>NW_021604696.1:1888671-1987090 GCF_004785775.1 Grammomys surdaster | reverse complement strand
ATATAGATATAGATATAGATATAGATATAGATATAGATATAGATATATAGGATAGTCAGATAGATAGATAGATAGATAGATAATGGAATATATAGAAGATGGAAAACTAGATTTTCTAATAACTCACAATCATGTATAGCTACATTTCATCTGCAATAGAAAAATAAGTAAGATTCCATGTTATTTTCTTGCAGGAAAATTAACTATTTAATGGTACAAATTCTGAACTTTTAAAAGTCATCGGTAGAGGGACTAAAGAGATAACTCAGTGGTTAAGAGCACTGGCTGCGCTTCCAGAAGACTTAGATTACCAGCACTCACATGGTGACTCACAATCATTGTACCTCCAGTTACAGGGTATCTGATGCCTCTTCAGACTTTCATGGCCACCAGATAGGCACATGGTATACAGGCATGCATCCCTCATGCACTTAAAATAATAAATGACTTTTTAGAAGTCTTTCAGTAGAGTAAAATTTTATATTTTGCATAGTCAAAGAATCCTGTGGATATATCAGATGATTTTTTAGTGCCTGCGGTGTGAGAGCTTGAAGATTTCCAAGAACAAAATTACAACACAGCACACGGGCTTTGTAAATGCTTTCAATGAGCAAGTAGGAACTTAATCAAAATTGCATTCTTCTAGTAAGTACCTTCTGTTAAATTCACCATGTGTGACTAAGGGAATCATTATTATCCTGGCAGGTGGACTTCCATGCCAGGGTTATAGAGTTCCACACTGCTCATACTCTGACTCAGGTAAGAAGTCACTTAACTAAAAGTTTTCAGCTGACACTTTAATGGGAATGGAGGAATGCATGAGTGAATGAAGTTCTGAGTCAGCATGAGCGGCTCTCATGGCCATGGCCATTGCCACATCAAGAAAACTTGTGTCAGACCCAGACAGAAATGGCAAAGCCATCCCTCCTGGTTGAGGATCAGAAGAAAGTGACAAAGCTTTCCTCAGGGGTCTAAATGTGTACAGAAAATGACCGTCTTAGCTTTCTCTCTACCCCATCTCAAACACCATGTTTCTATTCTGAAGACCTATCCTTCCAGAAACTGTTCCTGCCAAGATTAATGAAACCTGTCCCCTTGATCCAGATGTATGCTGTAAACTCTGCCTCCCTTTTCATCTGTATATAATAACCACAGCTCCTTATTCAGGTATATGCAATAACTCTGCCTCTCTGTTCAATTCTATATAATAAATACCTTGAACTTCTGTGGTGCTGGGGTCTCTCAGTCAGTGATTCTAGTCCACTGGACTCCAGCTACTTTTGTGTGTCTGAGTGTTGGCTTTTCTTTGTTCTCTCACAGTCCCCAGTCAGGTCTGTCCCTGGAACCATGCAAGGTCATAACAATATTAAACATATCTTTGCTGCATAACCTATAATTCAATAAGCAGTCCACTCCCTCAAGCATGAGTGTTGATGTGGTTGACCATAGTGTCTTAAGACTCTATCATGAAACTGAAAACCTTCCTTTAAACAAACCAACACATTAAACTGCCACCTGGTTACAGTTCATTGCAATCAGAAGGCTGCTATCCCCAGGGCATAGTACTTGAATACTCAGAGACCAAAAATCTATAAGGGTGTTCTATAAATGTTTGGTTAAATATATCTCATCAAATTCCTCATGAATACTAGTAAAAGTTTCAACAAGAGAGCTCCATACCTTAGTACATCCCACCCAGAATCCTCCAAAGTAAAAAGGCAACTACAACATGCCATGGTGGTGCTTTATTGCCCAATAAAGTACAAGGTTATAGATTAGTCAATCTGATAAATCCACTGATGGTTTTGTAGTTCTATGATCGGTGTGCAAGAATTTTTATAGCTCAGTAAAACACAAGACAGCTTTACAACCCAGACTAAGCCTGTGATAAAGGGGGAGGGGAACACATGCATATTAAAAGAAAATCTTCGAAAGTCACAGAAAGATGTCTCTGCACATTAAAATCTCACAGAGAGAGAGAAAGAGAGAGAGAGACAGAGAGAGAGAGACAGAGAGAGAGACAGAGAGAGAGACAGAGAGAGAGACAGAGAGACAGAGAGAATCAAAACCACTGCACAATGCAGGTAGCAAGAATTTCTTTTCAAAATATGAAATATACAAAGCTGACATTCATAATAATGAACCCAAGATAGTGTCTGAGCCTAAATATCATCAGAGAGCAAATTATGACCTAAATCATAGACTAACATCATGATGTTAATTGTATCTTATCATATTCTGACTCCTTTACAATTTAAAATCATGTCTTATAATGGTTAATTAAGATTAAGTTAAACAGTAAGCCCTATTTCCTCATGTCAATCAGAATTTATGTCATTGAGAAATGTGAAAGGTTTTGAGGACTTTTAAGATGTTTCCTAGGTGGCCAGAGAGAAGGAGGAAGAACGAAAAGAAGGACCAGACAAATAACTGGCTACAGCCTCCTTCTAAAATGTCCCTTAAATTTTAGTGTAATAGTTTTAACCTTAATGCCCATTAATTCTCAAATGTATGTATAACTTTAAATCATATTGATATATTTATATGAGGGCTCTCAATGAGCTATACTAAATACAAGGAAATTTAAAATACTGTGGTTTTATTTCCAGTTTTGTCTTTTCTCTTTATGTTTATTATTATTATTATTATTGTTATTATTATTATTATTAGTTTATTTTTATTATCATTTATTTATTATTATCAAAATTTATTATTATTTTCAAGTATTGCTGCATAGAGCAAGCAGGCCTTGAACTCATTGTACAGCCCTTGCTATGTCTGAACTCATGTTCTGCCTGCCTCTATCTCCTGCCTACTGGAATTACAGGTGTGTAGCACCATGCCCCACCGGAAGATGGCATTTTTAAAAGCCATTCTTTGCAAAATTTGAATCATAATAAAAGGATCAGTAAACAAGTCATCTCTCTACATCAGTGAAAAGAAAAACTGATAAGATTTTTTTTTTTTTTTAGCATCACTTATGGTGAACATGAGGTAAAAAAAAAAAAGTGTTGTGTTTGTGCATTACTTAGATGATGAAATTTATCTTTATAACTCTCCAGTAAAATAAGCAACTTTGAAGAGAGAACGCCTCAAGGAAAGTTATCACATTAAATAATAGAAGTTCCCTCAAATTCTTTTGAATAAAAGGTCCATTATATTTTGGGTTATTAATGATAACCTTATATTCCCCCAAAATAATGCCTTCTAATGGTTTGTAATATTGATAAATTGATTACTCAAAGCACTACAGGCATCGATCTTACCAAATAAAGCTAAATTGCCAATGGGAGCCAAGAACTCACCACCTAGAGGAAGAATTGTTCGTGAATTTTCATTACTAATAGAAAGTTCAATCTGCCTGCCTGTGAAATCATCATTCTGTTAAATTAAGTCAAAAGGGATTGCTTTCTTTATTACTTATATGAGCTTATGTGTATTTGGGTTTTACTTTAAATTCAGCTTTTGGAAATATCATAAATTAACTTGTCTAAAATTGTTCAAACCAGAAAAAAATTGACGTTGCCTATAGAATTGTTTTTATACCTAAGTTTTTTTTAACCTATGTGCATTAGACAAAACATATCAGCTATACTGCAAAGCATCCAAAACAGTGGTAGTGTGTGTGTGTGGGGGGGTGCTACACCTATAACTACTTTCTCTTTTTCCTCTCTAGACATGAAATTAATTCTCCTCAAAACTTAAACAGAAAGCCCTTCTTCCCAATTTGGCCACAAGGAGTAAATTTCTTTTTTTCTGCCAATTAATGGAAGAATTTAATATTTCTGAAAACAGTCTCATTCATTTCTCAACAAAATGGATAACTCTGGTCTGTGCAAGCTTTCATGCCAGGACTGTGCCGATCCATAACAAAAAACTCTGGATACTTGTCAGTTTTCTCAGCTGGATGCATTGTTTTTAAAAAAAAATAAGAAATAAAAGCATTGATTTTTAACTCTGATGCCTTGCAAACAAGCATTTCCCAATCATAATAACTAATGCAGTTAGTTCACAAAACAGAAAACTCCTAAGATTCCATTTCTTTATGTCTCATGCTTCAAGATGATAAATCGACTTCCACAATTCTCTACAAAGGATGAAAAAGTGTGGTTCATCAGTGTTCTGCCTAATTCCTCTATTAAATCAATACTGTACTTTATAACATGGCCATAGTATCACTTTACAAAGTAATTTTCAGATTTCTACATCAAAAATTTATTGTTATTATTAATATTGTAGTCTTCAATACTAATTTTCACTATCATGAAAAATCCTCAGTTGAAAAAACAGAATTAAACAGGAATATATAAATTACTGAAAACCAATAGCAATACTGCCATATCTAATTAGATATTAATTATATATTAAGTAGCTATATTGTTATGTTGTTTTTTCTTACAAATAATTAAATAGGGGTTAAAGAGATGGCTTAGTGAAAGAGCAATGTTGCTCTTATAGAGGACCTAGGATGAGTTCCCAGAACCCACAAGGATGCTCACAATCAACTGTAACTCCAATTACAGGGAATCTGACTTGGCTTCTTTGTCTTCTGGGGCCACCAGATATGCATACGATACTTGCACATACATTTACACAGGTACTCATACACATAGGCTAAAATTTTAAAAAATGAATATATCTTAAGAAAAACAGATTGTGGGGCTGGAGAGATGGCTCAGTGGTTAAGAGCACTGACTGCACTTCGAGAGGTCCTGAGTTCAAATCCCAGCAACCACATGGTGGCTCACAACCATCTGTAATGAGATCTGATGCCCTCTTCTGGTGTGTCTGAAGACAGCTACAGTGTATTCATATATAATAAATAAATAAATCTTTTTAAAAAAAAAGAAAAGAAAAACAGATTGTTAATTACTATCTTTGTTTTCCTCCAACTCTAGATGGAAGATAGATAGATAGATAGATAGATAGATAGATAGATAGATAGATGATAGATAGATAGATAGATAGATAGATAGATAGAATAAGATATGATAATCTTTCAACACACGCATATATAAATATACGTTATGGCAGTATTTTGAAAGATGATTCATGAAATTAGAATGTCACTCTAAAATATGTTTATATTTTATAATTCTACATTTCCTAGCTTTATTCTTTTATTTGAATGTCATAATGAAAAAGAAGCTAAGAAAAAGTAATAAGTTTGATAGCACCCCAAAGTTAGGATCCAGATGTATAGCTTAATCTCAGAGTAGTTTTTATAGTCTCACACAAACTTATTTGGATTTTTAGTTCTGTTTTAATTGTATAACTTCAGTTATATTACAGATATATAGCCTAATTTCTTATCAATAAAATGAAGTGTGTGTTGTTGTTCTTTGCTGGTTAAAGGGGGCTAGTGTGGTGGCACATGCTTGCAACCCCAGTGCTTGAGAAGTAGAGGCAGGAAGAACAGAAACTCAAATCCAGCTTCAGCTACTTAGAGAGTTCAAGGCCAGCCTGTGCTACGTGAGCTCTTGCCTCAAAACAACAAAACAAAAAACAAAAACGGAGATGTAATGAAGCAGAATTTATTGTTTTAAGTGGGGTACAAATACTAGGAAAAAGAGACCTCCCCTCCCCTTCCTCCTCGATCCCGTTTCCTCCTCCCTCCCCCTTCCTTACCCTCCCCCTTCCTTTTGTGTTCTTCAACTCTACAGTACCTTCAAAATGGAAGAATTTGATAAGGAGACACTGGAATTTGCAGAGCCTATTCTTCTGTGGCATATGAACTAGGTTAAGTACTCAGGGTTAGATGACAGGGAACATGCAGCTGACACATCAGCTCACATGTACAGTTGGTAAGGCTGCTGTTGCAGCAAAGCTTTGAGGATGAAGAAAGACTACAACACGTACTCCACGGAGCTGTTTCCCCTAATCCAGCAATTCTCTACCCGTGGGTCTTGACTCATTGGGCAAATGTGTATCTCCCAAATTATTTACTTTATGAGTCATAACATTAGGAAAATGACAGTTATGACACAGCAATGAGAAGAATGTTATGGTTGGGGGAGTCATCACAACATGAAGAACAGTATTAAAGGGTTTTAGCATTAGGAAGGGTGAGAACCACTGTCTGACCCTTAAAGAGAAATTTCCAAGACTGGAAATTTGAGGAAAGTCAGAGTCAGCATGCAGAACACTGAGCCATATAGGCAACAGTCGAGTTACTTCACAGTACACACCAACCATTGGGGCCAGAAGAGCATGAAGACAATAACAACTTTAGCCAATGGGGCTAGCTAACAGGGAGCTGGGGGAAGAAAGAATATCTACAGTCTCCTTTGTATTCAAAAGTGTGGAGCCCCATGGGTTCCTAATCTGAATGATATGATCCTAATTTAAACAGAATTAGAATATAGAAAGTATTGTAGATACTGGCTGGTGAAACCTAAGCCACAGGAACTCTAGACTTTGTTTTTCTTTCTCTTCTTTTTTTATATCTTTACTTCATGTTTTATTATTTTTCTTTTTATTGAAAATAGATGCCAGGCAGTGATGGCTCATGCCTTTAATCCCAGCACTTGGGAGGCAGAGGCAGGAGGATTTCTGAGTTTGAGAACAGCCTGGTCTACAGAGTGAGTTCCAGGACAGCCAGGGCTACACAGAGAAACCCTGTCTCAAAAAAAAAAAAAGATTATTTTTCTTATATAATATATCCTGCTTAAGATTTCTCCTCCCTTTATTCACCCCAATTTGTTCCGAGTTCCCCTCCCCTCCGTCTTGGGCCCACTCTTTTTCTATATCTCCTTAGAGACCAAACAGGTTTCTAAGAGAATACAATATACTATACTATACTATACTATACTATACTATACTATACTATACTATACTATACTATATAATAAAATCAAATTTTTAAACTTGAAGATCAAAATTGAACAAGATAGATGGAAAAGAGCCGAAGAGAAGGTATAACATGCAAAGAACCACTCATTCCCACACTCAAGAATCCCATAAAAATACTAAACCCAAAGTCCCATATTGGGCTGTGAGAGGCAGCTGGGTACCTGTTCCAATAGGCTTTGAATCTCGGAGACTCTCAGGGACGGTATGAGTTTGGCCTTGCTCCTGGACCTCTGGCTCCTTTCACATAGCTACAGCCTCCCACAGAGAGGTGTGTGGCCGTTGGTCACGTAGCACAGGTAGAGAACATGACTACAGGCCACAGAACCTCAGACCCACCCTGAGAATACCAGGGTATGGCTTCATCCATTTTCTTATATGACAATAATAAACATTTTAAGACCATGGACTATCTCTCTTGTTTGGGGCTTGCCATAGGGAACCATGGAGAAGGTCTTCAACTACAGAGCCACAGTCTAATCTCCTGCCAACGACCTCTCTATGTTCCATCCACGGATACCACCAACTCAAGTGAGTGAGCTTGCTGAGCCAGCTGTGACCCAGTCACGTGAGATAGTCTCATCTCCACTGGCTGCAGCCAGAGCTTATTTCCCTCACCTCTTTGGCTGCTGGTTGATTCAGACTGTATGCTCTCATCTCTACCCTTCTGCAGCCTCTCAGTAGCACCTGAGAGCCCAAGGGCCAGAGAACCAGTTGGTTCCAGACACCTTGGCCTGGGGACCTCCAACCCAAGAGCTCCAGCCCCCATGGGACCCCGGACTGTGTTCCCTCTACCACAGGAATGGAGCTCCACAGCTTCCCACAGCCCTACGTCCGCCCAGCACCAGCCTAGAGTGAACACAGTCAAATTCCCACACCTGTGTCTCCCTGAGGCAGCCCTAGCCCCTTGGGGACAGCAGATGCAGGACCCACAATACAACCCAACAGGACCTCACAACCCCACAGTCCCATAAATACTAAGCCATAATATGTACACAAAAAACCTGGCACAGACTCTTGCAAGCCTTCTATGTGGTTTCAGGCTCTGTGAGTCCATGTGAGCTCTGATCATTGTCTTAGATAGGGTTTTATTGTTGTGATGAGATACCATGACCACAGCAATTCTTATAAACGAAAACATTTAAGTGGGGCAGGCTTACATACAATTTAGAGGTTTAGTCCATTACTGTCGTGTTGAAAGGCTGGTCGCATGCAGACAGACATGTTAATGGAGAGGTAGCTGAGGGTTTTACATATGGATCCACAGACAGCCAGACTAGATATTAGTATTTGAGACCTCAAAACCTGTCCCCAGAAACATACATTCTCCAATAACGCCATACCTATTACAACTAGGCCACACCGTCTAATAATGTCAATCCCTATGGGCCAAGCATTCAAACACATGAGTCTATAGGGGCCATTCCTACTCAAACCACCACAATCATGTTGATTTATAAGTCCATGTTCACTTGACATCCTCCATTCCCTCTGGCTCTAACACTTTTTTTTTTTTGGTTATTTTATTTATTTACATTTCAAATGTTATTCGTCTTCCAGGTTTCCATTTTGCAAACCCCATTCCCCCTGCTTCTATGAAAGTGCTCCCCCACCTACCCATTCACTCCTGCCTCACCACACTATCATTCCCCTATGCTGGAGCATCAAGCCTTCACAGGACCAAGGGCCTCCCCTCCAACTAAGATAAGGCAATCCTCTGTTACATAAGCAGCTGGAGCCATGGATCCCTTCATGTGTACTCTTCGGTTGGTGGTTCAGTTCTTGGGAGCTTTGGGGGGTTCTGGTTGGTTGATACTGTTGTTCTTCCTACGGCATTGCAAACCCCTACAGCTCCTTCAGTCTTTGCCCTAACTCCTCCACTGGGGTCCCCATACACAGTCCAATGGTTGGCTGCTTGCATCCACATCTGTATTTGTCAGGCTCTAGCAGAGACTCTCAGGAGACAGCTATATCAGGCTCCTGTCAGCAAGCACTTCTTGGCATCATCAATAGTGTCTGGGTTTGGTGCCTGCATATGGGATGTATCCCCAGGTGCAGAGGTCTCTGGATGGCCTTTCCTTCAGTCTCTGCTCCACTCTTTGTTCCTGTATTTCCTTTAGACAGGAGCAATTCTGGGTTAAAATTTTAGAGATGTGTGGGTAGTCCTATCCTTCACCAGTGGCTGTGCCTAACCTCTGGATATGCTTTCTATAGGTTCTCTCTCCCCTTTGTTGGGTGTTTCAGCTAATTTTATCCCTGTTAGGTCCTAAGATCTTCTTGCTTTTCTGGCATCTGAGACTCTCTGGTGGCTACTTCCAGTTCCCCATCCCCTGCTGCTATACTCCTCTGTTCAATTTCCTGATTTTCTACACCTTCCCTGTCTCCTCCCACACTTGACCCTGCCCCTCTTTTTCCCTTCCCCTCCTCTCTCCCTTCTAAGTCCCTCCTTCCCTTTACTTCCTGTGATTTTTATGTTCCTCCTTCTAAGAAGGACTGAAGTATCCACACTTTGGTCTTCTTTTTCTTGAACTTCTACCTCCTCTTCTATAAGGTTTCCTGAGCCCCGAGGAGAGGGATTTGATGTAAGCATCACATTGAGGGATGAGTGCTCTTCTCTTTCTTTTTCACATTTATCCCCAAAATGGTAGAAGTTATTGAGACTACATCACGCCACTCCCAAATAAGGGATGAACGTATTTCACGAGGTGTTTGTAATCTCTGATTTTATCAGGGTAAGTGAAAAAAATCACAATTCCACAAATTGTTATCTTCCAAACTGTGTACCATGAACCTAGTAGACACTCATTTTCTTGAAAGAAATATCATTGTGTTCTAATTAACTAAAGAGAACTGCAAACTTAGGCAGGCATGTTATTCCAGTAGACAATTTGGTAGTTCCAATATTTCAAATCTAAGTTTTCAGCTTTGGAAAAAAATTCCACATAGAATAGGACATTCAGTGATGTATTTTAAAAGACAAACCTTGCCATTAACAACATTAAGAAGTCCAGAACAATATAGCAACAAGCCCTACCTGGCGGGGGGGGGGGCATTTTTTTCAACAGTTTTCTCATAAAAACAAATGTGTGAATCCATTACTCTCAATTATTTAAGGCATTACACTTGATCTTACTCCCGTTCTAACAAATCATTCAAATTTGAGCAAGGAATAATCAGGAATAAAATGGATATATACAATTTTATCAAGATACCAGCAATCATAAAATGAAAGTAAATTTCAAAAACAGCAATCTTGTCTCACGGTAATTATGAGTCCCCCCCATCATGCCTAGACTGTAAATCTTAGTATTCATGAAACATAAGCTGCTGTCATTCTGATAAAACTGGCTTTTTTCTCCATTTTCTTAGCATACTTATGCATGAGCCAAATTCTGAAAAATAGTGTCATTGCTACTCAGGCATTTTTCATGATGTGCTTGGAATCTCACTGTGACATATTCTTGAGTTCCTGCATGGCAGAAACAAGGTTACATTAGGAAATGGATTGGATATTTGTTTCCTCCCCAGATTTTTGTATTGACATTCTAAACACTAGGGTGGCTGGTTTAGGAGGTGTGATTTTTTAGAAGGTGATTAACTCATAAAGGCAGAGCCATCATGACTAGAATTAGTGCCCTTATAAAAGAGGCCTTAAATCTGCAGGTAGCATAACCTTGGACTTCTCAGCCTCTGTACTGTGAGAAATAAATTTCTGTTCTTTGTAAGTCTCTAAGCCTATACTGCTCTGTAACAGGAATCTAAATGGAATGAAATCTGTTGTATTTGTCCTTGGATTTTTAGTGCTTAGGGAGAAATGTCCAAAATAATTCTCTCTTTTACTAAATTCTACAAAAAAAACTAAATAAATAAGATATACCTAACAGCCACATTATATTAAAACTCTTACTACACTACAAAATAGATGACAACATTGAAATAAAAAAAATGAGTATGTGTCTCTAAAACTCTGTGTAATAATGATTAAACATAACTACTAAGTAAAGAAGACAGGATTTGAAGTAAGATCTGTTATGTTCTGGATACCATTATTCTTCCAATATTCATTCTAGAGACGCTGAATGGATAAAGCCGCACTGGCCCCTGTACAAAGGGGCCATTGTGATGAAGGACAATTTCTCCTGATTTACTTGAATGGATAACTGTGCTAAGAATCTTGTGTGGTTCTCCGACAGCTATTGGATGGGAGCTTTTGACCTTCAGGAGAGCAGCCTTAAAGCTGTGTTATGATTCGCTTTTCTATTTCCCATCTCATGTCCCTTCTCTAGTGTTACCTCCTGGAACATCACTTCTGCAACCCACCTGAAGCCAGAGCCTGATGTTAGGTTTGGCTTTTAAGAAAATGCAGGCAGTAATAGTCATGAATGTATTGCCAGGGCCTGCTGCTTCCTGGGGAGGCTGATCCTAGAAAAATTATACTGATATAATGATATGTTTAATGTTCAGACTCCCGAAAGTTGTTGGGTTATTTATGACAGAAATACAACATTCCATAGCCGAAATCAGTTTCAATGGAGGGAAGATTGAGTTGGCAGAGTAGTGGACTGTAAATGTTCTGAGAGGCTTTTAAGCTTTCCATCACACATTTTGTTCCCAGGTTCCTCTTCTACAAGGATTGTAGACTTTAGTCTCGCAACTTCTTCATCCTTGGAACCGAAATTCTACCAGTCTCTTCCCTAAGGAATGGATGTTCAATGAGGTCATCAGGATGACCTCAGCTAATCCAAATTGGAATGTTAAAGTGATTAGGTTAGTCCTTTGAGATTAAAGACACATTGTCCACATGCCATGACAATGGGACCTTTAACTAATTAGGAAACACTTAAGGGGACTTTTCTTCATCATCCACTGTATTGTAATTCCCACTGACATCAACTAAGAGAATTTCTTTCCAGAGCTATAAAGGAACACCACTATGACATGATATGCTAAAGTTAAGCATGAGAAAAATCTAAATTTAGTAGGCAGTATATTTTGCCCAGACAGGAAATTTTTGCTGATTATTGAGATGACAAGATGAATACCAACAGAAAGCATTCTTCCTGGATCCTCAAAGTTTAAGTACTGCTGCCTCTGGGAGTTCTAAAGCAACTTGTATTTGAATAGAGAGAAAGCAAATGGCGATTCATTAACCTCATTGTCTCTGTCCCCCAGCATCTCTCCAGGGTTCCATAAGCAAGCAGGAAGTTCCATTGCCTTGAATGAGCCTTGTTACTAGAGGTGGCAATGAGGATGGACTAGACACACTACAGTGGTTTTCTTTACCCTAAGCTTCCAAAATAAACCTAAAGAATACTTTAAACCTATTGAATGTTAGAAATGATATATTTTATTTTTATTTTGAAAATCAGTCCTTTCCCATTATTTCTATAGCCAACTTGCTTTTTTCATTGCGAATTAGACTCCTGAAATGACCACATTTACTACAAAGAGCTCTCCTCTGTTTCAAATTCATGTAGCTAACAAAATATCAAACATATCCACCGACATATTTCAAGTACCCAGACACCCCCACTGCACTGACCCTCTTGTCCTCAAGGAATAAACTGTGGCTCTGCACCTTACCTCTCTTCTCTTTCTCATCTTTATCTTGCATCAAGTCCTCCACCGAAAAAGGGATATTTCCACAGCTGGATCCTTTCAAAGCTTCAGAATATCTCTCGCCCTTCTCATTATATGCCTTAATCTGCCTGAGCTGTTAAAACAAAAGAACAAATATTATTTGACTTTGGAAGATGGGAGGACTGTAAATCTAATGTCAGAGTGTAGACAGTTCATGTCTTATTTAGGGCTTTCTTTAGCTTACCAATGTCATCTTAGTACTGTGTCCTGAAATACTAGAAAGAGAAAATCCTATTGTGTCTTCCTCTTCTTTTAAAGGCAATAATCTAACTGTGATCTTTCCCTAGGTTTAGTTGCATTACTGTGAAAAACAGCTGACAGGAAGCAAATCAGAGGAAAAGCATTTATTTTAGCTCAAAATTCCAGGTTGTAGTCCGTCTTTGTGGAGAAGTTGAGGTGGGAATTTGAAGTAACTACTTACATCACATCCATAGCTAAGAGCAGAAAAATTAATAAATGCATGTCTTCTTGTTGCACAAGTATCTTTTCCTACTCTTATATAAAATAGGGCTCTAAGCCAGGGAATGGAGTCACCCACTTTCCGGCTAGGTTTACCTACATCATCTACGTCAATTGAGGAATCAAGACAATCCCACATATATACATATCCACAAATTACTCTGTCTAGACATTCCCTCATGGAGACTCTCTTCCCAGATGGTTGTAGATTGTGTCTAATTGATAATATAACTAACTATCACAGGAGGACCATGCCCATAATGTCATTCACTTCAGTCTAACCTAAAGTCCCCACTCCAGAAAGCATCTCATTAAAGGCAAGAACTTGAACCTTTAACATAGAGATAAAACTTTCGTTCTGTAACATTCTAGCCCTGAGCCCTGAGCCCTGAACATTTATATTCTTTGTTTGTGTGAAAGACAACACATATCCTCTCAATCTAAAATTTTGCTCAATTCCACATCAACTCAAAAATTAAAACTCAAAGATCTTGTCTAATGTAATTCAAATTGAATCTGTGTAAGATATGAAGTAAAAGTTCATTGAGGGTGAATCTCTTTCCCAGCTGTGAACCTGACAAACTATACTTAAATACAATGGTAGGATAGACTTACAACACACAATCCCCTCCTAAAAGGAAGAGGTTGAAAGGAAGTAAAGGACAATGGGTTCTGAGAAAGTCCAAAACCTAGCAAGAAGAGTACAATTTCATTTAAAGTTCAAGAATAATTCTTTTTAGTTTGATTCCCTGTCATCTGCTAGGGTGAAAGCCCACCTTCACAACTTCAAGAAGTATCTTCAAGCCTTTGTCAAACCTCTTTACCTGCTGGTAGGGATAACACACCCCAGGACATGATGAACAGCTGCCATCGTGCCTGTTAAATTCCAGGTACTGCCCACCATCCAGGAACAGCCGTTGCAATCATAGAATGACCCAGGGACAATTTCTGTCTCAATAAAGTTTACAAGTTTGTATCCAGATATTTCTATGACCTGTCATTATAGGATCTAAATGTCTGGCATTCTTTCTCTCTTTCATCCCCTATAATGCATTCTGTTCATCCTGGCAATGCTTCAGCTATGGTAGCATTGAAGTGCCTTCTAACTAAACATTTAGTGGTTGCTTAGCCACATCCATGTTGCTATCCTCAGAAAAAGCCTTTGGTTTTGTGATTGGATACATGAAACCTGTCCAAGAATTTAAGTATTACACTTTGTTTTGTTCTGTGTTTTGTTTGAGTTTGGTTTCATTGTTTGTATGTTTAGTTTTATAGGGCCGGCTTTTACTTAGCAATTCTTTCTTCGATTCTATTCTCTCTTCTCATTTTGTACTGCTGTTATCATCTCATGATCTCATGTGCATTCCAATGAAAGCAAGCTACTCTTTCAACACTTTATTTAGAAGTGCCTTCAGCTAAATATCCAGTTCTACCTTAAACAGAGTCCAAAAATGATAGAAAACCCCTTAGAACTCTAACAATTATTGCCTTTTGTTATGGTTTGTATATGCTCAGCCCAGGGAGTGGCACTATTAGAAGGTATGGCCTTGTTGGAGTAGGTGTGTAACTGTGGTTGTAGGCTATAAGATACTCATCTTAGTTGCCTGAATATCAGTTTTCTGCTATCAGTCTTCAGATGAAAACGTAGAACTCTCAGCTCCTCCTGTACCATGTCTGCCTGGATGCTCCCATGTTCCCACCTTGATGATAATGGACTAAACCTTTGAACCTGTAAGCCATCCCCAATTAAATATTGTCCTTTATAAAACTTGCCTTAGTCATGGTATCTCTTCACAGCAGTAAAACCCTAACTAAGACACCTTGTTTTCATTCTCAAATAATCTGTTCATTTCTAACTCATCACCAGAATTTTCTCTTCTTCCATAATTCTATCAGCATCCTATTCATGCTTAATGCTATGTTTTCTAAAAAGAGAGCCATTTTCTCTACAAATTCTGTATTATCTCCCATCATAATACCTTCATGGTGATCTTGGCTTTTTCTCGGATGCACTTGAAATTTCTTGAGCCTCTACTTTTTACCAAGCTCCAGTGTGACTTCCACATTTTTAGGTAGTTGTCAACAAAGCACCCTACTTCTTGCTATCAAAATTTGGATTACTCAGAATTACTCATAAGTTGAACTAACTGGTTATATATAAGTTTCCTAGATGATAGAGTTAGAAATCGATTATAAGGGCTTTGTCGATAAAATGTCCATGCCTGGGGAGTGGGGAGATAAAAAGAACTCTAGTCTGAGTCTAAAGGTTAAAAAAATAATAAGAAGAAAGCCAATAACGTAAATTCTATTCCATGGCAGAGAAGTCAGTGTGACAGTCTAAAGATAGCTATGCCTGGAAACAAATTTCTTTCTTTGTCTTTCTTCTTAGACTTTTGGATATTGGATGGGGACTAACTACTCACACTGGCCAATTGGCTTCCCTACCTACTAATTGAAATGTTAATGTCATTCACAAACACTCTCATGAAACCACACACACACACACACACACACACACACAATTAATTTTAATCAAATAAATGGGGACCAAAATTAACTATCAACATTATCTGTCAAAAGTAGAAACATCAAGTTCAATTTTTCATAATTTATTGCCTTACCAAAAATGTTACATTTGGCCTCAGACCCTACACCCATGACTTCTGACAAACATCAGTTTAACACCCTACACCCATGACTTCTGACAAATATCTGTTTAACAAAAAACTGATTCCTATAGCCTCCTAACATAAAATCTATACAGCTTAATGCTCAATAAATCAACTATTTTTTCTATCTTCTGTTTGATTAACTGAATTATTAACATTCAACTTCTTTCGTGTATTCTCTTATCTATTTTAAATAGATTACTTATGAAAATTCAATCATTGACTTATTCTTTCATCTAAGTAAATCCTAAATTTATTTTAAACTAACCGTATAAAATTATAATCAAAACATTATTGAAATAGAATGATGAGACACAAAAGGACTCATGTATTCTGATTGTTGCATTCTGATTTTAAGCTCTGTAGACACATGCCTTTTAAGAAGGCATCTCCTGTGATCACATACTCAGCAGATGGCAATGAATACTTTGAAGGTTTTCCTTGAGGAGTCTAGTCTTTCAGTTAAGATACAATATTTTGTAACAACTCTTACTAGATGAAATAAAGTTTTAGACTTTAGCTTGCCTTTGAAATTAAGGTCACCAAAAAAAAATGAAAACACTCTCATCTACAAAGTTTGCTATCTTCAGTATTCATTTTCTGAGTTGGATGATTACTTTTCCATTAGAAGAATGAGCACCGTGGGAGAGAGAAAATGCAGGGAGAGCTAAATGAGTATATCTGCTATCTTTACAGGTGTCCCTAAGGACAGGAATTCACACCTTCTATACCTACACGTGTTAAGTAGAAAACACCATGAGACTCTATTGTGCAAACTTCAAATGGCAGAATAATAAATTATCTCATGTTTATGATAATTCTGTCAGTTACAACACAATGGTATGAAAGCATGCATATATGTTTAGAGGAATTTCTTTATTATTAGGAATTCTAACTGTTCAAGATAGATGCATAGATAGTATACACCTGGATACATACTAAGTTCTTGAGAAGTGAAGTGAGGAGGATTATGAGTTTGAGGCTGTCCTAGGCTACTTAGTGAAATACTGTCTCTAAAACATGTCGCCTCTAAAATAACCAATTCTTGAGTAATAACCACACATGTAAGTGTAACTTAGTAGAACTTCCAAAGAATTCAAAGAATGGTTGTAAACGTGTTTAAAGAACTCAAAGAAGACATGAATGTATTCAAAAAATTGAACGAAAAACAAAAGTTAATTCAAAATACAAAAACATAATTCAATAAAGAAATATATAATTTCTGGAAAAAACTAAAGCACAAGAATGTTGTGAATGGAAAATTCAATAAAAGCCAAATAAAAATCTCAGTGCAAACCATCTACAATTAAATGAAACATGTGGAGAACAGAGTGTCGGGGTTAGAAGGCAAGGTATAACAATTGAATCAATCAGTAAAAGTCAGTGAGAATTTTTAAAAATATATATGAACAAGAGGAGAGCTTTGATAAATCATAAAAAGGTCAAAATCTGTAAATTATGGGCATATGATATAAAATCAATGCTACATCAGAGCTATAGAAATATTTTCAATAAATCAAGTAAGAAAATTTTCCAAATGAAGAGAAAAAGATGCCTCTTTAGCTGAAGTTCCATTGAACCAAACTAGTTTTCTCATCTCACACTTAACTTTCAGCAGTATATTAACCATAGTCGGTTTCTCAATATCTCCCAACTAGGCAATAATATTAATTAGTAATAACATCTTACTTTATTCTCGTTACAGGCATTGATCTACCCCGTTCCCATCTTAGTATCTTTCAGTCACTTAAGTGGTGATTGTACAAAATATAGTTCTGTCTGCTGGAATGTGGTTCCAAATCAGTAGCAAATAGACCTTTACCACCTGACCTACTCGAGTATCCCACAGACATTCCTCTCACCGCATCTTCCAATGGGGTACTTATAAAATTCATCTTATTACACCATGAGTAATGATGTTGAGAGAACATTTCAGTGAGACTTAGGGAGAACCCTAAGCAAAGTTTGTCTGAGACAGTAATCTCCTGTTTCCTTCTAGTATGCCTGACATGCTCTATTGATGGTGAGGAGGATAGGCATTATGAATCCAACAATATAACATCTGGGGTCTACCCTCTTTTATAGTAGATTTAAGAGATGCCTCAAAGGGCCTTGAAGTTTCTGTAACATCCATGACAGTAGTCACCACAAATTCTACTCTATCTTGATGGCTCTTGCTCATCTGACCCTATGGCAGGTTTCTAGAGGGACCAGGCTGAAGTAAATTGAGGTTTGTCATAAAGCAAAGAGGAAAAGACCCTTGTAAAGATGGAAGGCTGCTAGATCTGAAAGACTTGGATATCTCAAACCAGTGCTACCAGACAGTCCAGTTCACCAGGAAATGCTAGATACTTTTCAGTCCTCAAATATTTTAACAAGAAAAGTTCATTAAAATATTGGAAAAAAACACCAAAACTTGATATAAGAATCTTAAAGCCATTTGAGTCATAAACAATTCTAAAATCCATTAGAATCAATTATTTGTTATTAATAATAGAGGCCCAGATTTGTCTGATTTACTTAAAATTACTTTTTTAAACTATACTGAATGTATGGTTGCTGATCTTGCAAAAACTAGACAGAAAAAAATAGGCGAACCTTAAAATATCATATTATTTTAAGAAGACTTCAAAGAATAGTCGATGTAAGGTAAAAAGTTTAAATAAACTAACTTCCAGGGAGAAATAAAATATGCCCCAGTAGAAATTACTCAATTTCTCAGTGCAACATACTTGCTGAAACTGAGCACAGGCTGGCAAAGAACCATCCTAATCTAGGGTATAGGAAAGCTAGGGTGAGTTTTAATTCTGCTTACATGTGTATTAGAATCTGAGAAAAAGACCATATTGTAGAGTCAGTTCTCTACACCCTGGGCCTGTGCCATGGGAACATGACATATTTTCTGGTTGAATTGTTAGAATTCAGCAGAAAAGGGGAGAACATTTTGGTTTGGTTTGGTTTGGTTTGGTTTGGTTTGGTTTGGTTTGGTTTGGTGTCTTGGTGTTTTGATGGGAAGCCCTTTAATAGTTAGCTGTGGTGGTACATATCTATATCCCAGAACTGGGGAATCAGAAACAATAGTATCAGAAGGGTACAACATAACCAACCCAGTTTTCATTGCTACACAGCATCTTGAAGAAAGTAAAAAGAGGAGGCAGGGAAAAGAGAGAGGAAGAGGAGAAAGGAAAGGAGAGAGGAGGGGAAGGGAAGAGAAACAGACAGGAGACAGAAGTCTAGAAGGAGGGGGAGTGGGGGAAGACAGTTTCAAAATAAACCTAGAGAAGAACTAACCCTCAAGTTATCATAAAGCAGTCTGGCAAAGTAACCAAAGCCACATTCCAGTCCTAACATGGTTCAATATCTAATTGGATCCAACTTATAAGCTCCCCTTTCCAAAGAATTCTATTTGAGAGAAAAAAAAATGGTGAGTGCTGAGAGCTTTTGGTGCTGCTTCTAGGAATTTGGCATTTGTTACTGAACTTGGGCAAGGAAGTAGGTTCAGATAAGAATATTAGAAACAGTGACCATGGGGCTTTGTTTACAGCTTTACTTAATTATTACCTTATGTGATCTCTTTGATTACTATACTTAATTACTATATTATGTGATTTCCTTGTTTACTACTTCCCTTGATTACTTTGTCTTTGATCTAAACACTGACCGTGTTGTTTGGATATACCTAAAATGCTATAAAAGCAGGCTGGAGAGAAATAAAGCTGCTTCAGCCTCAATACATGCTGGAGTCATGTTATAATTTTGTCTAATTGTTTTTCTTCTTTTCCAATCCTCACTCCTTCACTTGAGACCCGGTTGTCTGGCTGAGCTGGCATGGTCAGGTGAATGCTTCTATTTCAGTGGCTCTTCTATGTAAAGTGTCCAGCAAGTAATAATTAGGAAATATCATCTAGGATCAAAAGAAAGGAGTCAATAAAGGTACATGAATGTACATTGCAGATATCAGAATTACAAGAAAGTGTCTACAAATTAACTACTGTAAAAACATTTATAAGATGGAGAAAATGGAGAATGGAATGTAAGAAAAGGTGAAAATGTTCAATAGACTAGTAGAATCTTTTCCCAAAAGCTCAATGGTAGAAATTAAAATATCTGAAATGTGTATTCTTGTACTTGACAAAAAGTATAATAGACTTGAAGGAAGTGACCAGTGAATGTAAAGACAGATGATGTGAACACAGGGGGGTGACCTAAAGACAATCATTTACAGCAAAGGAGGCATCCATTTCTATCTGGATATGCTTTATTGATTCCAGACAAAGAAGAGCTGCCTTTCTTATCCCGTGGCATTATGCATTATGATCCTGTCAAACTAATTTATGCTGCATGGTAAGTGGTGACTCTACCCACCATGATTATAACCACAAACAATAAAGTTTGGGTACTTCTGCTATGGGTCAGTCTATACAGTCATAATAGACCTGATACAAACTCTGTCCTTTAGGTTTTTAGTTCTCAGAACTGGTCCAGACCTCCGGAAGACTAACTGAAGCAATGTTTGCAGTGGTGGGGAAACAACGCGTAGGTTTCACAAAGGTTTATGTGGGGATAGTTCTAAATGGACTCTTTATTCAATGGAGACCTGCCTGAGAAGATGTAATTCTGATATAAGCCACACAGAGTGTCCATCTTCATTCCCTCCGCCCCCATCTGGTCACAGAACAGTGAATGACAGGGATAGAAATGTGAAAAATCACCAAAATATGCATAAAAGGGAAAATTCAAAAGGTTGATAACTGAGCTCTCAAATCTGGGAAACAAATCTGCCTGTTACTTGTATCACAGCTCATTCACCGGGTCAAGTTGAGGTGACACCACAGAAGTTGCCTGCTGATTGTTGTTTAATGACTCCTTCAAACAAACCATGGTAGTGTGCACGGACCTCCTACAGTAAAGCTTGTGTGGTGACTCTCATTCACATCTTCTTTTCTGCAAGTTCATGAAGTGCTTAATCTATCGAGACTAAAAAGCAGGGTTAGAGTTTTAGCGCAAACTCTCTGAAATGAGAAGTAACCATGGTTATGCAAAGAACTGCCTTTGAATTCTGAATGTTGCTATGAGATAGCATTTTTTACCAAATCTTCAACATCTTTAGGCTGTTTTAGTTAATGTTAGACTAACAAATAATAATCAGAAGAAAAAAATTAACGCTCAGAACTTTCGATTATGCTCAAAAGCATGGGAAGAAAATAATAATTGATCTTGGAACTTTGTTGGGAAAAAAAAAGTTGATAGGATGACCTACATAGAAATTTCAAGTGTTACAGATCATTAGTTTTTTTTTTCTTAAACAATTATGTGTGCCCATGTGTGATGCATGTCTCTGCACATGTACGTGTATCATGTGAATGCAATGCCCATGGAGTCCAGAACAGGTCATCAGATCTCCTGGACTTAGAGTTGCAGGTGCTGGGCTTCAGTTAGGGGTGCTGGGAATCAAAGGCTAGTCCCCTGAAAGAGCAGCAAGCCCTCTTAACCACCAAGCCATTGTTCTACCCTGATTGGTATTTAATATAAAAGTTTCTGTGATGAACGATTAGTAACACAAATCCAAGAAGATGAAAAAAAATGAGTTAGTGAGTAGTTATTTTCACTTAATAAACTTTAGGAGTTTGGTGTCAGATGTAAGATGTTTAAAGAAGAACACTGTTTCTCAAAAATTTCAGTTCAAAATAAATCAAAACTTTTGAAAATCAATAAATATTGCCAAGGATTAGTTTTGGACTGTGGTTCTATGAACTATGACAATTATATTGAATGATGTTGTTCCTTATGCTTGATCGTTGTTCTCAGCTAATTAGATGCTATGCTTTAAAAACAAGGCAGTAGCTATGCATAAAGGACCCTGAGAA
Source organism: Grammomys surdaster (assembly GCF_004785775.1). Lineage (NCBI taxonomy): Eukaryota > Metazoa > Chordata > Mammalia > Rodentia > Muridae > Grammomys > Grammomys surdaster. The sequence continues at coordinate 1,965,606 of NW_021604696.1, read as the reverse complement.
TACAAGGTTCCAAAAGGCAATGCATGACCTGAAACATGTGGCCTTGGTATAAAACCAGAATCACACTGAGAATAGAGAAAGCTTCATGCTTTCACTGGCTCTCTCACGAATAAGTTCCATGAGTTTTAGAGAAAGCCTGATGTTCTTAACATTTAGTTGCTTCAGGACCCCCTTTTTGCTGTCTCTCCTTCCTGACATACACCCCGAAAAAAATCTGAAAAGATAAAAAATTCCAGTGAATATTGTCATTCATTGTCATCAGTTAGTATACTCATTTTTATTGAATTCCCGGGGATTAGAGAGGTTTGAAAAACATCTGGCTATGTTATGGTTGATTTTAATATCAACTTACCACAAATTAGAATTACTCAAGTAGGGACTCTCACCTAAAGAACCGCCCTGATTGCTTTGATTAAGGAGCCTCACAGCTATGGAGATTGGCACCTTCCGGCAGCAGTATGGTTAAAATGTTCTGGAAGAGGAAATTTAGTCACCTTTTCGTCCCTTAGCTCTTTACCTAGGAGTTGATATGTCCTACTGCTGTTACAGCTGCTGATTTCCTCACTGATACCAGAACTGGCACTTCCCTTCCTTTTGGACCAAGGACCAGCGGCTCTCCTAAAACATTTCAGGTTTTCGGTGCCAGACTGAGACTGCAAAAGCACCCAGCCTTGTAGACTGAGCAACTGCTGGGTTGTCTGTCTCCACAGTGCGAGGTAGACATTGTGAGATAATCCTTACTGATGAGGCACCCAACCTCAAGAACTGATCAGCTACTGGGATCCCAGCACCTCACTTGTGACCAAGCCATTTGTTCTATTCCCCTAGAAAGCCCCAAATAATACAGGCTATGTCTACCTAATAAATATTTCCTATTCCAATTCAAACATCTTAAATGGAATCACCTTGCAACTGAAAAGAAATTCTGCAGCAGTCAGATTTCCAATGCTGTAACAAACGAATGAGCTAAATCAGCTTGGAAGAGACTAGTGGTTTCCCAGTTTCCAGCAGAGCTGCTTGTCCCTGTTGCTATAGGACTATGGTAGCACAGTGTATGATAGAAGAAACATGTAACACAGGAAGCCTGTCTCATGATGAATGAAAGCAAAGGAAGAAAACATAAAAACCTGTTTTCCATACATTCTTCAAGGTCATAAGTCCCTTGCACTGGGTTCTATTACAAGACCCCTTTCATCTTCCTATCACACTATGAAGGGCAGGGCAGAGTGGGAAAAGCTCTGCCTTTACACCTGAGCCTTTGGGAGACATTAAACTACAAAGTGTGGCATCTGCCGAAATAAATGCTATTTCTCATTATTTTGCTCAATGAACTATAGTACCACATTAAAGTGTTTTGCTTAAGAACATAAAATATTCATGAATAATAAGTTTCTACAAAAGGACAGTTTCACAAGTTAGATGAAATAAACGTCTATGGGTTTAACATAAATTATAATTTTCTTTCTTAAATGATTACTACAGGGCTAATAATTTAGACTTAATTATGTGTACTGCATTTTAATTGCGTATGTTTCATTTAGAGTTTGGGCTTTGGATGTTGTCAGTGGTTACACTGGAAACTCACTGAGGAGATTCCTTGCATGTTAACCATCTCTGGTCACATACGTATACATGTATGCATATACAAATATATCCATACATCTATCTATACATGCATACACAGTCTCTTCTATTGGAAAACACATGGAAGTCTCATGTCAGCTCTGATATTTCACTGTGGAGATGCTAACATTAAAAAGTCTCCAGTTATTGTTGAGTAGTTGATAGACGGCAGACAATAGTAGCAGAGACAGGCATATTCTAAAAATTAAGTCTCCAGCCAGTGAGAACATACTATCAAGCTTCATGGGAGAGACTCTGACTCAGAACAACAGGAAAAAGAGTCATAGAGAAGATCCTAGAAGTCCTACTCTGGCATGCTCACAATCATGCACCTCACACACATATACACAGTACTCGATACATATGGAAACCACACCATACACACATACACCACATCACACACACACACACACACACACACACACACCAAACCATACACATACACCAAAAGAAGGGAGAGAAGAAAGAAGGGAGGGAGAGAGGGAGGGAAGAATGGAGGAAGGGAGGTGAAAGACAATACTTTTTATATAGAATGGTATTTGTACAAAAAATTATAATTGTTACCCTATGAAATACTTTATATTTACTGTAGAAGTAATGCTTATGTTCAGATTTTTACACCTACTATTTTAATTCTCTACAGCAACAAATATAATACTTTAACCAACTAAATATTATATTTTGACAAATATTTTAAAAATTCAATCACCTTGGCATAATGTCTTTTGAGTTCCTTATAGTGTAATAAATAAAAACACCATTGTGTAAATGTACCACATTTTTTTTTATCCATTCCTCTGGTGAAGGACATTTGGGTTTTTTCCAGGTTCTGGCTATTATAAATTTTCTGAGGAACTGCCAGACTGATTTCCAAAGTGGTTACACCATCTTGCAATCCCACCAACAATGGAGAAGTGTTCCTCTTTCTCCACACCCTCTCCAACATCTACTATCACCTGAGTTTTGTACCTTAGCCATAATGACTAGTGTGAGGTGGAATCTCAGGGTTGTTTGATTTGCTTTTCCCTGATGACTAAGGATGCTGAACATTTCTTTAGGTGCTTCTCAGCCATTCGAGTTTCCTCAGTTGAAAATTCTTTGTTAAGCTCTATACCCCATTTTTTAATAGGGTTATTTGGTTGTCTGGAGCCTAATTTCTTGAGTTCTTTGTATATATTGGATATTAACCCTCTATCAGATGTGGGATTCGTAAAGATCTTTTTCTAATCTGTTGGTTGCCGTTTTGTCCCATTGACAGTGTCCTTTGCCTTACAGAAACTTTGCAATTTTATGAAGTCCCATTTGTCAATTCTTGATCTTAGAGCATAAGCCATTGGTGTTCTGTTCAGGAACTTTTCCCCTGTGCCCAAGTATTCAAGGCTCTTCCTCACCTTCTCTTCTATTAGTTTCAGTGTATCTGGTTTTATGTGGAGGTCTTTTATCCACTTAGACTTGAGCTTTGTACAAGGAGATAAGAATGAATTTTCATTCTTCTACATGTTGTCCTCCAGTTGAACCAACACCATTTGTTGAAAATGCTGTCCTTTTTCCACTGGATAGTTTTAGTTCCTTTGTCAAAGATCAAATGACCATAGGTGTGTGGGTTCATTTCTGGGTCTTCAATTCTATTCCACTGATCTTCCTGCCTGTCTCTGTATCAGTACCATGCAGTTTTTATCAATATTGCTCTGTAGTACAGCTTGAAGTCAGGGATGGTGATTCTTCCAGAAGTTCTTTTATTGTTGAAAATAGTTTTCACTATCCTGGGGTTTTTGTTATTCCAAATAAATTTGAGAATTTCTCTTTCTAACTCTGTGAAGAACAGAGTTGGTATTTTAGTAGGGATTGCATTGAATCTGTAGATTGCTTTTGGCAAGATGTCCATTTTTACTATATTAATCCTGCTGATCCATGAGCATTGGAGATCTTTCCATTATCTGAGATCTATGATTTCTTTCTTCAGAGACTCGAAGTTCATGTCATACAGATCTTTCACTTGCTTGATTAGATTCACACCAAGGTGTTTTATATTATTTGCGACTATTGTGAAGGGTGTCATTTCCCTAATTTCTTTTTCAGCCTGTTTATCTTTCATGTAGAAGAAGGCTACTGATTTGTTTGAGTTGATTTTATAACCCGCCATTTTGCTGAAGTTGTTTATCAGGTTTAGGAGTTCTCTGGTGGAAGTTCTGAGGTCACTTAAGTATACTACCATATCATCTGCAAATAGTGATATTTTGACTTCTTCTTTTCCCATTTGTATTCCTTTGACTTCTTTTTGTTGTCTAATTGCTCTGGCTAGGACTTCCAGTACTATATTGAATAGGTAGGGTGAGAGTGAGCAGCCTTGTCTAGGCCCTGATCTTAATGGGGTGCTTCAGTTCTTCTTAGAAGGAGTAACAAAATACTCAAGGGATCAAACATGGAGACAAAGTGTAGGACAGAAGCTGAAGGAGGGGCCATCTGCAGACCATTCTGTTGGGCTGTAGAAGGACACCTTGGGTTGACATGGGCCTGGAACTCCGAGATTGCAGGTGTTTGGCCATGCCCCCAGAACCCAGGGCCCTGACATGCAGTCTCATCTCCATAAGACACAGGTAGAGGGCATGACTAACAGGCCTCTGCCTCTAGAGATTTACATACTAATAAGGCTGAGGGGCCTAGATAATTAAGTTATTCCTCCATGGTCCCTCCTCCTTCCCACCCTTTATATAAGCCAGCTTTCCCTAGGCTCCTGGGGGCACGTTTGCATTCACATCCAGATCCAACTTTCCCATCATGGATAATAAAGCTTCTTCCACGGACTCCACATGTCTTCTGTACTTGCTGCCAAGCTTTTAGAACCCTAGACCTTCTCATGTATGTGGGAATCTGCCCCTGGAAAAATGCTGCTGAACCCCCGTGGGCTACTTCTGCCAATGCTCCAGGACTCTGCCACTGCCACAGTCTGTGGGCAGACCCACGTGTTTTTTCCCACACCATTCCACCTGGGTATTCATTCCATGTGCAGTCACCAAAGGTAGATGCTAATATGGATGTCAGGAAGTGCATGCTGACAGGAGCCTGACATAGCTGTCTCCTTAGAAGTCTGCAAGAGTCTGACATATTCAGAGGCAAATGCTCACAGCTAACCATTGAACTGATCATGGGGTACCCAATAAAGGTGTTAGAGTGAAGACTGAAGGAGTTGAAAGGGTTTGCAACCCCATGAGGAGAGCAACAATACCAACCCACGAGAGCCCCCAGGGTCTAAACCACCATCATGAGAGCACTTTTAAAGAGGGACCCATGGCTCCAGCTATATATGCAAGGGGGTATGGTCCTGTCAGGTATAGGTGGGAGAGGAGATCCTTGGTCCCATGAAGGCTGGACACCGTGTGTGGGGGAATTTGAGAGTGGGGAGGTGGGAGTAGGGGGGTAAGTGGGGGCACATCCTCATAGAAGCAGGAGGAGGGGGGATGGAATGGGGGTTCCTGGGTGGGAGGAGGGGGGACATGGGGTAAGGGGAGAATATCTGAAATGTAAATAAAATATCCAATAAAAAAAAACCTCAATCACCTTGGCATAATGTCTTTTGAGCTCCTTATAGCGTAATAAATATAAACACCTCTTCAAAGAATACATAAGAGCAGAGGCAAACTTTCAAAGACTTTTATTCATTTGTTTTCATCATATAAAGCATATGCATACAAGCCTTTCATAAGAAAATATTGAGAACAGAACTGAAACCTCTTAGAAATGTTGAGTTTTTTCTAGTGTTTAAATGATATTTTTTTAAAAATGAAACTAGTTTTAAGTGGATGTTTTTCAATTTACTTTTTTCTATCTGAATGTAAAAAGCCCTCATAGACTGAAGAACTGAATGTCTGTCTGATAAGACAAATTTAATCTAATGTGGTAAATATACTATCTCAAAGGAAACTAGACTATTTCAACTTCACATAGCTTTAAAAAAAAAAAAAGTCTCACTGTTGTTTTCCTTAGGTAGCCTCTGTCTCAATTAGAACTTCTATTGCTATGGAGAAACACCATGACTACAGCAACTTTTATAAAGGAAATCATGTAATTGAGGCTGGCTTACTGTCTCAGAGGATTAGTTCATTATCATCATGGCAGGAAGCATGTCAACACACAGGTAAACATGGTGCTGGGGAAGGAGCTGAGAGTTTTACATCTCTCAGGCCAGAGGAAGAGGGAGACACTGGGCCTGGCTTTAGCATTTTAAGCCCCAAGCCCCATTCCCCAGTGACACACCTCCTCCAACAAGGCCATACCTTCTAACCCCTGAGAAGTAGCAACACTCCCTAATGCCCAAGCATTCAAATTGAGCCCATAGGAGCCATTTTTATTCAAACCACCACAGCCTCAAATTCCTGAACTCACAAAACACTGCCACCCACCTCAGCCTCTCAGGAAGATCTGCTGCAGTGTGTGTCTAGCTCTTAACAGTATATATTACAATCCCATTACATATCTTCTGCCAAGCACATACAATTAATGAAAATGCTTACTAATTTCCATCATTAATGAATGTAAAGAAGTCTGAACCTTCAAAAGGAAACTAGTTATAATTCTTCCCCAGAAAATTCAAAGCACTAACACATCACCCCACTGGGAAATGTCTAAGTAGATGTTATGTTTTCCTTTCCTGGAATTTCAATTTTTCATTCTTTTCATTAAACAAAACTGTCAGCAATATCTACATGGTGGTGCTGAAGATTTGCTTTCATTGATTGCAACAAAATTGTGAAAAAATGTATTCAGAGTATATACATGAATGTTGTATTATGCACTTAAAACTGTGCTCAACACATGAAGTTGTTTGGCTGCAAATTAAAGGCTGACCAGTTTAACTACTTAGCAGATACAATTTGAAAATAGGTGAGATGAGTCCTCTGTCTGCTTTGCTTACTTTTCTTTAGAATTGCTGGGGAGAGATACCTTTAAAAAGCTCCTTATGGAGGGAGGGTGCTTTGGGCTTGAGTATAGTCCACCATGGTGAAGAATACACTGTGGCAGCAGCACAAGATGGAGGGTCACACTGTGCCCACAGTCAGGAAGCAGGAGAGTGTTGAATGTTGGTGTTCAATTTGCTTGCTTTACTCTTCTTCCCTTCTTTTTCAGTCAGAGTCTCTTTTCCATGGGATGGTGCTTCTCACACTCAGGGCTAATTCTCTTTAGAATTGCCTTCATTGACTGGCCCAGAAGTTTATGTTTTAAGTGACTCAAAATCCAGTCAAATCTTGACAAAGATTAACTATTGCACTACACAAAAGAAACAAATAAAATTAATCAGAATTATCACCTGAGGAAACTATATAAACTTCTTATTAAGTGGAGCCATATGTCCTCTCACAGGCCAAACGCCAAGCTCACACTCCTCAAATGAAGGACAAAGCTAAAAGCGACTTTTAATTGTTCAAATATGTAATACTAAGCAAAATATTCTAGAACTAACTTCCCTACTGCTTTGCACTTAGTCCAGGGTTCTCAGAATTTCTACTGTGGAAACACACAATAGAAAGCACTAAGGAACTACAAATTGTCTCCCTTAGTAAATCAAGTTTTCCCCCATTGGTATATCTCTATCAAAGAACTGAGTACATGAAAGAATCAGTTTTAATGTTTATTTGTATTTATTTATTTTTATTTATAGGGTGTGTGTGTGTGTATGTGTGTGTGTGTGTGTGTGTGTGTGTGTGTGTGTGTGTGTATCAGATGACAACCTCCCAGAGTTTCTTCTCTCCTTCTATGTTGTAGCTTCTGGAGATTAAATTTAGGAAGTAGACTTAGCATCAGGCACCTTTACCAAATGAGCCTTTTCAGCATCCATGGAAGATGTATTTTCAGAGAGGTATAATACTTGTTGTCCTGAAAAGAATATAACAATAGGCAATGAGTGTCATTATTGGTATGCCAGCAACACAGCATTTCTCTGGATTCCTACTTATACATCATCAAAAAGGAAATTGAATAGACTGTGATATTTGGCAACATGTCCAAATCTTTCAATAAGGCTCTCCAAATGGTTCTGTGTAAAGAAATTTTAATTCAGCAACAGAGCTTTTCTGACAAGAGATCACATACCAAGACCTTCTAGGTCTGTATGATCTAGCCAGAAAGCAGACACACCCTATATTATAGTATAATCTGGCTGGAATACAGATATACACTTAGTATACACCTTTGATCCCTAACAATGAAGATACGGTTAGTTTACAGAACGAAGCAGCCATGTTTAAAAGTGACATATAATTCAGTGGCAACAAAGTGACAAATCTGAGAAAGAGTTGACAGAATAGGATATGCTGAAGTCACATGAGACTAGCCGATGAAGAGATGCTACTTAAGAGTAGGGAGTGTGGAAAAACAGCGGTGTGTCGTGTGATGTGGTGGTGGTGTGCATATGGCAGTTTCACTGGGACAGTTTCACACAGAGACAGGTTGCAGAGAGAACAAGCTAGACAGAGGTGAGGACAGAACAAACCAGAGAATGAGAAAAGAGCCAGAGGGACAGAACGTATTGCCCGAAGTATGAGTCAAGACAGAGCAATTCACTCAAAAGCCAAGAGAAACAGGATCGAATCAATAAGCTTGGATTATTATCAATAATCCAATAATGATTGGATTGTATGGATGGAGGCTAAAAGCTTCCAGGGCATGCCTAGAGGTAGTTAGAACAGAGAAAGAAATGCTCTGGGCTCAGCCCAAGCTGTGTTTTCACACAGTTTAGTTAAGGCTCTCGTCTGCTCACATCATCTGAGGAAATACAAGCAACACTTACATTGCTCCATAACCACTCCGCTGTCAATTTCCTTCATCAGGTACTCTACTCAGTCTGGTGTTCACTGGATTCCTAGAGTTAGTCACAACCACAGCACCCTCCTCCCTTCCTCCTACTACATATCACCATTATAAACAGAAGAAGTAAGCTTACACATACATGCACACACATAACAAATAAATGTAAATTATTTTTTTAAAAGAAGAAGGCAGATTTACTAGAGATCAAAATGCAGACACTATATCAGAACAATTTAGAAGGATTTACAGAAAAGGTCCTAGGAAATATCTGTCATTCACTCAGAAGTCTAGAGATAGCAATATAATAATAATGATGATGATGATGATGATAATAATAATAATAATAATTTCATTTACTAGACCAGAAATGAATGGAATTCCAACATTTGCTACAACATGAGAGGAACTCAAGGATGTTATACTGGACAAAACAAGCCAGACACAGACAAATGTGTTATGCTCTTGTAGATATAGAAGGAAAACATAAGCTAACGTTGTGGTAGTGTAGAATAGAACTGAGGGCCTTATATATTAGGAGAAAAGAGACAGAGAAACAATAAAAAGAAATTAAAAGAGACTTTTAGGTATTGGAATAACATAGAGTACATAGGGTGCGTGGGCTAATTTTATGTCAACTTGACATAAACTAGAGTAATTTTCAAAGATGGAGCCTCAGTTGAGACAGTGCTTCCATTAGCCTGTCACTATGGGTCAGGCATCCCTGGGCTGGAAGTCCTCAGTTCTATAGAAAGGCCAGATGACTAAGCTTTGAGAAGCAAGTCAATATAAGCAGTACTTCTTCAAGGCCTCTTCCATTCTGGCTGATTTTCTGTGGTCATACACTGTGATATAGAAATGTAAAGATGAAATAAACCAACTCCTCTCCAAGTTACTTTTGATCATATTGTTTTATCACAATGGCAGAAATTCTAGCTGCAAGACAGGAAATGAGGGAATATGATAGCCTCTGGATAAAAGAAGGGTACAATATAAATGTGCTGTATATGCATGTGCAGAACTATCACAGGGAATTAGAGAGTCTTTCAAAGCTACAGTGTAGATGTTTGTGGTCTGAATTAGAGTGTTCTCCACAGGCCTGAGTATGTGAACATTTGATCCCCATTTGGTGATGCTCTTTGGAGAAATAGTGCATTGTCCCTAAAGGAATTGTATCACTGGGGTCAGACCTTGGAAATTCATCCCCCACCCTACTCCTCCAGGTGCAGTACCATGTATCCTTTTTGAGCGTGAAAGCAGTAAGTTATAAATGAGAGGATTTTTTTATGGGTCTCAGTGTTTGGAGTAGGATAGGACGTGATGTTGGTTCTGATGTGATTAAGGAGATGAATCCTGAGTCACCCTTCTCCTCTTCATCCTTTTCCTTTCCTCCTCCTCCAAACCCTCCCTGTCCCTCTGCTCCCTACTCTCCTCCTCCCCATTCTCCTCCCCTTCCTCATCCTCCTCTCCATCATCCCATCCCTCTAACTCCTCCTCTCCATCCTCTTCTGCTCTTTTCCTTAACATTTTTAGTTAATGATGTGATCTCTTCTCTTCCTGTCCCCATTGTTTGCTGCCTTGCCTCCCTGTCAAGATGAACTCTTATACTGGGAACGGGAAACTAAAATAAACTCGTTTGTTCATAAGTTACTTGGGGTTTTGGTAATTTGTCACATCTACAAAAAGTAATAATACACTAACAAAGGTCTTATTAAATTTCAAAACATAGAAGTTTTATTGGTCACTTCAAATTTTTATAATTAATATTTCTTCATGAAGCTGGAGAGATGACTTGGTGGTTCCAAGTGGGGTTGACTCAGGGAAGGGGGTTGGGCAAGAGGATCAAGTGGAGTTGAGGTGCGTTTGAGGAAGAGAACACAAGGAGAAACAGCTAGAATTGAGCAACTTTAGAAGAGTGATATGGGAGAGCAGTGGAAATTTACTAAAATATAAGAAGTCAATCTTAATAAAGTCTCTGAATATTGAGGGAAGACAGATTCCCAAATGGCCGTCTCTTATAACCAAAAACATCTTCTATTATTGAGATTGGTTCACATCCAATTGAGTTGTTTGCCAAAGGATTCCCACAGAAATTCCTAAACAACACAACCATTGCCAAGATAATAGGCTGTTCTCCAAAAACCAACAGCAAGAACCCACTGCAGAGAAGACACAACTCATTGAAAATAAAGAGGCCAAGCTAGTGCCTACATAAAACCTTCACCTCCGTGTTCTAGTCTGTGGAACAGGAAAGTATTCTCCACGCTAACAAAGAGAAATCCAGTCACAAAATCTTTGAACTTCAGTGTGTCCTGCCTGTAATTATGCTAGCACAAAGCTTGTGGGAGTAACCAAATCAAGTCTGATTTGACATAAGACCCACTCTACGAGATGGAATTCCTACCCAACCCTGCTTGGGTGACCAAGAACCAGAGACAAGATAGTCCAAAGATCTAGGATAAAACCAAGTACTACTGGTCTAAAAAGGTAACAATAAAGTGACTCCTGATGATATTCTGCTGTGCTCACAGATTGATGCTTTATTCAGTAATCATTAAATCATCAAAGAGGCTTCCTCCTGTAGTAGATGAGAAAAAAATAAAGAGACCTACAGCCAGACATTACACACACACACACACACACGAGAGAGAGAGAGGGGGGGGAGGGAGAGAAGGAGAGAGGGAGAGAGGGAGAGAGGGAGAGAGAGAGAGAGAGAGAGAGAGAGAGAGAGAGAGAGAGAGAGAGAGAGAGAGAGAGCGGGACAGCACTGAATGAAATTACCCACCCACCCCCATTCCACCCACCAGCTCAGGGAACTCCAGGGAAAAGGGGTGGACAAAGTGTGGAGGATGTAGGGCACCAGGAGACAAGGCTCTCTTAATTAATTAATCAAATTTCATACGAATTCTCAGAGACTGAATCAGTAGGCACAGGGTCTACTTGGGTCCACACCAGGTCCTCTTACATAGTGTAGCGTTCAGTTTATTTTATAGGACTGCTGAACATATGAATAAGTGAGTCCCTGATTGTTATCCCTTCTCCTTGAGCTCTTTTCCGTGTGTTAGTTTGCCTTGTGCAACTTCAAAGTAATGGTTCTGTTATCTTATTATATTTTGTTTGTTTGTTTAAGTTTTTTTTTAAAAAAAAAAAATCTTTTAGACGATTCCTGTCACCAGATGGCGCCAAATACAACTACTGTAGGACATTGGAGCATGCGCAACACAGAACTCAAGGTTCTTCAGACTCTAGGTCATTCGAATGGATTCATCTCATCCATCTTACAAGATGCTTGATGATTGATTCACAAGTTCTTTCATGTAGTTGATGTTTTGAAAGACAACACGAAAGAATTGGCGGAATGAAAGCTGCTCTAGAAAGCTTTCTTCCAAAGTGTGCTGCAGAATGAAATCGAGAAGGGTCTTACACCATGCATTCCGTATTCCCTTGCTCCAAAATTGCAGTTCAGAAATAATATAGCGGAAAACTTTGACAGTTCTTAGAGAAAAGGACACTAATTGCTTTAAGCCATGTATTTTTTAAATCATACTAATTAACATTCCCATGGAGAAATTTCCCAGGTGTGTGTTATTATAATAATCAAAAGATATGAGGATTTAGAGACAAGAAACCACGAGGATTTAGAGACAAGAAACCACGAAAGGCCTGCGAGAGTCTAGCATCCTGAACCTCCAACATCTCTTTAAATCTCTTAAACAAGAAACCACATACGCAAAAAAAAAAAAAAAAAGGCACACGCCTTTAATCCCAGCACTTGGGAGGCAGAGGCAGGCGGATTTCTGAGTTCGAGAGTTCGAGAGTTCGAGGCCAGCCTGGTCTACAGAGTGAGTTCCAGGACAGCCAGGGCTACACAGAGAAACCCCGTCTTGAAAAAAACCAAACCAAAAAAAAAAAAAAAGAAAGAAACAACATTTGCTGGAAAAAAAAATGATCAGGAAGACATTTTAAAATAACGATTTATTGATTTTCATCATGAGAGGGTTAGAGTAGTATTCTTGTCGTGTATTTACACAAGATAAAAATAAACTCACTGTTAGCTCTTTACACTTGCAGTCCTCTTATTTAAACTCTTCTTCTAGCCTAGCTCTCTAACTTCTTCTTTTTCTTTTCCCATACTAAGCTTCCAAGAAATACCTGCTTTCCATTGAAGGTTCAGTGCTTCTTAATCTTGCTTGCCCCAGTCTACAAAGGGTTATTAGGGTACTAAACAACACAGAGGTCATCTGTTCTCCATCCAGGCCCTGAAATGCTTTGTCCCCATTAAAAAGTAATTTGTCAGAGTAATTCCTTTAAACCTCTCATAGCTACAAAATCTATAACTAAGAAATCTATACTATATAAAAATCATAACTAGAAAAGTCTATAACTAAGAAAAAATGATAATATAATATGCACTTCATTCATTTGCTTGATATATTTACATATGTGCCTGAAATGTATAAACTAAGTATATACTCAACATATTGCACATTATATGTCACATACACTTATTTAGCAGATAAATAATGAATTATCAAGCATACATAATAATACCTGCTTTATTATGTATACATAATATATGCTGAAAAAACTTTTGTGTATATATGAATTCTCTGACACTTTAACTTGGAGGGAAAATAATGACCCTGGGCCATTTTAAAATACTGGGAAGAAATTTAAAGACACAATATACCTGACTGTTTAACACAGATAAAGCTTGTTGTGTCAAATCTTGCATCTGAACACCTGTAAGCATTAACTCATTTGAATCAGAGGCTCAAACATCTCACCTTCAATGCCAAAAACCAGAGCTGGGCCCTCTCGCCTGCCTGTTTTATCATTTGGTGTGGGAATCCAGAGCCTTCTCACTAAGCCCAGGGGCGACGCTCTTCCCTTCCCAAGCCCTTCCTTTACCTACTGCGCTGTAGACTCCGGAACTCTGCTCAGTCACGCCCTCTTTTCCTTGGAGTCCCATGGTCTAAGGGCTGTGGTATCCAAGAGCTCAGCCCTTTGGCCCAATTTCTTCTCTAGTCACACCCACTCTCTTAGAAATGTCGTGTATTCACTCAAACGCATATGACCTTCAACTTACATCCAAAGACTAAAGTTTCCCTTTGAAGCACAGCCTCATTTAGTACCCACCTCGACATCTCAGATTAGACTGATGGGTAACAAAGACTTTAATGATAATGGATCCAAAACTGAGCTTTTCACCTTTCCCCTACTTCTGAGTCTTCCCCAGTCTCAGCAAAGCTACCTTTGTTCTCTAGGATACCTCTCCCGATAACTTTGTAATTATCCTGGCTGTCTCCTTTTCACATGACTCATCTCATCAGGAAATTCTATGGCTGTAGTTTCAAGGTTTTCAGAGTCCAACCCCTTCATGTCTCTTCCATCCACCTCTGTACTGGCTGATTTTGTGTGTCAACCTGACACAAGCTGGAGTTCGCACAGAGAAAGAGTTTCAGTTGAAGGAATGCCTCCATGAAATCCAGCTGTAAGGCATTTCCTCAATTAGTGATCAAGGGTGGGAGGGCTCATTGTGGGTGGTGCAACCCCTGGGATGATAGTCCTGGGTTCTATAAGAAAGCAAACTGAGCAAGCCAGGGGAAGCAAGCCAGTAAGCAGCATCCTCCATGGCTTCTGCATCCACTCCTGCCTCCAAGTTCCTACCCTGTGTGAGTTCCTGTCCTCACTTCCTCTGGTGATTTACAGCAGTGTGGAAGTGTAAGGTGAATAAACCCTTTCCTCCCCAACTTGCCTCTTGGTCATAATGTTTTGTGCAGGAATAGAAACCCTAAGACAACCTCTCATCTAGATTATTATGATAGTTTGCTCACTGGAATTTGTTCTTTCTCTATATTTCTATTTCACCCTATTATGATCCTCTTTTTAAAAGAGTAGTTACACTTCCCATCTCCAGAGATGAAAAACAAAGTCTATGTTACTAGCCTAACCCCCTAGTCTCTTTTCCTCAAGCCACGGTGACACGCATCTTGCAAACACAGGTCTTTCTCTCTCAGGACCTTGTCATTAGAAGATCCCTTTCACTGAACTGTACTCCCTCAGGTGTCAGCACTCGTTGTCTGTCCTTCAGTGTCTTGTCACCTGTCAGCTTCTTGATGGACATTAACTCCTGGGCCTACCTCTCTTACCTGCTTTTGTTTACCATAGCATGTATATCTTCCCACTACTTAACTTATTATTTCGTTAAGTTTTGTCTCCACTCTGGTAGGATACAAGTTTGTTGTAAGCAATGATTTTTGGTTCAGCAAACACCCTTCGAGGTTGGAATAACAATTTAAAATGTTGATTTTTTTTCTGTTGTCTATTATTTTATGACCACCTTCAAGAAGTCTACAGTCAGAAACTCCGACCCATAATTGTTCCTGTCTGAAAGAACTGAAGGTACAAAAATGGAAAAGAGCCTGAGGAAAAGGAGGTCCAGTGACAGGCCCAAATTGGGATCGAGCTGAAGGGGAGGCCCCAAGGCCTGACACTATTACTGAGGCTATGGAGTGCTCACAAAAAGGGGCCTGTCATGACTACCCTCCTAAAGACCCAACAAGCATCTGAAACAGTCAGTTGCACCCAACTAATGGAGAATTAGGGAAAAGATGGAAGAAGCTGAGGAGGAGGTCAACCCTGTAGGAGGACCAGCAGTATCAATTGGCCTTGACCCATGAGATCGCTCAGACACTGGACCACCAACCATGTGGGGAAAAATTACAGGCTGCAGCGATGGAGTCCCAGTGGGTTTCCATGCTGCGGCGGGTCCCACATGTGGGAGTAACGTCTAGTTCCAGTGACCTGGAGGCTTTGGCAGTGGCAGGCCTCAATGACTCGAGGAAGTCCTTGGTTCCAAAAGGGTTTATTGTCATGGTGGACGGTGGAAGAATCTGGAAGTACGCCCTGTAAAACTCAGGGCAGTCCTGAGTTATATAGGGAGGGAGAAAGGGGGAGGATATGGGGAGGATCAGGGGAGGATCTGGGGAGGCATGCTTAATTTGCTCTGCCCTCTGGCCTTCATTAGTATGTAAATCCCTAGGCCCTGAGGCCTCTAGTCACACCCTTTACCTGTTTACTTTGGGAGGGACTGTAAATCTTTGAGGACTAGACTGCTTTTCAGGACCTTGGATTCTGGGAGCACGCTGAACTCCTGCCAGTTCTCACGCAGAGTCTCGGGGTTCTAGGCACCTGCCCAACCATGAACCAGAATACCCTTTCACAGTCCCACACAACCAGGCGGTATACACCAGCTGATATAAGGCACCCAACACATACAACAGAGGACTGCCGGTCTGGGTTCAATCAGAGAAAATGCACCTAACTATCAAGAGACTGGAGGTTTCAGGGAGTTTAGAGGTCTGGTAGGGCAGGAGTAGGGGAGGGGACATTCTTATGGAAATAGGAAAAGAAGGTATGGATGTGGAATAGTCAGAGGGTGGACCAGGAGAAGGATAAAATCTGGACTATAAAAAAAACATTAAATTAAAAAAAAGAATTAAAGAAAAGAGAAAAATAGGGAAGAAAAGAAAAAAGGAACAGAAGTGAACTCTTTCAAGTCTGAACTGGGCACGAGATAGTCATCTATATGGTAATATGCTCTTTATGAGGGAAACAAACGTTCTTGAAAAGATTCACTTCTAAGCCTTCTTTACAAACTACTTTTCTACTGCTTCTCCTTCACATGCTCCTCCTCTTTCTCTCCTCTCGTCTTCCCTTCGTCCTCCTTCATTCTGTTCCTTCTTCCAAAAAGTCAACCCTATATACAAGAAAGAAAACATCATCTGTGTTTGGGGCACAATCCACAACTTATTTTGACTGCTTTCACAGAGGCTGAGAAATTTTAATTTAGTAGATTCAAATGTGTGGTTATGTATATTTGCAATATCATGACAGCTTTAGTCACGTGAGTCATCCATCTAAATTTTAAACTCTCTTTACTGAAAGGAACACAGCTTACTTCTGAAATATCCCAAGCCTGAAAAGTTGACTTCCGAGTCAATATACTAGTCATTAAGTAATGCCATCCCTGTTGAAGTCTGAAATTTGAAAGTCAACCAGCAGTATTGAGAATGGTTGAGAAAGCACACAATTTGCTCTGTGACAGTCCAACTGAGAGTGTGCAGTAGCTAAGCCCAGTCATGCAAGCACTCAATATGCAGCAGAGACAATGTGCCCAAATTAAACTTATTTTAATCAATACAATGAGATAGTCTTAAATATTCAAAAGTCGATTCCTCTGAAAAATCATTAAAGCGTAATAGAAACACCACTTTGTCATTAAGGAACAATATGAACAATATGCATGAGGTTTTTCGAAGATATATTTCATAAGATGTGACCCCCCCAAAGCTTTATAAAATAAAATGAGAAAATTAATTTAATAATATAATGGATAATCATATAAATTATGTAAAAGAGTATAAATGTCAGTACACAGTGAATAAATTCAAGTCATCCACACACCAAATCAATTATCAAAGAAAGTAATTAAAGAAATAGGATGGAGAGGGGAAGATCTTTTCTAGTTAGACTTGAAAATGCAGCCTAGAAACTTGACAAGATGTGCTTAAAGCTTAAAGCCTTCCCAAATGGTACAGAGCTCCTTCTGTATCTCCACGATCCTGTAGATGGCAGAGTCTAGACAGGCTACAAAGGTAAAGACCAGCATTGTCAGATCTTAGGAGCATGTGAGATCTAATGAGGTCAGTAACCTATGACTTCACTTTGGCCTTTTGCTTTTGTCTCAGTATTTTCCCCCTAAAAGAGTATTCCTTCAGTCTCCTTGTGGAGTAACATTTTTAGTATCTCAGTGTCTTGCTCTCAAATAACTCTTTTCTTCTTCTGTTCTCTATTTTTAATCTTTTTCCAATTTGAAGTTCTTTCTCCAAGCTGCAAAAAATATTATCAAGAAGTGTAAAGGTCTTTCTACAGTTTAGCACTAGTCCTTATTTCTTGACAAAGGTACCTCAAATGATGCTGTATCATTAGTCAATTAATTTAATTTAATAAGATCATTGCCAACTTCTGACAGCCATAGATGAAGCCATTTTCAATATCATGAATTTCTTTTCATTATTTCCTGAAAATGGCCAGTGACCTGAAAAATAATACATATTAGGGATTATATTGTTTTAATGACAGATTAGTACCACTGTCATGATTAATAAATAGTTCAAGTGAAATTTCCACTAGCTATGCATGACTTTATTCTCAAGAGAGCTAGGCTTTTTATTCTTGCAAGAAACCTTAGTAGGACAAATGTTGTATAACAGAAACATAATCCAGTTATGGTTTAAGTCTATAAAGATTTAATGCAAAATTAAATATTCAATATTTCTAAGTCTACAGTATGAAAATGTCCATAGTGCTTCTATGGTATATGAAGGCACATATTTTAAATGAAAAAGCAGAAGACTTGGATCTTAGAGAATTTAACCAGATAAATTTGCATGTTATAAGTCTTAAAACTAGAAACCATATTATTAACTGTGAAACTATGTAATTAGTTTCCTTATGAGTCTTCAATTTTTTGCTAGATAAAATTAAAACTGCCAGTGAAAATTGAGGCCATTATGAACATGACAGGTCATTTGTTGAGAAAAAGGTTATGTAGAAATAGCATCTGATAATTTGTTGGAAATATTAGCATATAGATGGCAATAGAATGCAAAGCATTATCAGAAGAATTTTAATCAGAATTATTTTGCTACACAAGTCAAATATGGTTCTTTTCCAAATGTAGTTAGGTTCTTAGCAGTAACAGTCGACATAACCCTCTTTTAATATATTTGTCTAAAACCAAGTTTATGTGATATTTGCAATTCTAATGCTTTCAAAATCACAGAATTACAAAAATGCATAGAATCTACAACAAAGAATGAATAATAACTCACCTCACAAGAGGCTAGAAGACACTAGGATCTTAATTGAAACATTCTTAATGATATAGAGCTTTCTAAATTATAGATGTTTTGCAAATTGTTAAGTATGGCTACTTTGTCCATATCTTAGTCCATATTAGTGTAAACGGGGATCCAGTCATCAGCCCTCCAAGCTGACTCAGTGAATGACAGACTCCATAGGAAGAAGAGAATAAGTCTGCACTATGGGAAGGCATACACTCCTGGATGTATGTGCTTTACCTCTCTCTTTAGTGGTCCAATACCACCTCTGTCTTCTGTAAGTTCTCTGGCAGAAACACAAAGATGGTACTTAAAGAACTGCCATAATTCAGAACACTGTTTATATGAACAACAGCTGATATGTTTATGCAAAAGTTCTAGAAGTTTGAAATAGATCTCAAGCCAAGAATGAAAACTGTGTTATCCATCAAATGACAACATTTCCAAAAGGCGGGGGTGGGTGGGTGGGGGGGGACATATCTTAAGTGAGAGCTCAAAAAATTATCTCAGAAGGCACTGATAACTTTCATTTAAAATGTAGATAAACTTATGTTGTTGGTATTTCAGCTATTCATGATTGATTTGATCTGGCTAGAGTCTGCCCACACTTGTCAGCTGAATCTTAACGTTGTAAATCATTGGAAGGGCATTTGAAAACCTGTAGTTTCAGATAAAACTACACTTCCCAGCCTCCATCTGGAATACAATCGCCTGTTTCCCAGTTCCTATCAATGTACTGTCAAAGGAAGGGAAGTGAGCACTTCCTCCATCCTTCTCCTATAAGAAAATGCTGTTTTTCTTCTTTTCTTCCCTTTTCCTCCCTACACAAAGACACCACAATAATGGTAAAGCTACAGTTTGGGAACAGAGGAGGAATCCTGTCATCCAAAGGTCTAACTTCAAGTCTTGGGACCCATCAGCTTTCTCTGCATAACTAACTGAAAGAGGCATCAAGAAGCCTTCATTGTCACCATTTGTTCCAGGTAACCTGTGCTCTCTAATGTGTTGCTCATTTCAATTATTCTAATGGTGAATTTTTATTAGAAAAAGAAAACTTCACTATTAGTCGTCATTTACTTTAGAGGCTACATATTTATATTCCACTCTGCTGCTAATACTGTACAATGTTTCTTAACAAGGTTTACTTTAGCCCCTCAAAATTATGAGACTTTCAAAAGGAAACAAACGAGATTGTATTTCAAGCCAAAATACCCATGAATCTCTGGCTCCTAGTGGTTGCTTGCAATGTTTAGTACATCATAGAACAGTATGATAAAACAGACAAATAATCCTGCATGAATTATGCATAAGAAGACAAAAAAAAAGGTGAGCTACAATTGCCTTTGGGTTTAAGAACTGTTAGTAAGTGTTGCTGAACTGAATGGATCAAGTGCTTTGGTGTAAAGCCCTTGAGCCTTACTGATGTGCCACATCAAATGCACCTTAAAGAAAAAGAGACATCTGGTGTCAAAGGCAAGGGACCTGTGCAGCTACCTGGAGATAGTGTGCTTTGCCCTGACTGAGATTCCCATCGTTTCTTACCCACATGGTACCTTGATCCGTGAACACTTGGAGGATATTAAACTAATGATTAAGATATATTTGTTAAAGCAATATTATCTCTTTCAAAGTGAAAAGTCTCTTTTTTTAATTTTAAAAACTAACATATGCAAATAAGACATGATGAGAAGCAGAGGAAAATTCATTTCTATAATGTGTTCTCTGCTGAAGAGACGGTCTTAGTCCTTCAGTATCAGTAGTTTATTAAGTTACAGAAACATTCCTAAACAGCTGCTAACATAGATTCCAGAAATCACATCCTGGAATCTGAAGTTAATGCAAGAAAAGGGCTTTGATCACTTAGATAATTTAGAGAAAATGACCAATCTCATCAAACTTCCATGGTGTGAACAGTTATAATTTTTAAGAAGTTTGTCTAAGTCCTAGTATATAGTGCACACCATGGCTATTTTCTGAAGATGAAACATCCCCTCAGGAAACTCACAAGAAAGTGATCAGAGTCAGAACCCCACCCCTGTGGTTATATAAGAAGCAAACAATTGCTAGGGATAGGTGGGCTCTTTAGTGGAATGTTCTACAACTTATGCAAAGAATTTTAGTTCTATGGCTTTTATGAGTCACCACTCCAGGTTGGGTGGGACTTCTCAGTGATATATTTGTTTGGGAGTTATCAATGCTTCTATAAGTAAGCTCAATAAACTCATTAGCTCTCCAAGTTGACAGAATCACCTCTTTACCTTAGTAGAAATAACTCAGTTGTTGGTGTCATATCTGAGATGTAGAGTCATTTTTCCATTTGCAACCAGTTGGCAACCCAAAGACTCCACAGAACCTAAAATGAGATTTGAAAGATGGGTTGCCTAGCCCCATCTGTGGCTTATAATGTATGAAACTAGGGATGATCTGTTTAAGGGTAAACCACTGGCAGAAGCATACCAATGCACTATGAGTTGGTATCCCTCTTTGCTTGTAATGGCAGGAATGTGTCCCCTCCTGTGGGAAGTGAGACAGTGAAACATTTTTGGGACAATTTTCAGGCTGACTACCTTCCGGATTGCGGTATGGATGATATGCCTCCTCAATGAGTAGATACTGGACATGAATACAGAGATGATTCTGAATATGGCTGCTGGACTATAGAATATCTATATAGTGTCTATAACAGAATGCAGCCTCTGGACATAGCTGTAAGCAGTAGGACACTGCTGTTGGGAGGCTGCTGGAGTTACCGGGTTTCTATGGTGAGGAATAAGACCACAACTGAGTCTGAACTCCCATCCCACTCCAACCTCAAACAGCCCAGTTGCTTAAGGGAAGGATTACAGAGGGAAAGAGACCTATACATCTTGTTCTCTGCATCAACTTCTGGTTTTGCAGAAAAAAGATTAAAAGACAAGTTTGTCATTTCTTATAAGTGGCACGACAAATGGGAGAGTAAAATTATATCTATTCTAAGTAGCCTTTTTAGGACCCAAACTTGGAATGCATGTGAAACACCTGACAGTAAGGAGGGAAAGAGTAAGAGAAAAAGAATAGAAAAATATCCTCATGTACAAACTTTAATCCAGAGGCAGGTAAAGCCATGAGGCACCATGCATATGGGGGTCCCTGTAATGACCCCAGAGAGGAAACTATAAAGTCATGGGATACTCTGCACCCTGAATTAGAAATTACTGAAATGAAAACTGAAATTCCGTTCACAGTCTTTCCTGGGAGGCTGTGTGATAATCAGGTAGACAAGATCGATCTGTGCTCTGGAAAAACTGAGTAATCTAATTACACATTCACCTTGAGGCCAAGGTTGTACTATCTGAGATGATGCAAGGGAAATTCGTTTCTAATGGAGCCTCAGTGGTCTTTTCTGGATACTTGGCTAGTGATGAATGAAGTCCCATGAATATCAAGCCCTGGAAGAAAACAGAAAAAGAGTTGAAATTGCCAGAAGAATTTAGCATAAAAGAGATGGTGTTTGAGTCCCAGTTTACCAGACCAACTATGACTGTGTTCATAAGAGAGTTAATGAGTACATTTGTTCATCAGAGTCCTCTACTCCTATGAGACTTTAATGTCTCTGTGAGACCCATGACACACCATGATCTTTCCTAAGTAGGTGAGCCACTGGTGAGTCTGAATAAGCATGTGGTTGGATTCATAAGGTACACAGAATGGATGGAAACCAGAAAAAGCAGATGGTGTGGCTCACCGGTGCCTATTGAAAGCAAATGAGGCAAGACTGATGTCAAACTAGAGTTGTAGGGTGTAGAAAGATGAATGCGGTCTGTGTACATGAGGCTCTGGAAGGGTCAAAGCCTGAGAGACAGTTTACCAGAGGAATGGAAGAATGAGTGAATGGTAGAACAGTCCAGGTCAAGATTACAGTTGTCAGAGTGGAAGTTTCTTAAGGGCACTCAGGCTACATAGTACACTTCTCCCTTCTAGGAAGCTTGTCTGTTTGTCTGTTTGTTTGTTTGTTTGTTTATTGGATATTTTATTTATTTACATTCCAGATGTTATCCCCTTTCCCCATCCCCCCCACTCCCTGCCAGACACTCCCTATCCCATCTCCCCTCCTCCTGATTCTATGAGGGTGTGCCCTGACCCACCCACCCACTCCCACCTCCCCACCCTCGAATTCCCCACACTGGGACATCCAGCCTTCACAGGACTAAGGACCTCCTCTCCCACCTATGCCAACAAGGCCATCCTCCCTTACATATACAGCTGGAGCCTTAGGTCCCACCCTGTGTGCTCCCAGGCTGGTGGTTTAGACCCTGGGAGCTCTGATTGGTTGGTATTGTTGTTCTTCCATGGGGTCTCAAACCCATTAAGCTCCTTCAGTCTTCTCTCTAACTCCTCCATTAGGAACCCCTTGATCAGTTCAATGGTTAGCTGTGAGCATCTGTCTCTGTGTATGTCAGGCTCTGGCAGAGCCTCTCAGGAAACAGCTATATCAGGCTCCTGTCAGCATGCACTTCCGGTATCCACATAAGCGTCTACCTTTGGTGACTGCACATGGGATAGATACATTTCAGTTTCTGTTCCACATTTTGTCTCCATATTTACTCCCTTGAGTATTTTGTTACTCCTAAAAAGGACCGAAGCACTCACACTTTGATCTTCCTTCTTCATGAGCTTCATGTGATCTGTGAGTTGTATCTTGGATACTGCAAGCTTTTGGGCTAATATCCACTTATCAGTGAGTGTATACCATGTGTGTTCTTTTGAGATTGGGTTACCTCACTCAGGATGATATTTTCTAGTTCCATCCATTTGCCTAAGAATTTCACAAATTCATTGTTTTTAATAGCTGAGTAATACTCCATCATGTAAATATACCACATTTTCTGTATCCATTCTTCTGATGAAGGACATCTGGGTTCTTTCCAGCTTCTGGCTATTATAAATAAGGCTGCTATGAACATAGTGGAGCATGTGTCCTTGTTATATGTTGGAGCATCTTCTGGGTATATGCCCAGTAGTGAGTGGTATAGCTGTGTCCTCGGGTAATACTATGTTTAATTTTCTGAGGAATTGCCAGACTGACTTCCAGAGTGGTTGTATCAGCTTGCAATCCCACCAACAGTAGAGGAATGTCCCTCTTTCTCCGCATCCTTGCCAGCATCTGCTATCACCTGAGTTTTGATCTTAGCCATTCTGACTGGTGTGAGGTGGAATCTCAGGGTTGTTTGATTTGCATTTCCCTGATGACTAAGGATGCTGAACATTTCTTTAGGTGCTTCTTAGCCATTCAAGCTCCTCAGTTGAGAATTCTTTGTTTAGCTCTGTACCCCATTTTTAATAGGGTTATTTGATTGTCTGAAGTCTAACTTCTTGAGTTCTTTGTACATATCGAATATTAGCCCTCTATCAGATATAGGATTGGTAAAGATCTTTGCCCAATTTGTTGGTTGCTCTTTTGTCCAGGAAGCTTTATTGAATGGGGTACAGAACATCTGATAAACCCAGAGCCTTTGAGCAGCCAGATGTGGTCAATGGGGAGGCAGCAGCGCTGACATCAGCCCAGGAGCCTGTTAGACATAGGAAGTACAAGATCAGGTAGTAAGTGCAGCAGCAGGTGAGAGCTCAGCCTTACTTCCCGTTGTTCTAACGGTGGACAGAATGGTGAAACCAGTCCAAGTCCCAAAGGGTTAGAGAGATGTGTAGTGGCCCCACAGAGGTGCCCCAGTATATAAGGTCAGATAGACCATAGAGAACAAGGGCAGATTATTGAGAACTAGAATAGGTACTGTTCTCTCTGTCAATGCCACTGTAGTTAAATTGTCTTTTGACAGATCAAAGTAATGGAATCTTAACACAATGTCTTGGACACCACTAAAACGTTTTACATGCCAGGTGTACTGGTGTATGCCTTTAATTCCATCACTCAGGAGGCAATGGTAGGCAGATCTCTGAATTCAAATTCAGCCAGCCTGATCTACAAACCAAGTGCTAGGACAGCCAGAGCTACACAGAAAAACCTTATCCAAAACAAAGGAAAAAAGTAAAAAACACACATAGAAAAATCCAAAAGAACCAACAACAAACAACACATTTTTTTTTAAGTATAGTCCCTTAAAAGTTGAACTCACAGTCCACTTGGCACTTGCTTGGACCAGATATGGTGGCCAGCAGCAGATATGGTGGCCAGCAGCAGACATGGTGGCCAGCAGCAGATAGCTAACAGAAAAGTAACTCGATGGCCTCTTTACATGTTTCTTATTTCATAATGTCATGTCAAGGCATTGACTTCTTTTTTAACCTTTCAAAAATTCCTATCTTATGTTTATGTTTATTTTTAGTTTTTTTTATATATTATTTTCTCTCTCCTGTTTCTCTCCGTCATGAAGTTCTTTGCATATATATTATGGCTTTTAGTTTAGTGTTTCTATGGGATTCCTTAGTGTGAGAACATGCAGGTCTCTACATCAGTATTTTGCTTGTATGCCCTTTCTTTGGTGTTTTTTCTTGTTCATTTTGTCTTATTACAATGTGTTAGGGTTTTGGTCCTATACATTATATTATTATCCCATAGAAGCCTGTTTTTTTTTTTTTTCTAATGAGAGGCAGAAAGGGTTGGATCCATATGGGAAGAATAAAAGGAGGGGAAACTGTAACCTGGATATACTATGTGGAAAAAAAAACTATTTTCAACTAAAT
Source organism: Grammomys surdaster (assembly GCF_004785775.1). Lineage (NCBI taxonomy): Eukaryota > Metazoa > Chordata > Mammalia > Rodentia > Muridae > Grammomys > Grammomys surdaster. The sequence goes on along the minus strand of NW_021604696.1, from coordinate 1,940,596 downwards.
AAATAAATAAACAAAAATTAAACCTTTGCTATTTGTCTATAAAATTTACTATCTTACTGTGAGGTGTCTTCTTTAATTTTATTCCAACATATTTATGTCTTTCCCTTTTAATGCATATTTAAGTTTTACAACTTTCTCATTTATATATCTTGTCAAGATTATTTTATTAAAATATTCTTATAATCTTTATCTAACAAAGTGGTTTTCTATTTAAAACTTTCTGACTTACCCACCATCCAGAACCAGAAAATATGATTCCTGTATCGCTAATTGATACATATACCTAAATGTTCAAATGAATGTGTACAGATACACATATCTAAGCATTTGGTTTTCTTCAGTCCATTATGGGAAAAGCATATTACTTAAACCACAGTTATTCCTCATGGTTCTAGAAACAAAAGCTCAAGAACATGGTGCCAACCTGTTCTGGGTCTGATGAGAAAACCTGTCTGCCTCATGGCTCTTCTCTGAGCTGTCATATGACCAGAAAGGAACAAGGAGGCTCTTGGCTCTTCTATAAAGACACTGATGCACCTCATACAAGTTTCACTCTCAGAGCTGAATCACCACCAAACACTCCCTAAACTCTCACAACAATCATATTTGAGGTTGAAACTTCAGCATAAAGATTTGTGGAGAACATAGTTTAGTCTGTGCGTACAATCAGAACAAAAGTCTTTTTACTAACAAGCAACATTACTAAAAAATTAATTTTAGTTCTTATTTGGATGTCTTATATCATAAAGCTAGTCATATATATAGTCATATATAGAAAGATAGATTATAGATAGAGATAGAGATAGAGAGATTAATGAAAAGCAAGTTTTCTAGATTAAATTATAAAACCCAGGGCACTGTTCCTAATATTGTAAAATATTCCACAAGGAGGCTGCCTGGATCTAACAGGGTTAAGTGTTTCTCAAATATTCCTATAAGGACTTTACTCCTCATTCATAAGCAAGTGATAGTCTGGTTAAACACAGGCAATATAATTTAATTCATTACAAGAAACAGATGCTCAAGGCAGCAGAAATTAAAATCAAATGCTTCAAACAGCTAAAATTTTATGGCCAAACTTATTATTTATACTTCCCCAAAGTAACAATAAAACTGCTCTGTTTCATATCTCTTTGGAGAAAATGCAAATAGTTTACTCTAATAAATCCCTATAAAATCCATTAATGCAGTACTAATACAATGTAAAGTACCATTAGTTCCCAGAGAAAAGAATAGACAAAATCATTACAGCGTTTATACTGCATAGCATAAAAATATAAAGTATATCAACATGTATACATTTATGAACAAAAGAAACTTGATATAGCAACAGTGGGTGAGTTTTTAATCAGCGTGAAGCTCTGCTATTTAGAGGGACCCTTCTGTGTGGATTTCAGCACACCCTGAAGCTGAGCCTGACTGCTGAATACCTTCACTTGAGGTTCACTTGAGTTAGAAAACTCCAGAAACAGCATTTGCATCATATTCTGGCTGTTTCCAAACACATTTCTCTCCAGTGTCATAAAGATGGCTGAATCCCCAAATTCATTTCTGCTTCCTCTTTTACTTTCCCTAGTGGAAATTCCTGCTTTTACAGTAATACATAGCACTGTGAGCCTCAGCTATTATGTGAGTTCCAAAGACACAGAGGCTGAAGTTGTGAACTTTCTCACACTAGTTTGTCTCAAGCAGTCACTAGCCAGCAGCTACCTACAGGCATCAAGAACTAGGGAAATACAGCAGCCGATGGTAACTTGAAGCCTATCTATCACTGCCAATAAGAAGCAAGAAGAGATATTCAACCAGAGTGTAAATAGTGTAGGAGAAAGGTATTCTGCTTGATCATGGCAAACAGATTTCCGGAGTGCCAGGGTAGGAGGAGCTGCAGTGAAAATAATGGGAGCTGCTATTTTTCTGCCTTTGCAGATCAGAAGAGATGTGCCAACCTATCCAGTTTCCCAAACTGCAATGTTAATGGCTGTAGTCAGCTGAATCTTTACATTGGATAGTGTTAAATGCATCCTGTCTTATGTATCATTCATTTGATGGCGATCATATTGCCTATCATATAATTGGTGTCCTTTTTCCTATCAGTTTACATGTTGTGATTTCACTGAATGGACAAAGAAAAAGGAAATTCCCATTGTCTAAATTTTGGGATTGTTTTGACTTGTTTGGTTTTGACAGAATCTCATGTACCCCAGATTAGCCTTCTCAAACCCTTAGGTTGCCGAGACTGGCCTTGAACACTCTGATACTTCAGTGTTTTTAGACAGATTTTTCTTTCTAATACTGTGCCACCCTAATTTTTTTTCACAAAGGTGTCAAATTTTTACAGAGGTGTCAAAAATAACCAGTCAGTCTATTCAATCAATGGTGCAAAACTGAATGCTCACCTATAGAAGACTAAAATTAGATCCATATCACTCACCTGCACAAAAATCAATTCAAAGTGAATTTAAGACCTGACTTTAAAACACTGAACCTGTCAGAGGAAATCCAGATGAAGATAGAGGAATAGGCCAGAATTTTCCCAACAGGACTTCAATAATACACAAACTAGGCCCAGGAATTACTAACAGAACTACGGGAATTTAAAATGTTACTGCAAAACAAGAATGTCTATCAGTGGAACAAGCTGACAGCCTACAGAGTGGAAGAAGAGCTTTGTGAACTAAACTTCAGTGAGGGGTTTAATTGTCTAGAATGCATAAAGAATTGTAGAGATGGAGAGACAGCTCAGTCATTAATGGCTAGGCTCACAACCAAAAAGACAAAAGAACTTTTTAAAAATGCATACCAAAAGAAGAAAATTGCCAATCAACAAATGGGCTAATCAAACAGATACTTCTCAAAAAGAAGGAACACAAATTGTCAACAAGCATTTAAAAGAGCATTTAACACCCTGAGTTATCAAGAAAAATGCAAACTAAAACCACTTGAAGATCCCATTTCATCCCAGTCAGGATGGTTATCATCAAGAAAAGAGAAAACAACACATGCTCTCCAGAATGATGAGAAAGGTGAATTTTTATTCTCTGCTGATGGAAAGGAGCAGTCTCATGACAATCAGTATGGAGGTTTCTCAGAAATGTGAAAATGTAGCTTTCACAAGATCCAACTAAGCCACATCTGGGTATATCTCTGTATGGGTAGGCCTCTATAAGCCACATCTGGGCATATCTCTGTATGGGTAGGCCTCTATAAGCCACATCTGAGCATATCTCTGTATGGGTAGGCCTCTATAAGCCACATCTGGGCATATCTCTGTATGGGTAGGCCTCTGTATCCTATCACAGAGTTACATGCACATCCATGTTTATTGCTGTATTATTCACAACAGCAAGGAAATAGAACCATCCTAGGTATCCATCATCAGATCAATAGATAATGAAAACGTGTATATAGAGATAGTCGTGTTCAGCTGTAAGCATAAATGAGAACATGAAATCTCCAATAAAAAAATGGATGGATCTGGACAGTGTTATATTAAGCAAGGTCACTCTGAATCAGAAAGTTTAAAGATATATGATCTCTCTCGTGTGCAGGTTACAACTTACAATGGCAATATGTGTGTAAAGGAGCAATGGACTATGGGTGTTGAAGGACTCTGACCAACTCTAGCATGGCTCTGGTAGGCCTTAACCTTGTCCTCCATTCCCTCTGCCTTGCTAACAAAACCTTTAGATTACATTCCTAAAGCTAGCCACCAAGGTCTATTCCCTTATTTGGCAAATTCCTCCTCCTGAGATGGACTGCCAAGGTCCAGCTGTCCTGAAATCAAAAGCCCCCTTTGCTTCACCTAATTAACATGCCCAATCAAAATACACCACCACATCCTAGCTGATTCTAAGACATCCCTCCCCTTTTTCTCTCCTATAAAGTTACACCTACAGGGTCATTTGCTGCTGTTTTTCTGCCTGAGTCAGAAAGCAGACACTAACTTTTCATTCCTGCATAATAATTTCTCTGTGAAAAATCTGGGTCAGATTTTTCAAGTCTTCTAAGAAGTGTAGATTATGAATCAAGTGAGGGGACTACAAGAGTGGAAAAAGAGGTCCTGAGGAAGGGGAGAGGGACCTAGGACATCAGGAACAAGAGAGTAGAGCAGAGATTACATGGGCTGCAATTGTAAAGGAGGAATCCGGGAGTTAGAAGGTGGGGAAAAAGGACCAAATATAGATGAATCCTGTTTGTAATGTGATTTATTAGCATAAGTATATAATCTGCTATTTCTAAAGTTAACATTTATCAGTCTCTCCACATTTAACTCTCCAGCTCTTTATTGGGTATATTATTTTAAAATTTCTCTGGTTTGGGCAATATTGCAATACCACAAAAATTCAATTCCACTCAAATTCTAGCAAACTCATAGAATTTTGACAATTCTTTTATCATGTACAACCTTTTTGACAAATGTAACCATTATGAAGTGTTATAACTGTAGTACATATTTTGCTTTAGATAAGCGGAAAATTTTGTAATCTTCTATTGTAAAAGATACTAAGCCAAGAATGATGTCACATACATTTAATCTGGGTACCTAGGAGGCAGAGGTAGTTAAATTCCTGTGAGTTGAGAGCCACCTTGTTCTATATAGTGAGTTCCAGGCTAACAGGGGCTATATAACAAATAACATTGTCTCAAAAATACGTGTTTGTGTGTGTGTGTGTGAACTGTCTTATTAATCCATCAATTGAACATCAGCTAAGAAACTTAGCATTTAATTTGTTAAGTAACTTACCTAAAGGACATATGTTTTGACTGAATGACTAAAATATGACTGTACCCACACTAAATTCATAAAATAAGTAAAATTAATTGAGAAACAAGAATGAATGTCTAAAGCCACGGGTAATTTGCAGTGCACGCTACAGTCACTCTCTGCCTTCTTAGAACCATTTGTTTTCACAGCAGAGTCACTGGACTTTTTTACTGACATTTTAATAAAACAATTTCTTAGGTAATTAATTTTATATAACATTATAGCATTATAACGTTTAGTCTCTTTAATTCCTCGTCTCAGTACGACTTGGTGGTTAACTGGCTGCATCAGTTTTCCATAGCTATTTACTATCAATGAGCCAAACTTTTCTCACTTATGGCTAGGAAGCTAAAGAACTTGAATTTGTTTTCCTCTAACTGGCTTTGATCCTTTGTCACTCAAGACACTAGCATATTCTTTCTTTCAAAGGGGCTATATTTTCAAAAATTTTGGTTACTGTTTTATAGTTTTAAAACCTGTCCCCTTTTGAGTCATGTTTATCTTTCAAAATTATTTTATAAGAAGAAATTTCAAAAAATTTCATCGTTTTCTATCATTTAAAATATGTAAATGCAGTGTACACCTACAACAGGATAAAGTTGCACAACATTGCTTCCTCTAAGCTGTCCTTGCTGCTGCTGCTGCTGCTGCTGCTCCTGCTCCTTTGAACATGAGATTAAAACTAATTAGGGGCCAAAAACTAGATCTACAAATCTTCAAGGTCCTCTAATATCCAAAAACCAATAGACTATTTAGTTTTAAAAATGTCCTCCCAGAATGCAATTGCTTGCTTTTTCATAATTCCCTGCTGAAACTGAAACAGGAACATAATTATGGCAGAGAGGAAACTAAACCCAGGACAGGTGGATAGCTCACCAGGTAACAGTGCTTGCTATCAAGCCTAACAAGCCTATATTTGATCACCAGAACCCACCGCATAGAGAGTACTAGATCCCAGAAACTGTCTGCTAACCAACTACCATATGTGTGCAATACCATGTGTATGTGCACATACATGAACGGAGAAATAGATCTTACTCCTCAAACATTAAATACGTAGAGAATATTGAAACTAGATCCCAAAACACAATATTTGATTTAGTTAAATCTCTGAATTACATTTTTAAAATTAGCTCATTTATTCTGTATTTACAATTAGTTTTTTATTCCAGATATTCAACTGAAATTTCAATTTTTGGATCAAACTGGAAACATAGTCAATACTTTACCCCAAACTGGTCAATTGCTATAATACTGAAAACTGACAGAAATACACATCAAAGAATACATTTCAGTGTTTTAATGGAGAATACAATATTATTTATAAAACTACCATGGGTACTTTCTTGGATTATTTGATATAAGTTGAATCATCTTTAAAGGAAATCATTTACTTGGCTTTATTAAATCTCATTTCACTTATTGAGGGGAAATTGTTGAGATATGAAGGGAATTCTAAGCATGAGTCATATCCCATCCCAGGCCCTGCATTGTCCTGTCATGTGACTAACAGAAGACTTCTCCATCCTATGTGGATCTGGATCTCAGCTAATTCTGGTGTTTTTGCATTGTCTGCTTTTTATCCTGCAGTTACATTTGATATTATTTCCAAATTATTATTTCTAATTGATTCAATTTGGGTTTCAGGATAAAACTGAGATAAAAATTCTCACTGCAAAATACTCAACTTGAAAAGATCTAGACTCACCAGGCAGATAAGATTGTAAGTAATCCTGCAGTAGATTCTCTGAAGTTAATTGAAGTAGGAAGACCTCATGGTGGGTGGCACCATTCCCTAGGCTGGAATCTTGAACAGGTAAGCTGAGCACAAGTCAGCATTATCTGCCTCTTGTCTGCAAGTGTGACATCACCATCTGCCAGGACATTTTGGTCAAAGCATACTTTACCCTTGAGCCATGAGCCAAACACATCTTTGTCCCTTCAGTTGTTTTTGTCTGAGTATTTTGTCACAGCAACAGGAAAAGAAACTGAGACTAAGGGAGAACACTTCAGACAGGATAATAGCTGGGATAGATGAAGCACTTACATGCCAGGGCTAACCTAAACACTTAAACACCTCCATTCTCTCACTTGTTTCCTACAGGGTAGGTAGGCACTTGGTGTCTCTGCCATACAGGTGAGGAAACCGATGACGTTCACACTGCTACAAAGAGGAAGATATAACTGGAGAGATGCCTGGCTCAAAAGCTAAGAGCTCTTATTGCTTTACTAGAGGACCGTGTACAGTTCCTAACACCCATATCAAGTGTCTGATGGCTCCCAGATGCTTATAACTCTAGGTCCAAGTGATTCAATGCCACTTTCTAGCATCCATACACACTGGCACACACACACACACCCCTCTTTTTCTCTCTCTTACACACCTTTCTTTCTCTTACACACAAACATACATACACCATACACACACACCCCTCTTTCTCTCTCATGCACACACACCTCTCTCTCACACACACACATACATACACCACACATACACACACACACACACCTCTATCTCACACACAGACCTCTATATTTCTCTCACACACTCACCTCTCTTTCACACACACACACACACACACACACACATACACACACCCCTCTCACACACATTTAATGCATATTTTTAAGGAGTAGGGACTCAGATATGATGTTGCACTGAACTTTATAAAGATCCTAAATATTGCTCACTAATTTTATTATGTATGGCTTATAAATGGTATTTAAAATTAACCACATTAAATAGTTAAACTATCTTATTAGCTATGTTTTCCTTTAGATTTGCCTCCAGTCCATTGCATTGACACTTGTTAAAGGAGCTATTTTGCTCTTACTATTAATAGCTCTTGCTATCTCTCATTTTCTTAACAACTCAACACTAATTTATTTTGTAAAAGAACCTTCTGCCTACCCAAGGAAGGAGCAAAGAACAAAGTGTCTATTCCAGGATAAATCTAACTTATGAATGCAAGTATTGTGGGGCAGTGGGCTATGAGAAAAGCCAGAAAGCTTGGTAGAAAGAACTGAGCCCCCCCCCCCCCCCGGGAACCTTGGTCTGAAGAAGATCTGTAGGACGGCAGGCTGCTTTGAACTTTCCCAGAGCCAATGGCCTTCTTAGCTTCTGCTCCCCACGGCCCCCTCCCACAGAGAGGTCCATGGCCTTTATCACGTAGGAATAACACCTCCATGCAAATAAGGCATCCCCAAGCCCTCAAACCAAACCAATAGAAGTTATCTGTTCTCCCCTCAAAACTACATATATATCCCCAGAGCTCCAAGTAAAGTTTGTTGTGTGGTGTAAGACCTCCTGCTGTCAGAGTGCTTTCGCAATCCCTCGACAGTCACCCAGCTATCCTGCGCATTTCAAAGGACAACAACTCTCCTCTCCTCTCAGCGGCCAGAGTTTCTTCTGTGGGCTCTCACGAGCTGCCCCCAGAAAGAGGGAACTGAAAGAGCAAGTAACACTCTCCCACATTTGGAGGCTGGGACAGAGGTCCTGCTCCACGTGACTGAAAAGCGTGCTGTGCCCCAGTTCACAGCTGCGCTCTGCCCCTTCGCCGCTGCTGCCACCCCGGCCTTTGGGGGTCACGAGCCGACCAGAGGCCACCGCAGAGCACGAGCCCCGCCGCCCCACCGGCTACCAAGGGCCCCGGGCCAGCTCAGCTGGCGCCTTCCATGCCCCCCGACCCCAGACTCCGTCCACCGCTCCTGCCCGCTCTCCACCTGCCTGCAATCCCTAGGCGCGAGCAGTGTGCGACAAAGTATAATTTCATTGTGGGGGGAGAAAATGATATTCTTATCCAGTGTAAATCAGTACGACTCACTCTGGTCTGGGTATGAGACAGTTATGAAAGAACAATCATGTGCTGTGGAAGCCAGACTCCATGTGTTCAAATCCCAGTTTCACCACTACATTCTCCAAAACTTATCTATTATACTTCATTATTGTTTTCATGTTGTTTTGAGGCTTAAGTGAAAAAATAGCAGGGAGAAAGACTGGAAACTGATCCCCACCAAGTATAACATGAAACCTAACATATGCTTGGAAGTGGGCACTGTGTGAGTGACCCAAAGTTTTGAATCATTTGTTCATTCATTGCTGTTGAGTCTCTGTCATTTGTCCTAGATCTGACTCATGTCAATATATATATAATTTTTTTTCAAATTATAATTTATACTCATTCACACAGGGGTTATAAACACAAAGAGGCAGGACATGGGGAAGGGGATGACAATGGATCGTGGGTGTTCAGGGGGAATACAGATATTTTTCAGAACAGGGTACCGGCTGGGTGAGGGTTCAGGGGATAGGTCACTATGACTCTGCCTATGATTCACTTGTCCTTATCTAAGTTGGTAATATCTGCCAAGGCTACCTATTTACAAGGTCTATGACTACTCAGGCTGGTAAATTGTCACAAAACTGCCTGTTTACAATAGCTTATAGCCATCTGTTTCAGTGTTTATCTACAGAGACCCAAGACTTGGTGTTAGTATACATGTATGACAGGCCTATTGCTGATTTTAGGCCTATGGCTGATTTTAGGCCTTCAGTGGGTAATCAGGGATGCCCCTGACATCTCCTCCCTTCTCTAAGTATAGAAGGGCTGTGAGGAATCTAATCTTGCAAAGGTGGGGATAGAGGCCTGACCTCCAGTAATTGAAGGGGACATTGTAATGGCTCCGGTCCCCCTGATGTTGTCCAGTAAGGCATGAGGGCCATACCTGTCCCGATGTCTTTTTCCTGGAGAGGGGATAATTTTGACATCAACCCCTATGCAGTCAGGCTCGTCCCTCAGGGAACCCAGATAGATATTTTTAACTTTTATTGATATTCCCTTGCAGTGCTTAGCCTCACACCCTAAACAAGAATTCAGGTCGCCTGTCAGAGGGGGTTCTGGGTGGCCCCTCTCTGCCTGGTCTAGGGGTGGAAGTGCCCTCTTTTAGGTTGGGTGGAGATGGGTTTTGGGAACACCCCGGATAAAATAACAATCTCATCTTGAGTCTCATGGTCCTCCATAGCTAACTTATGATAATGTATTTGAATAGGTTTTGCTACCAAATTATTTATCCATTGTTTCACAGAGTTAGTCAGCCTATTTGAGGCCCAGAGGCCAGAAGAAATAAGCAAAAAGAACCCAAATAATGGTCCCAAGATAAGAGGAGGTAGGGTTGACAACCCTGGAGAGCTTGAAAAGCAATTCTTGTACCAGCACTCATCTTTCTCTTTCTCTCTCTGACATTTCTCAGGGCCTTCTCTGACCTTTTTCATGCTCTCTTTAACTATCCCTGTCTTGTCTATGTAAAGGCAATATTCTTCTTTAAGGGCTGTACACAGTCAAGAGCTGTACACAGCCTTTTCTATTATAATAGAGTAAATCAAGTCCAATAAGGATCTTTGCGATTTTTGGAGGTCTCTTCAGACAGCGAAACAAGGGATTTCTTCAGATTAGTGATGTCAATCTCTAGATGTTTGATGTTCTTGTCAATGGCCCTTTGAAGGTCTGAGTAGTATAAGTTCAGAGGCCAGCATCTGGATTAGAACTTCTAACCGCCGACATCACAGGTGATTCATTTTTACCTGGAAAGGAAAAAGAAGGGAATTCTCAGGGAGATTTCTCTTCCCTGGATGTAAATTGTTATTCATTTTATTTATGGTTGGGCCTGGCTTTGTGGGAGTATCTATTATTTCAAATCTTTTTGGTAGCCGATTAGCTGTGCCTTCTGTGGTATCAGACAGGCATATCAATCCTCAGCCCCATAAGGGAACTGGATCTGGGCTATTCCCTTTAAGGGTGAGAGGGTCCTTCCCCATATCTGTGGCATAGTTTGTATTGGTCTCGGTGGTGCCAGAGGCAGTCAGCAGCAGATTTGCCAGACTCATGTCATTCTTTGGAAATATTTTCTTTCATAAAAAAATTTACCTTCTACCAATAAAAAACAGTATAGTAATAAGATATGTGTTATGGTTTACAGTCAAGTAACATTGACAGTATATTTGAAAAATAGTAAGATATTTACTTATCTAACACTCTTGGTTATTAGTACAAACAGTAATAATTCAATAGCTCTCTGATGTTGCTTGAGGCGTGATTTTCATGGTTTTACTTATCTGACTACTGAAATACTGCATCATGATGTGTAGACTACAAATTTCCATCACACAATTATTGCCTAACACACAGAAATCTCACAAGCTCTCCTCTTACTGGCTCCTTCAGGGTTTTGATGAGCAAGGGAGAGGCAGAAGTTACAAGCTCAGTCTGGTTCTGTTCTGAAGGTCATTTTCATCATCTTCCTCAGAAACTCCCAATCATGTGTCACCTTGTCAATGTCATCATCGCCAACCTATCTCAGAGAGGAGATGAATTTGGGGGACCAAGGTAAGTTTGGTGCCAACCTTGCCACCAGTGTATGACTTTGACCTTATTGGAGTCAAAGTTTGGTGGTATGGTGGAGGTGAACAGTGTCAGAAAAACCTACTTTGGAAATGACCAAAGTTGCTTGCTAGCCTCTCTAGGGCATGCCGAGCCTTGTTACCAGACAGCCATAAGAACTGGTAAGATTTGAGTGAGCTCAAACCCAGGAAGTCTCAGAGACTTGAGATTGATATGTGTGGAGCTGCACCTTACCTAATCAGTTTCTGTACCTGCTCTGGAACAGTTGACCAGGACAACCCACTGAGAAGACCAGGCAATCAGCCAGGTAGCATAAACACCTGGAGTTCTCCATTCTCGTGAGCTATCTAGATACCCTCCCCCAAGCCAAAAACCCTGAAAATAAATTTTAAGGAGTAAATTTAATAAAGATAATATTAAAGGTGGGGGAAATATGTGTAACTTTCATACGGCCAAGGAGATCACTGGCATGTCTCTAGTGGATGGTTATTGTGACTATAACCCGGACTGTCAACTTGGTGGGACGCTTGTCTTCATTTCTCTTCCAGTTGTTGTGATAAAATATCGAGACAACGGCAACTGAAGGGGAAATGAGTCTACTTCAGCTCACAATTCAAGGCAGAGCCTGTCATGGTCGGGAAGGCACAAGCAAAAGGAGCTTAAAGCTTCTGGTCACAGGAAGTTCACAGTTGAAAGAGGACAGCAAGTGAAGGCATGGGTGCCGTCCTAGCAGTCTAATTTCCCCGTTTTACACAGTTCAGAGCACCCGTCCTGGGAACAATACCACGAAGAGCAGGTGGGTGTTCCCACTTCAATTGATGTTATCAAGACAACCCCACACAGACATGCCCAGAAGTTCTCCCACGAGATTCTAAACCCCATCAAGTTGACAATTAACAGTAACCATCATAAGTGTCATGGAAGAAAAACTCTAGGAGTGTCTGTGAGGGACTATCTAGATTAGATTCACTGTTATGGGACGATTGACCCCCTAAGTGTGAGTGGAACCATTCCAAGAGCAGTAAATTACACTGTGTAAAGAAGATAAAGCAAGCTGAACACAAGCATTCATTATTTTCTGCATCCTCGGTGCAGACAGGATGTGATTTCACTCACACTCCCATAGCCCTATCTTCTCAGTCCTGGTGGACTGTAACTTCAACTGTGAGCCAAAACAAGCAGTCTCTATTAAATTGCTCTTTAAAGTAAGGTTTTTTGTTACAGCAGTGAGGACAATAACTGAAGCAACTATGCATCAATACCTTTACTAGCTCGTTCAGTTCAGTAGGACAGGAGTCAGCCTTCAGAACAGTAAGAAGTTGCCACAGTGGCTCCCATTCTGTTAATGGTGATAAATTCACTGATATGCAAATCTCCATAAATCTACTTCTGATCTGATGTAATTGCAGAATGTTCCTATGTGCTTATTACTTGAAGGATAAAATAAAATATTTCATATGTATTTTTAAGATTTATATGAGAAGCCTAGTTTTATTAATTTGGAAAATATCCTTTAGCCCCAGATACAAAATTAAAGTGGTTGACTAAATATCTTGATTTGCTGCAGTGAGAAGAAATGTCCAGAAAGATTTTAGGCAGCTATTGACACAAAGAATATTAATGAAAATAATAAAAAGTGTCCTAACTGATGAGAAGAAAGCAGTTATAGGGAGATGGAGTCACACACATAAAAGCTCATGGATGTGAAGTACTGTTTCTTTGTTCAGCAATAAGAGAAACAGAAGTAGGGAAGCTAAGATGCAGCTAAGATGTCCACAACTTTGAGTAGAAGACAAATAATTGGGAAAAAAAACGTTAAGTGTGATTCTGGATAATGAAAGGACAAATGGGGAGAATGCCGTGACAGCACAGAGGAACCGCATGAAATTTAGAAAGAGAAGTTAACTAAGACGGTTTGAAGGAGTTGGAGTTGGGATGCATCTCTGAAAATGACTGAGAATCATGAGTTTGGAGAGACGATGGTGTTCAAGGAGCTCTAGTGGAGTACTCTAGTCTAGTTCCCAACACCCACATCAGGAGCACACACTACCTATAACTCCAACTCTAAGGAATCCAGTGCCCTCCTCTGTCCCCATGGGGACCTGCATACACATGCACAAGACCACATACAGATACACACATACAAAGTTAATTGTAAATAACATATTTTTAATTGCTGTAGATGGAAAAGACAGAATGCACAACCGAAGCAGAGGAGAATATGTGTGTGGAAGCATCTAACTTAACTTTGCAGTGGGTTAAAATTACATCTTCGTCACCAGATTGCAAACGCTAGTCAGCTTTCAACTAGGAGGAAAATGTTGAAAATAATTAAAAAAAAAAAGAAAAATAATAAAAAAAAGAAAATAATTAAGTAGTGTCATCCTTACTTTATGCACATAGCATCCTAGACCTCTGCACAAGCCATAGCTCCCTTCAAACATATCAGAGGTAGTACAAACGACTTACTTTCTTCTCCTATCAATGGAGACACAGTAGATAGAGAATCTATATTAGCATATGCAAATTTTTCTTCTTTTCATTCTCTCCTCCCTCCATTATCCGGATTCTTGGGTTTTCTTGACTTTTTCTTCTCTTCCAGTTCCTTACTGCAGCCATGGGATTTATTCCTGGGGTATACCTCTGATGGGAAGTCAAGGTCTTCAGGTTGAGGAATCCATGTAACAAAATAAATCTTCCTCTTGACACTCTTATGGTCATGCAACATTATCTTGATTTATCTGGTTTTTTTTTAAATCCACATTAAATGCAAGGAAAACAAATAAAACAGAAAGGCATTTCTCTCAATGTATTCACTAAAAGCTTCTGTTTTCATTTGTTCAATCTAAATTGCAATTATTTATTCAATTTAGTGTGTATACTTACTCAGAATCCATAATTGTCTGTGCTAAAATGCTTTCTTTTTTGGAACATTGGCAATAGTCACTAATATGATTTTAATGTCTTTTCTGACCAATTAATAATTGTGAACTCATCATCATTGCCTTCTTAATATCTTCTTCAGGAAAATCCATATATCAGAGAACTAGACAAGGTCATGTTACGAGGGTTATCATTTGTTATTAGAGTCTAGGGATAGCCACTACAATTTCCACTTTCTTATGTCCTAGAACCAGAAGCATGGACAGAGACTGAGGTAGAAATAAAACCAGACATTCCATAAATAGCACAGAGTTCCAAAGGGTAAAGGTCGGAAGATGGGAAAAGCATAGAAGTTCAATAGTGCTGTGCTTCTCTTGAGGTCCTTGTCCCGTAAGAGTTCTGAGTCTGCACCAACTTTCTCACACATGTTCATGCAGTAATTGCTCTACATTTATTCCATTTGTCAGGAAGGTTTCTGGTCTTCCTCACTGCCACCTGGCTTCTTCCATATGCCATCCTGACACGCTCACTGTCCTCCCTTGTCCTGTCAAGAATATCTTCCAAGGAGGTCATTTAGTCAAATCCTTCAGTGCTAGGACCATAATCCTTGCTATTAGCATTCTGAGCTATTATCTTTCTAGCTCCTCTATGTGCTAAGAGTAAAAACATCTGAAGTTTTAGCACCTGTAACTGAGAAATAATAAAAAGACATGAGCAGTGCATGTCCTTGCACTGAGAGATATAATTTCAGGTATCCTTGTTTTATATTAAGTCATACTAATTTGTAATCACCGTGTTCACACTAAACACAGCTCCAAACTTCCTGACCTAAAGAAACTGAAGAACTTTGTGGCTATATAATCTTGCTTCAATAACTCGGTGATTACACCCTAGTAAGATCAGCTGCACTGAATCCAGATAAATAACTGGGATTGTTGTCCATACAGACCTCTCTCTCTCTCTCTCTCTCTCTCTCTCTCTCTCTCTCTCTCTCTCCAAGAAGCTTGAAAGCTGTGAGTTCCATGTTTTATGGAAATATTACACTCGTTCTACACAGGCAAAATGAGTTTGTAGTGACCCACAGACCCATACTCAAGTAATTTGAAATACTAAAATAGGAAGAAATTCAATGTAGTTAAGTGAGAATAAAAGATGACCCAGGAAAGAAAGAATGCTCATGAAATATATGAATGCTGACATGATGAAATTTTACAATTAATATATATAATTAACACTTTAATTTGGTAACCACAAGGATTGTCCTTACTTTTTTTTAGTAAAGCATCTTAGACTTCTGATAGAAAGTAGCCAAAGAAAAGGTGTGGCCAGAGCATCATGTTCATGGAGCTCAGGGACCTCTGAAATCACTTGTAATTCAACGTGTGGATTAAATAAGGCTCTGTTCTATCTGGAATTCAGATAGTGTCTTTCTTTTTTTTAACAATTGGGTTGTTTTAAATTGTTTGTCAATTAAGTTTCACTCAACGCACTAATATAAATTAACACATTATGTGCAATGTTTTCCAAAAATAATATCAAGTGAACAAAAACAACACACAGCACAGCTTATGTTTACTTTTGTTTAAGAACAAAAAGAAAGGGAGGCTGTCAAAATGTCTCAGCAATTTAGAGCCCTGGCTGCTCTTCCAGAGGACCCAGGTTCAATTCCCAGCACCTACATGGCAACTCACAACTGTCTGTCACTCCTGCTCCAGGGATCCAACACCCCCATATAGGCATGCATGCAGGCAAAATACCTATATATACAAAATAACCATGAATAAATTATTTTTTTAAAAAAATTAAAAATAAATGAAAATGTGCCTTCCCTATAAAAAAACAATCTACAATGTTACCTGCAAATGGTGGGTGAGAAAGAATTATGTAGCAGATATGGCTGAAGTGACAGACTCGGTAAAGACCTTTGTAAACAATTGTTACTTTTAGAAGCATGCCTATCTTCTCTATATTAAATAAAGCAAGATTAACAAGGATAAAATAACAAGATAACAAATAGGAACGAACTGAAACAGAAAAATGTAAAACTAACATAAGCAAATGAATACAGCTGTGTTTCTAATCACTAAAACAATCACAAAGAATATAGGCAGAAGCACAAATAGTGAAAGAGCAAGATTTTTTTCCAGAAGGGGGAGGAGAGATCTGGCTCCATTTTTCCCACAGGCTGTCTATTATTTGCAAAAGAAGAGAAAGTACACAGTTGAGAAATGGCACAGTACTGAGCCCACATGAACAGTTCGAGCATCAGAAGTGAAGAACACACAAGCCAGTGTACCCCAGGACTCACTGCCCCCAATAGATACACCCATGTGACATGGTTTCATAGAGCGTACACCCTGACTCGATTTGTGAAGGAGTGTGAGTGAAGCCCAAATCATGAGAAGTTTGACTTTGAAATCTGAGACGAGGTGGAGAAAATCTCATTCATCAAGAATCTTAGGCTTAGAAAAAAGATCCAACAGCCATGACAACTAACTTCCATACCTGATATGTCTAAGCTTTGAGAATAAAGGTGCATAAATGACACAGATAGGTCAGTTGATGAAACTAGGATATATCAGTAAGTTAGCAAAAACTACCCTTGTTAAATTTATTGATGGTGATAGCAATAATTTGGTCACCTAAAAGAATATTGTTCTTAAGGTGTGAAAACCTAATATTAGACAGTAAAGGGCATGCTTCCCAGAACTTGCTTTTCAATTACAAAGATAAAAATGAGATGGCTACATCTGCACATAGACACAGGATGCATCTAACTGCATGTTCCCCCTGTCACTGATGTAGTCACTTCCACTGCTGACTGACCCGCAAGCATCAGAGACCCTGTAAGCCTCAGCATGGGGCTGTGGTTGAGGAGACCTGCCAGCTGGTTCACATAGAATTAACCTCAAATTAAAACTTATACTGGACAAGGTTAAACAGGTAAGGTAGGCTTTACCTAAGCTTACTGCAAACATTCCGACCTCATCTTCCCTAAAATAAAAGGCAGGAAGGTGTGTTGTGTTTTATAAAAAAGAAAAAAAGAACCAGGATATGTTTGGTAGAGTTTGGGGGAGGAGGGAGATGCTTCTGAGGGTCTATGCTGAGGCATCCCTTCCCCCTGAGGTACCAGCCACAGGATGGGTATTCTATAGCATCCCTTCCCCCTGAGGTACCAGCCACAGGATAGGTATAGTTTAGAATAGAGTTTATTTAGGGCATGGGTGGGTAGTTGAAGGGGTAGAGTCAGAGAAAAGCAGAGAGAGAGAGAGAGAGAGAGAGAGAGAGAGAGAGAGAGAGAGAGGAAGAAGAAGAAGAGGAGGAGGAGGAGGAGGAGGAAAAAGAAAAAGGAGAGGAGAGAGGCCAGCCATGAACTCATGGCAAGAAAGGAGGAGGGGAATGGGGAGAGAAAGGACCCAGAGGGAAGATAGTAAAAGTAAGAGGAATGGACAAGCAGACCCTTTTATACTGAGTCAGGTACATTGTTGCCAGGAAACTGAGAGGCGGGGCCTAGAAGATTGCTGATAGGGTGTGTCCTGAAATGAGCTGTGCAAAAGTAATATTAGGGAGCTATAACCAGTCGGTCAGTCCTGAGTTTCTGTTTTCCTTTGATAGAACTATCTACATTTGACATTTGGTTCCCTGATGAAGCTAGGCCTTCAGTTCTTCCTCTTAGCAAAAGCCACTTCCAGGGCCCACACCCTAGCTACCTATATCCCCTCATTAAAGGAGGACACCTTATACTCTGTCATCTACCTCACATGTTTGGAACGCTGTTCAGAATATTCAAGCAGTATCTTTGACAGTTTGGTGTCTGTAGAGTTAGTAGATGACGAGTCTACTAAGTGAGATCCCAAACCCTCAGATCTCCCAGGAGGTGACTTAGATTAAGGAGAGTCTAGACAATCTGTGATCCCCTGGGCTGCTTTGAGAACACAATCTTCCCATGGCCAGTGCCTGCAGCAGTCTTAAAGAGGTATAACACCTGAGCGGGAAAGTGCCAGAGTCAAAAAAAGAGACATTGCTGTTCTCCAGGGGCTAATCCATGCTTGTGAGGGATTTCCAGGAAATTCTAAAAACCAATATGTATTTAATTTAATTTTGGTTATCTTGTCTTACAAATTATGCCTCTAAACAACCAATCTATTTTTAAATAGATGTTAAGAAACATCCTTACTGCTGTCAGTATGTGGTGACCTAGAGATTTGTCCATTGACAAAAGGACCAAAAATTTGGCTTTAGACTTTTTGGTTAATTCAGTCCTTGTTACATGTAAATTATTTATTACAAATTTGACATGTCTGATGGTTTTTTGCTGTACATCTGTTAGTTGAGTGTATGGAATGAAATGTACAAATTTTGTAAACATTCTGTTCAAAGGATTAATTTGAAAACAACAAAGAAAAAACTTTGTAAAATGAATCATTTACTATAGACAAGGCAGCCACTGTCTCTGGGAATATAATTTTTTAATTGAAAATTGGAAATCATTTCCTTTGGGCAAATACGACTTAGAATCAAATTGTCTCTTTATATAGCCTGACAGTATAAAATACACTTCTGTCTAATCTTGGAGTCTGGTGTAAATAAACAGCTAGTTACAGTTACCTTGTCCTTCTACAGAGCTCTGGTACATGACCCAGCCAGTTGTACAAGTACAGTTAACCTTATACTTAACCATGTATTGATTCATATTAATCTTGATGTAAAACTGCTCCTCGCGATCCTTTGTCTCTTAACGTCCCCCACAAAGTTGTAAAATTCTTACCTCCTGACTTATGTTCTGGATCTTTGCCAACCGTTCAGCTTTATCATGGCGCATTGGATAGATCCTTTTCTGAGGTACTCTTAACTGCTTCCCCCTCATCACCCTGCTCTCAGGCTTGAAACAGTTACCAAGAGATCGACACTCCAAACCCCTAAAAACAACTCAGGGGGCTTCTAAAGGGCTGTAGTCATCCAACTCATCCATCATCTTCCCACTCTGGAGATTTGGGGGTGGAGGGATGAACTGTAACTCAAACGAGTGGACTGAAGCCTTCTAGGAATCATTAAACCTCTCTGTCTCAATAGCTCACAAAACTAAAAACTATAAATAAATAAATAAATAAATAAATAAATAAATAAATAAATAACTTTGAAAATGCTCAGATCAGCCTGAACTCTTTGGCTTCTACAGGACAAAATGTGTGCTCTCCTCCACAGACAATGCTGCTTCCACAACAAATCTGAACCAGTCTGCAATGTCATCTAGAAACGGGAACCAGAAAGAATTCAAACACGCTTCCTCCAGTGTGTGGACTTCAGAGTCCCTCCCACTCTGGCTCCTTCCCTGGCTCAGTGCTGTCTTCCCTGTTATCATCTTGCCTGTGCTTTTACCCTGTCTTTTAAATGCTCTACTTAAACTTCTCTTCACACCCAAACAAACGTTTCCGCATATGTTCTCCCTTCGCTCCTGATACTACAGCAAAAAGCTCGTTTAGAATCTGAACAAGAACTCTAGCGAAAAACGAACTTTATCCCTTTCTCCTATGGACAGATACAGTTCTGTGCATTGGTCCTCTATTTTCTCCTGCCCTCTTTCTCTGAAGTTCTGTAGCTCCCTGCTTCTTCTGCTAGCTCTTTTGGGCGCAGAAGTCCTGAAGATGGGATTAGTCACCATTGCAGCGAATCAGCTCTCCGCCCACTTCCTCGCATCATCCCACTCCATTTCTTCCACCTTTGTTCTTCCCTATCCCTCAGCCTTCCCAGATTATCATCTGCTAACTGCCCTTTAATAACTGTTTCTCAAGTCTCTGCAGAAATTCAGGACGAAGGGTCACACAGTCCATCCATAACTTGCAACCAAGCAAGTTAAGACTCTCACCATATCAGAGGACTTCTTCTTCAATGGACCTAGATCTACCCCCTTGACAAACACACTCCTCAAAATAAAAGCAGCTATACCCCCCTTGTCCTGTTTTGCTTTGTTTTGGTTTTTTAATATCCTTTCAGAATTAAGAATGACAGTTCCCTGCTACAAGACTACACTTCCCAGCTTCCCTTTTGGCCATGCCAAACAGTTCCTGAAGGGCGGGACTGTATGGTGTGGTAGTTGTTTCCATCCCTATAAGGGGGCCACATCTCATATTCTATAGGTATTTTGGGCATCCGCTGGGGTATTTTGTGGCTGACAAAAGGAACCCCTCACCATGAATAAGCATGATCCCCAAAGTCAAATCAAGTCTCTCTTCTTTCCTCCTTCCATCACTTTTTTAAACTGTCTTCCTTTAAAAACAATCTAATACATCCACAATTGAACATCCACAATTGAAGATAAGGATTTCCCCTCTCCTGGAATGTATCTGTATCCAGTAGCTGAACAGAGAAGGGCGTGGCCCTAAAAGGCCCTCCCACATCTTTGCTGGACTATTGAGATGCCCATTCGCATGCAAACTAGTGCATGTAACTGCAGTTGCAATGACTGCATCATTGAAAAACATGACATTTTGCCACCCTTCTGAGTATCTTCTGGATCTTACATTGTTTCTGTCTCTTCTCTCAATGCTCCTTTAGCTGGGACAGCACCAACACATTCTTTAACTGGGCCAGCAGCCATTTCTTAGTCTCAGCATGTTTAGCAGCCATTAAGTCTCTGTTCTTACTCCCTTCACTGCAAACAGAAGCTTCTTCCATTAAGGCTGAGAGGAGCCTGTTTTGTCTATGAATGTAAACACAGAGATTTAGAAGGCAATTTGATGCAATGTTAGTTTGACTAAACAACAGTTGTAACCATGCCCTAGGGCCTATGGCTTTCACAGCCACGTGTTAATGAACAGGTTTACAGTACTAGGCATGGATTCTCTCCTGCTGAATGGGCCTCAAATCCATAAGCGAGCACTTTGTTATTCTTAAAAGAGTCTTGTAAGCCTATGTCCCCTAAGTGGTTGGTATTGCAGTTCATACAGTTCAGTTCACATCTGGATAAGGTCATCGATGCCTTTCCTCCCTTAGAATTCTGAGTAGCACCTTCTGGAAAGCGTCATGAAAGCTAGCCAGACACTGAAGCTGCCACCTCAGCTCCAGCTTAATTTCTCTGTATCTCATGAACAAGACGTGTAGTGTCTTCTGTAAGAGGGTCTTATCACACAGTTCTAGCTGGAAACCAAATGGAACTGAAAGAAACTATATTGTTGGGGGAGGTGCTACTGGGACCTCCCTCACTACCAAGTCATCTCAGGATCTCACACCTGGCACTGGATTTTTTGTTTAACAACACATGGATTCTGTGATGTCATCCAACTAGAAAGAACACTGCACTTTAACCCATCTATTAAAATTGTGTTTTTTTTTTAAATGCCTAGAGGCGTCACCAGTCTGACTCCTGTGTAACATGTGTGTATCAGTTGGTGGCAGAAAAGAGAAAGACTATATCTGTGCTCAATGTTCTGACCTGTCAACATCTGAATGATTAGTGGCCTAATATGGTGGAGTTCTGGCCTGTGCTGCCACCAGGGGTTACATCTGGGTCCATGACTCTGCAGCAGCAGGGGTCTATTACCACAAATGGCCAGGTAGATGTCCCTGGTCTGGGCTGCCATCTGGGTACATATTAATGTTTGAGGGCTATACAGAGTTGGCCCCACCCCTTGCCTGGGCATCATGACAGGGTTGTCTGTGGGGACATGAGAGCAGAAGGGCTTACCCCCACCCCTAGCCAGCTTCAGTACAATGGAGAGCAGGGCCCCACACATTTTGGGAGTTGTGAGTGAGGTCACCTGAAAGATATGAGTGTAGGAGTGCTGGCTACTCATCACCCATGCAGCAGTATGAAGGAAGCAGAGATACCTTCCTCCCTGCTCTCCCATTGCCACCTGCAGCAGTAGGAGAGTTGGCCCTGGGGTCATGAGAGCAGAGAGCTGGCCCTGTCCCTCACCTGCTGCAGCACAGTAGAGCTGGCCTTGAGGGTATGAGTGCAGGAGAGCTACCCTGCCTTTTGTCTGCTATGTGGTGACACAGACACTGAAGAGATGCCCTCCTCCCTTCCCTCATCCCTTGCCACCTTTTGGCAGGTGGGAGAGCTGGTCCCAGGGTCATGAGAGTGGGAGAACTGTTCCTGCCCCTCACCAGCTGCAACACTCAGGAGATCCGGGCCCTGTACCTCATCTGGGCAAGAGGGTAGTGTTGGTCCCGGTTTCAGAGGCTTTGGGTGAGCCACCCCAGAGAACTGGAGAGTGGGAGAGATAACAGTCTTAGCAGCTCAGATACCTCTCAGGTCCAGATAAAGTGCTTTGAGTTAGTCCACCCAAACATCTACCCCATCAATGAACTACTGGAGTGCAAGAAGGGGCTGGTCCTACAGATCCAAAACTACAGAATCTCCTCGGTACAGGGCAATAACAGGATATCCCATAGGAGTTCCAATAAGGTTCCAGTATTGATAGTGTAACAGAAGCCAGAGGGCTCATACCAAACCAATGAACATTTGCAATGAACATTTACAAGCAAAGAAGTGTGAACAAAGGGTATACTGGGGAACACATTGTGACACACTAATTTCCACAGTTTTTTTTCTCTTTCTGGGAGAAGGTTGTGAGGGTGGAGAGTGAGTCTAAGGGGAGGGAGAGATGAGTGGGATTGGGGTGCATAATGAAAAAGTCAAAAGAATCAATAAAAACTCGAAAAATATATGCTATTCATTGAACTACAAGGTTTCCAGATGACTTTCATATACCTCTGTTTTTCTTGCGAGGCTTCATAGGCAGAGCTGACGATGGTGAAGGAATGAAGAAAAGACAAATATGTTCACACAAACACACAAAAAATGCTGGGGCACGTGGACAGGGCTCCCTAGTGGAGGGATGTTGTGGGTTTTGTTTATTGCTTGTATTATATTAATTAGGTTTCTGAAATTACGCCGGAATTCACACGTCTGCATGTGGGACACTGAGGATCCCTGCCCCATTGACTCTGATTGGTAAATAAGGTTGATAGAGGCTAACGAGTGGTCAGAGACAGAGGTGGGACTTTTAATATTCCCTGGCAAGAAACACAGGAGAGAGAGAAAGCAGAGTCGCCATGCCAGGAAAGGAATAAGATGCCGGCTTGAGAGTGGCAGGAAGAGAGGCATACTAATCATGTAAGAACCAGGCACCCCGTTTGGGTCTAGGGAAGCAAAGATGGAATATAGACTTTAGAAAGTAGTATTGAAGAAGAGACATTAGCAATGTGGAAGTTTTGGAAAAGCCCAACCATAGGGGTGTGTGTGTGTGTGTGTGTGTGTGTGTGTGTGTGTCTTTAATTCAAGAATCCAGAACATTGGGGCTGGTAGGGAGGAACTCGTGCCATCTCTACAGGGTGAGTAGAGTGGATTAACCAACTACTGCTACAGAGAGACCCCGCTCCAAAAGGCTCGACATCTTTATCATACCCAGTAGAATAGGATGGCAAGGTTTCTACACTCAGATAAACAATGGGGCATGCACGAGGGTCAAGATGACAGGCTTAGCTAATATCTGTATATCTGTCTGTAGAGGAGCAATTTTCAGTCTGTAAATCCCCATGCACAGTATCAACATCCACACATGGGATGGACTAAGGCTCTCTCATCTTGTGAGCCCCAGCCAGTGGAGGAAAATGGGAGGTAGGGGTCCTGTTGAGCCTGAGGCTAGCTTCTCTGACATTGCCACACCCCTCTTGACAGGACACATTCATCAGGACCCTGCTCACTCAGGACTACCTCTCCTCCCTAGATACTCTATCCATTTTGATTAACGTTTCTCCTGCATCTCTATTTGACTCCTTCCTGCTTCGGGCTTTCCAACCCCAATATTCCCACCTCTACCTTATCTTCCTTATGTTCTTTGTCCTGCATTCCCTTAAGACAATGTTCCTCTCCCAGTGTTCCCTTTCTAATTTCCTGGCATCCAGGGCTACTGCCAATTAAGCCTACATATCTCAGGATTCAAGCTAAGATCCACACATGATAGAGAACATGTGCCATTTCTCTCTGGACCCAGGCTACCTCAACTCAATCTGTATTTTCCATTCACCTGCAAATTATATTTTCCTTTATAGCCTGAGTAATATCACAGTGCATGTGTGTGCCACGTTCTCATTATCCATTCATTGGCTAATGGGCACCTACACTGATTCCATTTTCTAGCTCTTGTGGATGGAGCAACAGTGAGTATGAATGCACACAGGTCTTTATGGTAGGATAGGGAGTCCTTTGTGTTGATGCCCAGCAGTGGTTATTGTTGGACAATATGGTAGTTGTAGTTCTAATTTTTGAGAAATCTCAAGTCTGCTTTGTAAATGGCTATGTTTGTTTACACTCTCGCCAGCAGTGCATGATGTTTTCCCTTTTCCCTACCCACACCACCATTTTTAGTCATTTGTTTGCTTTATTTATAGCAATCCTGACTTATCTGAGAAGAAATAACAAAGTAGCTTTATTTATTTATTTATTTATTTATTTTGGTTTTTTGAGACAGGGTTTCTCTGTGTAGTCCTGACTGTCCTGGAACTCACTCTGTAGACCAGGCTGGCCTCGAACTCAGAAATCCACCTGTCTCTGCCTCCCAAGTGCTGGGATTAAAGGCGTGCGCCACCACCGCCCGGCAACAAAGTAGCTTTAATTTGTATTGCCCTGTTGGCTAATGTTGTTGAACACTCTTTAAAGTGCTCATTGGTCGTTTGTATTTCTTCTTTTGAGAACACTCATTTGTTTGTTGTTTGTTTGTTTGTTATTTGATATTTGATGTTTGAATTGCCTGTTCTACATATTAAACCTCCTCCAACCATATACCTGGCAAAGATTTCCCCCCCACTCTGTATGCTACATGTTTACTCAATTGGAAATTTCCTTTACTATACGGAGACTTTTTTCATTTCACAAGGTCTGATTTGTCATTTGCTGGCCATATTTCCTGAGTTAATAGATGCCTACTGACAGTATCAGGCATAGGTGGGTGAGGAAGTCCTTGGTCCAGTGAAGGCTGGAAGCCCCAATGTGGGGGAAATCGTGGGTGGGGAGGTGAAAGTGGAAGGGTGGGTGGGGACATATTCTCATAGAAGCAGGAGCGGGGATGGGATAGAAGGTTCCTTGGTGGGAGGGAAAGGGGATTACATCTGAAATGTAAATAAAATATCCAATAAAAAATTTTAAAATAATAAAAAAAACTGTTTTCATCATTTAAAAAAAAAGTTCTTCTCTCTCTATATATATATGTCTTGTAATTTGGATCCTACATTTGCTTTCAGCAGTTCCAAAGTTTTGGAATTTATATCGAGATCTTTTATCCATCTGGGCTTGATGTTTTTTTTTTTTTTAGAAGATGACAGATAAGGATCTGGTTTCATTTCTCTATAGATAGAGTTGAAAACATTGTCTTTTCTACAGTGTCTAATTATGTTATTTATGAAAAATCAAGTTACTATAATTGCCTGGACTTAATTCTAGTCTTCAATTCTAAACTATTTATTTGTAAGTCTCTTTTTATCTGGAGCCATGCTGATTTTATTACTATGGTTCTGTAGTGGGACATAAGAGTTTGTATAATAATGCTTGCACCATGAACTACTTTTTCCAAAATTGCTTTGGCTATCCAGGGTTTTTTGTCATATCAATTTTAATATTGTTTATTTCTCTATTTCTGTGAAGAATGGTATAGTGGTTTATGGAATATGCTTGACCCAGGGAATGGTACTATTAGGAGTTGGAGAAACTGTGTCACTGTGGAGGTGAGCAATGAATGAGACTCTCCTCCTAACCACGTGGGAGCCAGTCGTCCATTAGTGGCCTTAAAATGAAGATGTAGAATGCTCAGTTTCTCCTGTACCATGCCTGCCTAGACACTGCCATGCTCCCACCTTGATGATTGTGAACTGAACCTCTGAGCCTGTAAGCTATCCCCAATTAAATGTTGTCCTTATAGACTTGTCTTAGTCATGGTGGCTCTTCACAGCAATGCAAATCCTAGCTAAGACAAATGGCCCTGGAATTTAAACTAAAATTTTATCAAATCCTGTAAATCGCTTTTAGTGAGTGGTAGTTTTCACAATATAAGTCATTCTGATACATAATCATGAGATGTCTTTCCATCTTCTGGTGTTGTCCTTGATTTTTTTCTTCAGTTTTAAATTTTTTATTGTGTAAGTCCTCTATATCCTTGGTTTAGATTTTTCTAAAGTGTTATTTGTTTGTTTTTGTTGGTTTGTCAGGCCATCCTATCAACTGCAGAGATATTCTGACTTCTTTTTTTCCTATTTGTATCTCTTATTTTTTTTTTGTCTTATTGCTTTAGCTAAGACCGTAAGTGCCATTTTGAATAGAAGATGAGACAGTGGACAGTGTACTGCCGTGTTTTACCTCTGACTTTTAAGTTTTTCTCTGTTCAGCACAATGTTGGCTATGGATATGTTAGATGCAGTCTTTATTATGTTGAGGTACATTCCCTCCAACACTGTTCTTTCTAGGATTTTTATCGTGAAGGAACACTGGATTTTGTTAAAGGCTTCTTCTGAATTTATTAAGATGATCATATGGTGTCTTTAAGTCTATTTATATAATTCATTACATGTATCAATTTCTGTATGTTGAGCTATTACTGCCTAACTGAAATTAAATACAACTTGTTCATGGAAATGCTAGTGCATTGCTATATTTGGTTTGCTAGTATTTTTTGAGAATATTTACGCCTGTATTTAAAGGAATATTGTCCTATAGATATGTTTTTGTTCTGTTTTTATCTAGTGTGAATTGTGTAAAAGGAGTCAGGAAGTGTTCCTTCTACATTTGTTTTATAGAATAATTTGAAATGCATTTGTTTTAGTTCTTCCTTAAAGATATAGTAGAATTTTGTTGTGAATCCATCTGGACCTTGGTGGTGGGAGAAATGAGGAAACAGAGGTTTAATATTTTTCTATTTCATCCTTTTGCTTCTTATAACCTGTTTAAGTTATTTAATTCATCTTGATTTAACTTTAGTGGAACAGATGCAATGAAAAATTCACCTATTTCAGTTTTCCTAACTTAACGAAATGTAGGGTTTTATTTTTAAAGGATCCATTATTATTATTCTCTTAATTTCTTTGATGTCTGTTATGTTGTCTCCCTATTAATCATTAACTCCAGTCTTCTATTCCTTTTGGTTAATTTGGGTAAGGGGTTGTCAGTCTTGTATATGTTTTCAAATAAATGATTCTTCATTTTATTGATTTTTGTATTGTTTATATTGATAGTAGTAGGGTTTCCCCTATTTCTATTTCATTTATTTCTGCCCTAGTGTTTATTATTTCTCCATGTTTCTTTGATGCTTGGTTTGTGTAAATGATGCTTTTGTTTGTCAGATGTAATTGCTGCTTTGGAGGGTTACTGCCGATTAAACTCACCCATTCTACCTCTTTCTGAACTCTGAGGGCTGGTTCAACTCAGCTGTTCTGTTCTAAACTCCTCTCCAAGCTGACTGATTCAAACTGGCTTTCTAGGCTTCTGACAGAATTTTTCTGCTTGGCCTCAAACTAACTCTGGAAACTTGTTCTAATCTTCTGGCTTTTTTTTTTTTTTCATTATTAGGTTCATTCTGTCCTCACTTGCAATTTGTCTCTGTAATATTGTTCTGGTAAAAAAAAATGCTCTCTCTCTCTCTCTCTTTCTCTGAACTGCTCTCTTAAGTAGCCTTTCTTTTCTGTACTGTTCTCATGAGAGTTGGGCATGGATATTACTTCTGACTCATTCTGTCAAATCTTTCTCTGATTCACCACTTTGTCTGCCCTTCAATTATGGCTGCTTTTTTTCTACAAATTAACCTTACCTACACTGTGTGGGATTAAAGGGCAGAAAACCTGGTCCTCACACTGGGTGCTCTCTGGACTCAGATCTGTTGGTGGCAGTTGGATAGCTTCCAACAAAGATGCAATTTGTATTGTTAATCTCTTGAAAGGTTTCCCTCATGTAGAGGTGCATGCCAATATATTCAAGATCCAAACTATTCTTTGCTTTCCATTTCATTTCACTTTTCTCAGGATGACAAAAATGGCACCACTGTCATGGAAAAAAAAGTCATAGCATGTCCTAATGCATCCCAAAATGTTCAGTAGATGTCTAAGTTACTTTTCTACTTCCATTATGAGATAGTACTACCAACAGAACTTAGAGCAGAGAGCATTTAATTAGAGGCTCATGGTTCCAGAGGGGTAGGGTCCATGACCATCATAGTAGGGAGCATGGTAGCAGGACATTAGGCATGGCCTGATGGAGAAGTAGCTGGGAGCTCACATCTGATCCACAAACATGAAGAATTAATTGCAAATGTCATGGGTTTTTGAAACTGCAGTCTACCAGTACCATAGTTCCTCCAACAAGGGCATATCTCCTAGTCTTTTCCAAACAGTTCAGCCAACATAGGTATCCAACATGAAAATATATTCTTGGATGGTGGCCGTTCTTATTCAAACCACCATATTCCATTCCATGGCCCCCATAGGCTTGTGGCTATATCATAATGGAAAATGTATTTAGTTCCTATAGACTTTCAAAGTCCAAAGTCCAAGTATGAGACTCAAAGCAATCTCTTAATTATAATCCTCTATAAAATCAAAAGGCAATTATGTATGTCCAACATTCCATAACATAGAACATATGCTACCATTTAAAAGGAAAAAGAGTGGGACACAGATAGGAAATACTGAAGCAAAATAAGACTGGAACCCATCAGGAAAAACTCCAATGCTGTAGCTCTGTGTCAGATGGTAAAGGGCTTAGATGGTTCACCTCTTTGGCCTTACTGACTACAACACACTTCTTTCTCTCTTGAGCTGATTCCACTCTTTCCTTGGCAACATTCCATGGCCCTGGCATGTCCAGCATCTTGCAGTCTCTAACACTATCCAGGTTTAACTATCACAGCATCATACAGTGGATTTTTTTTAGTCTCCATGAGGGACTGCCCTGCCACATACTGGACTTCAGGAATTTTCTTTAACAGTAAAAGAAGATTCTACAATCCTTTTACTCTTGTGTCCTCTATGACCCTAAAACTAGAACCACATGATCAATGCTGTCAAATTTTGCTTCCTGCTTTGGAAGAATCTTACTGTCTCTTGGAAGTATATTTGTATAAGCTTTGAGTTATTGTTGTTGCTTTTTAAAAATAAATAATTCATTTATGTCTTTTCACAAATTGCAGGATTAGCTGGGTGGGGTCTCACTAGAAGAACACAAAGCCCTTTTATTTAATTTCTCCTTATCTCTTTCAGTACAAAGCACAGAGTCAACATTAAGTTTCCTGATGCTCTTTTTCTTTTCAAACTGTACCTTTGGAAAGGAAGCAAGTAGACAGTTTTCAGGCCTTCACTCTCCCTCATCTTCTTTAAATCCCTAGTCTCATCCCCTGCTTTGTGGGAGATCACCAACCTCTTCTCATTGTATCTTCCTATTGCCAGAAGAATAAGCAGATTTCTTGTGACTCTCTATGATCTTCCTCCCTCCTGTGGATCTCTTTAGCACCCCTTCCTTCCCATTGCCATCCCTTAGTGTCAGCTCCAAAGATCAAGAAACACATATTAACTGGAACTCCCAGTGGCCATACCTGGCAAGATCTTAGAAGAATTCTCTACCAGGTAACTCTCAGCCACCACACTCTCCTTAGAACCAAGGAGGGCAACAGAAACCAAGAGACATAATTCTCACCCAACAACCTGAAGACTAGACATCAGCACCTAGAATTACAATCATCTCAAACCCAGATGCCTAGATGCCAGCTTAAAAGAACAATCAATACCATCCAGGACAATATACCTCCACTAAAGCCAAGAAAGAATAGTGTAGTGGGCCCTAAGAAATGCAATATAGCTGAAGCACAGACAAGGACTTCAAAACAGGCTTTATGAATATATTTGAGGTCCTTAAAAAGGAAATGAATAAATCCATTATAGAAATCTATGTAAACATAGTGGAATGAAAGGAAAGGAAGTGGAAATAGAATCAATGAAAAAAACTAAACTGAGAGAAAACTGGTAATGAAACATTTAGGAACTCAAACAGGAATCTCAGAGGCAAGCCTCACCAACAGAATATAAGAGATAGAAGAGAGAATCTCAGTCACTGGAGACATGGTAGAAGACATCGATCCCTCAGTGCAATAAAATGTTAAATCTAAAAACCTCAGGCAGAGAGCATCTAGGAAATGTGAGACACTGTGACAAATCTAAATATAAGAGTAATAGGAATAGAAGAAGCACAAAAAACACAGGCCAAAGGCACAGAAAATATTTTCAACATAATCATAGAAGAAAATGTCCTCAACATAAAAAAGGAGGTGTTTATCAAGGCACAAGAAACACATAGAATGCCAAATAGACAGAACTAGAAATCTCCCTCTGCATGTCATAATGAACAAAAAAAAATGTATAGAAAAGAAAAGGCTTCCTGAACAGAACACTGATAGCACAAGCATTAAGAATGACAATTAAAACTGCAACCTCATGAAACTGAACTGGTTTACACCAAGGGACACCAGCACTGGCACAAAGCAGCATGCTACAGAAGGGGAAGTATTTTTATCAGGTACAGACTACTAATTTTCAAAACATATTAAGAACTCCAAAAGATGGGACATCAAGGAAAAAAAAAACGATTTTTAACAATGAGGTACAGATTTAAACAGAATTCTCTGTTTAAAGAGGGAATTCAAATGGTTAAGGAAACTCTTAAAGAAATATTCATCATCTTTAATCATCAGTGATTGTAGGAATATACCATAGGCGTAGCCTGCCAGTTTTGTTAGGTTGAAGGATTATGCCATCAAATAGCCTCCCAAATATATTGACAACCATAGATTTGCGTTGTTCTCAACTTAAATCAGTGAAGCTTCTTTTTGCCGTGGGTATGAGTTAATGTGGAGAATCATGGTTAATTGAAGTGCCTTTCAAGTATGAGCGATCATAAGTACTCATTTGTAGATGAATCACTTATGTTAACCCATTGAAAACCCAGGGAACATCCTGCAAGTGAGGGCCAAAAGAGGAGAAGGTGTCTTAGAGTATAATTGCTGTGAAAAGACACAGTGACAACGGCACCTCTTATAAAGAAAGATATTTAATTAGGGCCAGCTTACAGTCTCAGAGGTTTAGCTCATTATTGTCATGACTAGAAGTTCGGCAACAGGCAGCCTGAGAAGGAGCTGAGAGTTCTAGATCCAGATCAGCAGGCAACAGGAAGTCTTTCTGAGCTGATCCCTCAAAGGCCTCCCAATAGCAACATGCTTCCTTCAGCAAGGCTAAACCTACTCCAACAATGCCGTACCTCCTATAATGCCACTCTCCGTGAACCCATGGGGCCATTTTGTTTCAAACTCCCAGACGAGGATGAAATGTTGACTTCAAGACATGACAAAGCTGTTGCACCTTACACCAGCTGTATAAGATTAAGACAGTCAAATAAATTTCAGTATAAACAAGGAAATGGCCACTGATGCCCTATCTCTGGCAGAGAGACTATTAGCACTTAATAGTTGGTAAAGGAAGGAAAGCCACTCTCCTTTGGGGTATGACTGCTAATGCTTTTCCCATCGCTGAGCAGATAACCCTTTATCCATATGCTTGGGGGTTGGGGGGACACTAAAAAGTGCAAGAGAAACATAGTGATGACTGATATATAAAAATATATAGATGTATGAAATTTGCAAATATTTTAAATTGCTACACTGTGACAAATGACTAAAAAGGCTTGTTCAACATGTGACCTAGCCATGGGTAGAGCACCAAGCAGCTTCTCACATGCATCAACAGTGATCCCCAGCAGAGGGCAACCTAGCCCAAAGTGAAACAAAACACAGGTAGCATTTTTGAAGGGTAACTCCCTGATTGGGAGCAGGGTGGGATATATATACATATATACATATGTACATATATGCATATGTACATATATACATATGTACATATATACATATGCACATATACATCCTGTTTATGGCTACGCATTCATAATCTGTTGAAATCTTTTACCACAAAAATTTCATATGTAAAAAGAAATGTAATATTCTTGTAGTCATAACACACAAAGAAAAATGACTTACGACTTAGCACTAGAAGAGAAAGACCAAGCAGGTGCTGAATTCCTCAGTGACTATGAGTTGGCTGGGTTGAAAGATGACGGTGATGACTTGTAGTGACACACACAGATGGCTTGAGGTTTCCAGGAACCAGCGCAATCTCTTGCCATATATTTTCAACAGGGCCGAGTGGCGACAGATAACTATGCTGAGCGTATTCAAATGCTCTCCAACATGAGATGTGAGCAATGAGAAGTTTTCACCCCAAGGAGCCTTGAAGAATTAGTCTCTTCAAACAACTGTGGGGTAGATAAAAAAAATTCTACGTTTGTGATGGAATCTGAACCACATAGCATATTTCCTGTGTATAAATGCTGTCGATGTAGTAAGAATTGTTAAAAGAGAAAGTAGAAGTAGCAAGATGCCTTAGACTGGCCAATGTGGAGCCATTGTAAGGAAAGTGATGTAGGTGCTTCATATGTTATGTGGTCTCTGAGATGGTGATGATGGTAATCCTGGAGTCACCACCCTAATTGGGGTGACTGGTATGGTCAGGGACCTGAGATTATGGGACACCAGATTGCCACCTCTCAACTCTCCATTCCTTCTTATTAGGTCACAATGTTCATGTGCGTTTTCCCAAAATCCTGGAACTGGTTGGGTGACTTAAATGTCACCCGTTAAAATGAGAGCAGAGATGATATGTGTCTTCAGGGAAGGAGATCTTCTCCTAGCTCTCTCTCTCTCTCTACATCAGAGCAACAGGACACAAACTGCGGACCTACTTCTCACACTACCAGGGCTAGGTTTAAATCCTGTGTTGTTAGACTCCCTAGTGATGGTGCCATCACCATACCATTCTGTGTCTCATGCTAGAATCCTGTTTTGGAAGTCGCCAAGAGAAATCAGGACACATGGAATATGTCTTTCACCCACACTGAAATATTTCAGGAACATAAAGTGTTTAAAATGATTTTGACATCAAGAAATTGTCAGTCTTTGGGTATTGCATGTTTGTTTGTTTGTTTGTTTGTCTGTCTGTCTGTCTGGTTTTTTTTTTTTTTTTTTGTGATGCTTGGTTTTGAGACAGGAGAATAGGGAGAGTGTGAAGTCAGACCAACCATGTGCAAAATGAGCGTACTTAGAAAACCAGTTGGCAGAAAGGAAGTCTGGTTAACCCCAGCCAAGGATGAACACCTCTGGCTCAGAGCTCAGGCACAGGGACACCCTAGAGTGCCTGGGGGAGAGGGGGTGAATGAAGCCTCATTATGATGCTAAATTGCACAACCCACAGTGGAGTTTTAAGATGCTAATGAGAAAGCTTGGGCTAGGCAATGTGCCAAAAAGCCAACAGAACACAAAAGTCCCCGTAGTGGAGCCACACTAAGACTTCTGGCCTGCTCCCTGCTTTAGACTACATCTTTCTCCAATAAAACGCTCCGGCTAGTACTGTAACTGTGTGCCTCTATCCAATCCTTTCTTTCAGGACACAGAAACCTGGAACTTGCTTGGAGTTACACAGTGTTTTATGCATTTAATTTCTCATGACCTGCCAGACCGATTTCCTCTCTTTTATACATAAAAGTGATCATTAGAACCATTGAACAAATGACCACCCACCAAACAGAAGAGCTAGCAGTGAACCCCTAGGCCGGACTCACACCCAACTGCCATTGGGAAAATGATCTGGAAGTATGTTATAATTGCTCTTGCCTGGACAGTGATTTCAGAACATGTCATTTGGAAGGAGCTGTGTCTGTTTTTCTGAGAATGTATATTCACATTGTATCTACTGTGAATCTCCGGTTTTGAACATTATATTTTAAAACTTGAAGAGGCTTTTTCTTTTCCCAATAAAACAGGTGTGCAGCTTGAAACTGAGGTTATCTCCTCAACCATGTATTATTTTAGTCACGCTTGACATTTATTGGCAGTGCATAAAGCAGCTTAATTTAATGAGACGGGCACGCGTTTCAAATAATATGCATAGATTACCTGAGTTCTCCAAACAGAGGCTGTACTGTGTGGTATATTTTTAGAGATAGACTGAGACTTGAAAATTAAAAATACCTAACTTGTGATTACCAGAAATATACACATACATGAATGTGAATATATCCTCATGAGTAAGAGACTATGAATATGTCACTCTGGTTAATATTTGTGACTAATATTGGTTCTCTTTCTTGGTGCATGCACACCTGTGCATGCGTGCATGTATGCCTGTGCATGTGAGTGTGCATGTATGTGTGTGTGTGTGCACTCTATTAACACTAAGACACACACCTCAGGAATGTCAAGAATGCACCATGACACACATAACAGCCAAGCCTGCAAGGCTTGTACTCTAGTTCAGTCTATTGAGTCTACCTGTCAGTGCCTTTTCTTACCCCAAGACTTATTCTATGTCCCACAAGGTCCTTACTGCTGAGCTTCACCTTTCCCAACCTTGTTGGGACTGGATGGCACATCCTATGTGCCAGCCCAACCTGCTATAGTCACATCAGACTGAAAAAAAAAACAGCTAAAGTGTCTTCTTAAGAAAGCAATATGAACAGCCAAGAAACTATCTCCGTGCACACACTCCAGACCCACAGAGAAATGGTGTCCAATGAGAATTACCTAAGTGGATCCCAGGGCACAGAACTGTAATCATTAATTAACTAGTTAATTAATTAACTTCAAATAATTCAAGTTTTAAAGAGTCACAAACAGCTCAACAAACTTAAAGAAAGCAAGCTCAAGAGAACGAACGCCTGAACAATGCCAGAGAAAACACAAACAAAAGGCTGAAGGAGACAACGAAGACAATCCGGGATCTGAAAACTGATCTCATGTAAGAAATAGAAAAGTTGAACAGAATACACTCTGAGATTCAGATGGGATCAAAATGAATTTTTTATCATTGCTATTCACTTTTTTAAAATGTTAACTTAGCAACCCTGATTCAGTACGACCTATTTCTTAGCTAGTCAAATTTAAGAAGTCTTATATCATAAAATGCTATTTATAAATAAATAATAAATAATTTTTAAGTGTAATTAATTCAGTCTTTAAATCCTAGTCTGTTTTAAACAAGTAACCACAGGAGAACAATTCCTTTTTTTCTATAATAATGTGAGAGTATTGTCTTTATTAACTGAAAATTATAGGGTCAAAGGTTTTTTTTAATCACCTATAATATCAGAAACATCAACCATTGTTATAAGTGAAGTTGCAACATTCTTCCTACTACATGAAAATACATGAGACTGTATAATTTATAAAGAATGGCGCACTGTTGGAAGCTAGAAAATTGGGAGCCTGGTGCCAGCCGGTTTGGTATTTGGTGAGGTCTGTTTTCTGCTTATAATGTGGAACCATTTTGCTGTGTCCTCTGGAGGACAAACTATGTCGTCATGTAATAAAAAATGATGAATGTGCCAGAGAGCCCTCTGCCCCCTGCTTTATGAGCATTACTCTCACAAGTGAGGGCAAAATCCTCAGGACTTAATGACTTCTTCCAAGTCTCATCTCTTAAAGAAACTGTAGCATGGGTTCAGTTTCAACATAAACTGTGGAGGGATAAAATCATGTCAGTATTTTCATAGTACTTTAAAACATTCTACACTTTTAAAAATGTATATTTTGCTGTGAGGGTCTGCAAATTCAAATCTATAAGCTTAAAAATGTATTGTATGCAAAATATTTTATTTACTTATTTATTTTCATATCTCAACTGCTGTTTCTCCTCCTTCTCTCTTCCAAAGACACCTTCCCACCTCTCCAGGCCCTGAATGCTCCTCCTCCATTTCTACTCAGGAAAGGGCAGGCCTCCCTCGGATATCAACCAGCCATGGCATACCAAGTTGCAGTAAGACTGTCCACTTCCTCTCCTATTAAGGCTGAGCAAGATGACCTAATAGGACGAAAGGGTCCCAAAGGCAAGTAACCACATTAGAGACTGCCCCTGCTCCCACTGTTAGGAGTCCCACAAGAAGATCAAGCTACACAATTGTGACATACATGTGGAAGGCCTAGGTTAGTCCTATGCCGGCTCCTTGATTGTCAT
Source organism: Grammomys surdaster (assembly GCF_004785775.1). Classification (NCBI taxonomy): domain Eukaryota; kingdom Metazoa; phylum Chordata; class Mammalia; order Rodentia; family Muridae; genus Grammomys; species Grammomys surdaster. Next base: position 1,904,464 of record NW_021604696.1, on the reverse strand, counting down.
TTCAGTATCTGTGAGACCCTATGGCCCCAGGTTAGGTGATGCTCTGGGTTTTCTTGTGGCATCCTTGACCCCTTTGGCTCCTATAATCCTTCCTTCCCCCCCTCTGAGGGATTCCCCAAGCCCCTCCTAATGTTTGGCTGTGGGTCTCTGCATCTGTTTCTATCAGTTGCTGGACGAAGCCTCTCTGATGACAGCAGGGCTAGGTAGCAAATCTATGAGTCTAGCAGAGTATCATTAGGAATCATTTCGTTGACTTTGTTTTTTGGCTATTCCTGTTTGATTCTATTTTAGGTCTCTGGGCTACCCAGTCTCTGTGTTCTAGCCCTCCAGGCAGTGTCAGGGGTGGACTCCCTCTCACCACATGGGTCCCAGGCCCAGCCAGTCATTGGTTGACCACTCCCACAATTCCTGCACTACCACATCTTTTACCCCAGCACATTTTGTAGGCAGGACAAATTGTAAATGGAAGGTTTTGTGGCTGGGTTTTTCTCCCAGTCCCTCCATTGGAAGTCTTTCTTGGTTACAGAAAATGGCTGGTGCAAGTTTCATATCCCTCATTGCTAGGAGTCTTAGGTAGGGAACCCTCATGGATTCCTGGGGGTTTCTGTTACACTACATTGATAGCTTGTCCCAGAGATGCCCCCTTTCCATTTTCAATAGTCTCTCCCAGTACTCTCTCCCACCATACTCCCCACAACGAGACCCCTCCCCTCCACCACCTGCAATGTCTATGTCTATTCCCCCTTCTATGTGAAATATTTTAATGCAGATTCTATTTGAGAATCTTTCCCCAGTTCCCAGCCCTGCTCACCTTCACTACATGATAGATTTTATAGTAGCTATGTATAGTTTCCTTCACCTTCATTTCTTTGGACTAGAGTCATGTATGGCATATGGTTTCTCAGGTTATGTCAACAGAATAAACCAAGCTTCATTATACATCAGCAGTTACGTAGTACTTCATTCTGAAGCGTGGAGTAGAAAAACCATGGGATGATGTTCACCAGAAAGCTATAAGGGTGACTCTGAGTCTGGCTTCTTCAAGCTCACCCACAACCATCTGAGGCTTCACAGAACCACATTAACTTCCAGGATAACTATGGAATTGTTCTAATGTTGGCTATGTATGTCATCATAGATTCAGAGAGATTTTAGGAGGCATTCCCAAGGTCTATATAAATATTAATTACACAGGCTCAAAACTGACTATATTTCTTTCTTGATTTTTGCACCATTACCTATATTGACTAAATATCTGCTTGTCATCAACTTTTTAAATTGTGGACTAGTTTAATTACATGGATTTACATACCTGATGTCTCTTGAAGCTGTCATAAATTGCTATAAATTTAATATCACAAAAGAACAGAAGCTAGACATGGTGTCTAACAGTGAGAGTGCAAGCATTTGGAAGGCAGAAACAAGAGAACTGCCTCCAGTTTGAGGCCATCCTGGACTACAAATTGAGCTGAGAGAGAGAGTAGGTGAGTTCACCTTATAGCTTTCTGGTTAACATGTGCATGTGAGGGGCAGGGAGAGGGGGAAAAGAGAAATGGGGAGACAAAAAGAAGAGAAGGAAGAGTAGAAGCAAGAAGAGAAGAAGGAAACAGAAATAGATGTCTTGATGTTGATGGTCTGGAATCCTCAGGTTCCTCCAAGGTCTGTGATGAAGCTCTCCAGAGAATCCGAAGCTCTGCTCAGGTTACCTTCACTAACTTTGACCACTTTCTTCCCCTTCATGAGGGACATACAATTCTCTAGAAAATCCAAGATTAATCACCCAGCTCAGGATCTGTAATTTTATCCCACCTGAAAAGTTCCTTTTGTCACGCAAGGTAACAGCCTTGGATCCCAGGGACTAGACATGGCATCTGGACACGGACTGCAAGTCCACCTATCCCAGTGAAATGTTACCAAACCCAGTTGCTAGTGTTTTATCTCTTAGAAAGTAGTTAAATCTTAACTAATATTAGGAGCTCTTTTATAAACGTTTTGAGGAGCCTCCATTTGATTTCCACAGTGGCTTCAGAAATCAAAGTGAGCTTTCTACAGGGACACTGGCATGGCCACAGGGACACTGGCATGGCCATGTTCATGGCTGCACTTTCTTCAAGATCCAAGTCATTCAGTTAGTCCCATTCTACACAGATGAAAGGGTTGAAAAATGTGGTTTGCATATACAGAGGGGCTCTACTCAGCCACCCAGAAAAATGAAATTATGACATTTCCAGGATATAGTGGGACTTCAGATGATCAGGAATGGTGAAACAAAGGAGAAGAAGAAAGACAAATGTCACATTTTTCTCTCACTGAGGAAACTAGGGGAGGGAAAATACAGGAAACCAAAAGTGATACAGAAACCAAAAGGGATACAGAAGAGGTGGGGAAGTGGAAGAGGAGAGGGGTCATTGAAGGTGGTAGAAGGGGCAAGTATAAACAGAGTCTAGTATGCATGTGTGTGTGTGTGTGTGTGTGTATGTGTGTGTATGTGTGTGTGTGTGTGTGTGTGTATATGTGTGTGTATGTGTGTGTGTGTGTGCCTGTGTGTGTCTGTGTGTGTGTGTCTCTGTGTGTGTGTCTGTGCCTGTGTGTGTCTGTGTGTGTGTGTCTCTGTGTGTGTGTCTCTGTGTGTGTGTCTGTGCCTGTGTGTATCTGTGTGTGTGTAAATACCACAGTGAGACCCCCCACACACTTTGCACAAGTGATGATCACCAATAAAAAATTATTGCAACCACGTTGACAACTAAGTGAAACGCAAACTCCCTTTCACTGAATTCAAGAAATCAATCACCAACATTTTTAAATGTCATGAGATAAACTTCAGATAGCATTTTTTGATGATCCCAAGGTACATTGTTAAAATACACAAAAGAGTTTGAAAGGGAGTGACGTTCAAGCCTTTCTCTTTGGAGCATTTGACAGGCATGCAGGGAACTTTCTCATTTTCATTTCATATTTAAATTGACAGGTAAAAATTCCATATATTTATGAGCTACTGTGGTATTTTGACACACACATATATAAAATGAGTAATATTAAATCACAGTGAGCGTTTCTGTCTCATGAAACTTTGATCATCTCTTTGTTGGTAAAACTTTCAAAGTCCATTCTCATAGCACATTGACACATATGCTACTATTGCTACCCAGCTTCTGTCCTCGGTGACACTCCAGTAGCACTCCCTGGCTTTATCTGTGACTCAACACCCATTCACCAGACTTTTTTCCCTTCTGAGTTCTTGAAAGTCAATGTTAAGACTAAATGTCTGTATGTGCCAGGAATTTATTCATCAAGGAATACCATTTAGTTAAATTGTAACTAGTGCAGTTGTTGGAACTATGCCCCCAGGTCCTTTTGAAAATAACAAAATAACAACTCAAGTTATTTCTCTGATTAGAAGTAAGGGAATTCTGGGAGTTTCTGGGGTCAGAGGACGGGTCATAGAGAAGAATGAAAAGAATCATCGTGTGGCTGTCCCAATGCAGAATGTCATCTTTTTCCCAGTAGTACTGAATCACAGGTAGGAAGAAGCCTGGGATAGCTGAAGAAAAATGGCACAATAAAAACCCAAATTACAAGGTGTGATACTTTGAATATGCTTAGCCCAGGGAGTGGCACAATTAGGAGGTGTGGCCTTGTTGGAGTAGGTGTGTCACTGTGGGTGTGAACTTTAAGACCCTCATCCCAGCTGCCTGGAAGTCAGTTTTCCACCAGCAGCCTTCAGATGAAGATGTAGAACTCTCAGCTCTGCCTGTATCATGTCTGCTAGGTGGTGCCATGCTCCCATCTTGATGATGATGGACTGAACCTCTGAACCTGTAAGCCAGCCCAGTTAAAGGTTGTCCTTTATAAGACTTGCCTTGGTCATGGTGTCTGTTCACAGCTGTAAAACCCTAACTAAGACACCAGGTTACCAGAGTGGATTCAGTCCAGAAACTATGAACTAAAAGTTCTTCTTAATCATATCTACAGACAGAAGTATAAAAAGCTTCATTCCTAGAAAAAGAAAAAGGTATAAATTTTGTTGTTGTTGTTTTGTTTTTCGAGACAGGGTTTCTCTTTATAGCCTGGGCTTTCCTGGATGTTTCTGTGTAGTCCTGGCTGTATTACACTGGCCTCGAACTCAGTTATCTGACTGCTTCTGCATCCCTAGTGCTGGGGTTCAGTGTATGTGCCAGCATCACCTAGATGAGATTTTTTTTAGATCTTATCACTGCAAAAAGAAAATTGTAACTAGAAATTTTTTATTGGATATTATATTTACATTTCAAGTGTTATCCCCTTTCCCCATTCCCCCCACCCACCCCCCACCCAGAAACCCCTTATCCCATCCCCTTCCTCCTGCTTCTATGAGGATGTGCCTTCACCCACCCACCCTCCATTCCCTCACATTTGAGAATCCAGCCTTCATGGGACCAAGGACCTCCTCTCCTACCTATGCCCAACAAGGCCTTCTTCCCCTATATACACAACTGGAGCCATGCCCCCCCCCCACCGTGTGCTCCCAGGCTGGTGGTTTAGACCCTGGCTCCCCATGGGGCCACAAACCCTTTCAGCTCCTTCAGTCTTCTAACTCCTCCAACCCTGTGATCAGTGCAATGGTTAGCTGTGAGCATCTGCCTCTGTATATTTCAGGCTCTGGCAGAGCCTCTAAGGAGACATATTAGCCGCATGTTGAATAAGAGAACACAACTTGAGAAAAGGATCTCTTCAGTATATTTTAATCCTTGCAATAAAAACTATAATTAGGTGTCTCCTTTAACTGATTTTTATAGATTGGCTAAACTCAGAACTTTAGAAATTAAATGGCTCCTTTACATCTAGCAGAGGGTAAATAAGTTCAAAGTTTTAAAGATTTTCAACATTGCCACAGTGCAATTGCATTTTCCTTCATTTAGTAATTATTTCTTGAGTGGTTATGCCATAAAAGGTATCAAGTTATAAAAATCATAAAGGTGAATAAAATATAGAAGTTATCCACCACAAACTTACCATATCCATATATATATTTATTTATTTTATTTTTTTTTTAATGAGAATACCCAACCACTGAAGCAGGATCCATCTGGCCATCTATGTAAACAGGTCTCTATGCTTTGCCCTGGTCCTTGGGTCTGAGCCCGTTCTGTGACTCCAAGATGTAAGATGTCACCATAAAGATGTGCTGGCTTCCTTATGTTTTGTTTCTGAGATCACGAAACAGACAGCAAAATGCCTTCCATTCTGTCTTTTCCTGTATCTGTCTTTTAAGATGTATTTAATTCTTAGTTTATGTGTATATGTGTGTGCCAGGATCTATATATGTGCAATTATGGATATGTACATTCATGCAGAGGCCAAAAGAGGGTGGCATATCCCCTGGAACTAGAATTATATATGGTTGTGAGCTGCCCAGCATAGGTGCTTTTAACTAAACCCAGGTCTTCTGCAAGAGCAGCAAGTATTCTGAGTCTCCAAGCCATTTCTCTAGCTCCTATTGCTTTGTGTTTTATTAATACACAGTCATTGTATATAGGTGCAGGGCACAGTATAACATGTCATAATTTAATAATCAGTTCAGAGTAAGTGGTGTCTCAGACATACATTGTTTCCCTGAGTTAAGAGGACTCAAAATCTTCCCTATTTGCTATTTTGAAATGTGTAAGCAATTGTTTAATGCTGGCCATATTTAATCTATTTTACTGTGGAACAATTGGGGTTCTTTCTTCTAACTGTGAGTCTATGTCCCTTGCCTGCCTTTTCTCCATTTGTCTAATCTTCAAGACCTTCCCAGAGTCTGATAACCACTATTTTTTTCCTCTACTATTTTAAGGTCAACTTTCGTTTCCATATTTAAGTAGGAATATATGGAATTTGTCTTTCACTGCATGACAAAATTCTATTTTATTTTTTAATGTTATTTTATGTGTCTAGGTGTTTCAACTGTGTGTATGTCTATGAACCATGTGCATGCCTGGTGCCTGCAGAAGCCAGAAGACGATGGCAGATCCTATAGAACTGGAGGCATAGATGGTTGTGACATTCCATTGGAATGCTGGGAATGGAACCCAGATCCCTCTGAAAGAACATCCAGTGCTCTAAAGCACTGTGCTATTTCTACTGGCCCAGAGAGAAATTTATTTAGTTTACTTTTCTTTTGTGTATACATACCACGTTTTTTCACCAAATATTACTTGATAGATACCGTTCATTCTTGTTCTGTGGCTATTGTGAAAACTACTACAAATAAAGTGAAATTGCAGGTATTTCCTTGACATCTGATTCCACTCTTTTGGATAGACCTCGTAGGAGCAGCATTGCTGAATTCTGTGGTAGTTCTATTTCCTGTTTTGTGAGGAAACATCATACTAATTTCATAATGATTCTAGTTATTTTCGATCTCAACAACAATGTAGAAGAGTCCAGCTTTCACTGGATCGCCACACTATTTTATAAAAAAAAAATTATAGCTCATAATTAGAAGATAGTTACGTAGCAAGAAATTCCTCTACTACCCTTATCTGCAAGGCTTCTGTTAAGTGGGGTCCCATTTTTTTTTATATGTATAAGTATTGAGACAGGAGAAACATAAATAAAAACTTAAGCAAATACTTTAGGCCAAAAATCTGGATATTCTCCAGAATGAAACTTATGCTAGAGTCTTAGCTGATGCTAATACATGTAGACAAGGCATTTCATGTGCATTGGTGTTTTGCCTACATGTGTGTCTTTAAAGCAAAAGAGTATTAAATTAAAGCACTAGATTATTCCCACCAAAAGAACCATGAAATTCTCCACCAGTACCCATTCCTAGTATCTTCCTAATAGATCCAGTCAAGGACTAAAGCTTTTCTGTTTATAATAAAGATGACAAAAGACAGGACTGAGACTCCTCTGGAGAAGACATTGTGTCACTGACATGAGATTATCAGTATTACATGTAAGAAAATGTTAATGCTTTTAGTTTGACTACTTCAGTTGTGTTATTCACAAAAACACCCTAATGTGCAAGGTAGGTGAATTAAAAAGACAAAATTTATAGATAGATAGATAGATAGATAGATAGATAGATAGATAGATAGATAGAGATAGAGATATATACATATATAGATATATCTATATATGTATATATATGTGTGTATGTGTGTGTAATATATGTGTGTATATATATTAATTACATACACACGTATATATATATGTATAAAATCACTATAGGGTCTTGTTGCAAAGGAATAAAAGAAGACAGCTTTGTAGCTGCCTTTTGAAGAGTAGATCTAGGTAGCACTGTGGATAAAGTGGTCCTGGAGAAAGGTGAAACAAAAGACCCAGAAATGACCTGTGACACAGTGTGAAAGTAGGAAGCATAAGTCACCCAGTTCTGCTAGGTTACGGTGCATTTCAGAGGAATGCAGACTAGAGATTGAAACTAGAAATGGAAGTATTGTTCAAGCAGGCTGGTGTGGGGCAGAGGGTGGCAATAGCTGAACTGTGCATCAGAAAGTATTTCCATCCATGGTATTAATGAAAAAATAACCAGTGGATCAAAAAAGGCTATGTGTGTAAGATGTCAGCACTCTTACACATGAAATTATTTTATATTTACTTTGATACTGCAAATCCAAAACATGACACAACTCAAAGAAGTTACCTAAGCAACGTTTTCCAGGTCTGTGCTACTGTGGGAGATCATGCCAGTTGGATTATTCATTAGTCTGTCTGAGAATTGCTTAGAGGACCTACCTATTGGAAAGGTCTGAACCACCATCCTACAAGAATCTCACCTTCCCTTAATTATGCAAGTCTAGTCTTAAAATGGTAGTCATTTGCATGAACACTGGATGCATATGAAGCCCCTTACCCAACAACTGCCACTTTGATATTGAGAAAAATGCCTACCCCTGAACAATGGCTAAAACACAGCTGCCCTAAATCTAAGCTGAGTATTTCCCCATTCTAACTAACTAGACATGACTTATGATTAGGTACTCTCCGTTTTATGAAGTGATACAATTTTAGGACCTCTCCCTGGCAGAGGTCTACCGGAAATCTTGCTCAATCCTCTATCTCTTTTCTCATTGTTACTCGTGTGTAAAGAACACATGTGGTTCTCATATCCCCACAGCTGCTGGGGCCTCAGTGGCCTTCATTCTGTGTTAACTCTTCTTGTATGCTCTTCTAGAACTGTGGTAAACAGTATTTTAAAATAGCTTACTAACAGTTTAATGTTTCTAAAAGGACAATGGATTCTGATTCACAAGCAGGTCCTTAGGTACGTTAAGAAAGGAAGAAATTCTGCTGTAACAATATTCCTCCTTTGCTATCCTTTCCTCTCTCTTTCTCTAAACTAGGCTGAGAATAGTAGCTGTTGGCTCTTTATCAGCAGCAGATCATGTGATTTTATTTTTTTGTCATCTGTAATAAGAGATTTTGCTCATATGAGGTATTCTAGAGCTTTAAACTTGATGTATGCTGTCAAAAATATTCTATTTAAGTTTGACTAAAGTTTTACTTTTGTTCCTCTAGAGTTTGGAAGGCAGTGAGATGCAAATGCAATGTAACAAATCCAAAACTTATATTTCTGGTTAGATTTGCATTTCTGAAATGGAAAATGACGATTCTATGGATGATGGTTTTAACATGGTTGATAATTGCAAAGGATTTTTAGATGATTAGCTGCAAGATACTAATAAAATCACACCGAGACCATCTACATTTTAAAAGTAACATAATGAGACTAAAATAAGAAACAACCTTGATTTCTTTGTTTTTTTCTTAATAGATGGCAATTAAGCGTTACGATTGTTCCAGGCTTGATATTCTTCTGATTATCATTCTTTCCTTGTCATATTCTCTACAAGTATTATAACCCATAAAAATATTTTTACAATATAAAAACCATATCAACTTCTTAGCATTGTCTACTTGAGGACCATGCAAGGCACGTAGCTTGTTCCTTCACGATAGCCTGGCAAAAGCGCTCGCCTGGCATTCACAGCATCAGGACGGAAAACGGCTCTCCTAAGCTTACATGATTGTATATGGTGGGTGAAGGACTGAAGTTCCCTCATCCTGAAGCTTAAAGAGGTTATCTGATTGGCTTCTATACAGAGCAGAAGTATGAAGGGGGTTACTTAAGGAGATGCCAGTGTATACCCACAGGTAGGTTTATTACTTTTGCACACACTTGCTCTCCTTCTCCATATCTCTTCCTCTTTTCCCATCTGAAAGGGAGTTTTCTACCACAAATTACTCTTCCCTGCACAGTCTTTGACCCCTCAGCCATGGACAACATTGTCAGTTGAAGTTCCTGTGGAGCTCTATGAAAACAAGTCAATAGAAATGAATGTTAACAGTTGTCAAAACAGATAACATAACTCCATCCCTCCGTAGGGGTGGCTGCGAAAATGTCACGACAGAGGTGTTTTCATAACTGCGAATTTTGGAGGAGTAGCTCTGTTTAGTTGAGCTGAGCAGAGGTCCAAGATGCTGCCATTGACTTGCTGTGAAGTCATTCTTCACAGCAAATTCAGAAACCACTGTGTAAATCACAGCAGAACTGATGGTCAATAGTCCTTACAGGCCAAGGACAAGCACCACTCAGCTGCCCCTCTGATCACATTTCAATACTTTCAAAACCCTGGTCTTGCACAGACAGTAGCCCAGATCAATCACTTCAGGATGTCGGGAGTGGGGCCTGAGCCTCAGCACTTTTGAAAAGCTCCCTGGGTAACCACATGTGTAGCCGGTGTTAAGAACCACGGCCTTTGTGATGGGAACAATCCATCCCACCACTTCATTTTTATCTCCTGGTTCACCCCTCTGTCCCTTGTTCTGTCTCTGGATGACAATTGTAGAGGAGTCATCATGTGACTGTAACTATGTAATTGCCATCTCTGGTTGGAATGCCTCAGTGGCCTGTCTTCCACCTGACACAAAATATCTAAATACATGAAACTGAAATATGGAAGAAAAATGTACCTTAATTTCTTCTATTTATCCTAACATATTTAAACTGATTTTAAACATCATGTTAAAAAATTGAGTGAGTTTCTATTCCTTCTTTAAAGTATTTTCTTTTTATTTGGGGGTGACTGGAGTATTGGCTCAGCACTTAAGAGCACTCACTGCTCTTCCAGGCGACTGGGGTTTATTTCTCAGTACCCATGTGGCCGCTTCTAACTCTGTAATTCCAGTTGCAGAGGATCTTCTTCTGATCTCCTTGAGCACCAGGCACACATGTGGTGCCCAGACATGCATGAAGGTAAAACACCACTGCACTGGTTGTTTTGTGTCAACCTGACATAAATCTAGCCAAGATGTATCTGGGAACAAAGAATTTTGTGTTTGGGCTAGATTTTGATTATGGAGCCATCTCTGCAGTCCAGAAAGAGGGAATTATAAGTGAGAAAATACCTCCATGAAGACTTGCCTGTAAGCAAGAATGTAGGACACTTTCTCAGTTAATGATGGATGTGGGAGTGCCCCAGACATGGTAAATGGCACAATCCCTGAGCAGATGATACTTGAATATATACGAAAGCAGGCTGTTCAAGCCATGAGGAAGCAAGCCAGTAAGCAGCACTCGTCCATGGCCTCTACTTCAATTCCTGCCTCCATGTTCTCACCTTGAGCTCTTGCTCTGTCTGACTTGTCTCAGTGATGGAGTGTGATCTGAAAGTTGTAAGCTGGAATAAGCTATTTTTCTACCCAAATTGCTTTTGGTCATGGTGTTTGGTCACAACCTTGCAAATCCTAATTTAAGACAGAAAATACTAACCAGATTATGGGATGTTGCTGTGGGACACACCGAAGCATGTTGTTCGCAGTGAAGGAGGGGGTGTGGAACTTTGGGCAGAATAGCCATTGGTGCTCAGAACTCTGTAAGCTATTGTTCTATGGGCGCTTGGAAGATAGGAAGGCTGAGAGCAAGGTAGGCAGCGGAGGCTTGGCTTGTGAATTCAACAGGGACGTAAAGACTACGAAAGCCACTTGTGGTGGTGTATGCCTTTAGTCTCAACACTCAGGAGTCAGAGGCAAATGTATTTCTGAGTTCAAAGACAGCCTGGTTTACTAAATGAGTAGAGCTACACAGAGAAATCCTGCCTCAAAAAAAAATCAAAACAAAACAAATAAAACCCAATAAAAACTACCCGGCCTGTTTGAGTGATATTTTAAATTAAATATCTGTGGTTCTGATCACCTAGGGCTGAAGAGTCTATTGAGATTAAGAAGAGACAAGCATCATTGCAGCAATAAATTCTGGGAAGGGTTTCCTCAAGTTTGGCACCCAGAAGCTGTGATCCAGATGGGATTCAGGCTCTATGTGCATTTGTTGCCCTCCAGCCAAACTTGGTCATATGTAACAGTTTCCCAGGTGGTGCTGGTTTCGAAGGCATTAGGGAGTCATGGAGAACAGCTGAGGCTTAGAGCCTTGGTGAAGGTACGACCTCAGTTATAGTAAAGCCTCAGGATTAAAGAAGTCATGGGAGAAAATTGAGGCTTGGCACCCTATGGAAGGGCCAGAGTCACCAAAGAGAGTTCAGGAGAAGTTACCGGAGAAGGTGCAGCCGTGTCACAGTGAAGACTGCAGGATTTTGGAGATGCCAGTACTGCAGAATGAGTAGCGAATACAGACAGGCACAGCTGTGGAGTAGAGCCAGCCTGCTGTGCTATGCATGTTGTGCTTGGCAGAGCCTGAGACGTGAAGCTTTCCTAAGCCCATTGGAGAGCATGAGTCCCATACATGGTTGGACTTTGTTTTTGCTCTGTTCTGATTGTAATTGTGTCCTGGCTCTTCCTCTTTGAATTCAGTATGTAATTTATATTTTATTTTTCAGGAGCCCCCAGTTTAAAAGTCCTTCAAATTTTAGGGAGATATGAACCTTAAAGAGACTTGGAATTTTTTTGTTTGTTTGTTTGTTTGTTTTTGTTTGTTTTTTTCAAGACAGGGTTTCTCTGTGTAGCCCTGGCTGTCCATTTTAAAGAGACTAAAGCCTCCGGGACTTTTCAAAGCTGGAGTGCCCTCAAAGACTAGAGGCATCAGATTTTACCTAGAACTGGAGTTACAATATGTGTGTTGGAAATTGAACTTCAGTCCCTCCCAAAAGCGGTTAACACCCTTAACTGCTGAGCCATCTCTCTAGCTCTGGGACTGTCTTCTTCTAACTTACACACATTCATATACAAACTCTGAGACACCACATAGAATTATATAATCTTCATTAAAAGCCCTGCTTAATATCTTGCTGCTTCCTAAAGCAGTGACCTACTCTGTAATTTCACCTATACTAGAAGCTACTCTAAAACGTTTGCCATTTTAAAGCTGGCATGGGCAAGATGGCAAGACTCCATCTCCAATATATCTTTTTTATTCTTTCATATATTTCTCAACAAAATGGATGAAAACAATGGAAGGCAGAATTATTAGGAGCCAACTGCTTGGGTTTTTTGTTTTGTTTTGTTTTGTTTCCTGTGTGAGACTAGACATACCATAAACTCTCCAATGTTATTGAAGATTAGAAGTAAAAGTACCAGAACTGGATGCAACGTGTTTACATCCAACGGTGCTGTTACTTAAGTTCCCAAAGGGCATTGTCAGTGGAGTGAGGATGATTCAGTTTCCTGAGAGAAATGGAAAGCCAGCAGCTCGCCCTGACAGCAGAGAACATCCGGGGTCAGGCAATCCAAACTAATGAGGTGATAACGCAAGGAAGGGTCCTGTGTCATCAGTACCTTCTGGCATTTCTTCTTTTCTGGAATAGTTTGAATACACTTTTTGTGCAAAACCTACCCTCACTCATGAAATTTCTCCTCTGAGTGTGTCTGAACCTGGGCCAAGGTGCTCTTAGATCCCCTCAAGGGCTGAGGTGCCGTCCTCGGTTTCCGTCACAAGAACATAAAATAGGATGGCGACAGTCTGGCGATTGGAAAGCAGAGAAGAATTGAGAATCATCTCCAGCTTATGTCTAAGTCAATTTAAATCCGAGGATGGGCTCAAACTGAAGCAGGACAAGCTCAGTTTTATGAGCCAATTCAAAGTGAGTTTTAAAACAAATTTAGAACCTAAAAGGCAATTTAATTCAAAATTCCTCTAGGCAGAAAACCAACGGGACTGTAAAACCGCAAAATGCAAATAAAAGAGCAGATTCAAGGGTAAAAATATTTTACAAGTTCCAGTGGCAGGAGAAAAATTCTATTTAAATATCAGGTAGCAGGAAAAGGTGCTGTTGTATAACTTAAATGTGTGTGTGTGTGTGTGTGTGTGTGTGTGTACATGTGTATGTTGAATTTTTTTAAAAGAATGAACTAGGAGGCAGCAGATTCTAAGAGAGTTTTAAGTCTGCCAATCACTCAGTTCTGGGTGAGACAGAATTACTTCTAGGGTCATATATATTCTTAAAATAAAAGCATGATAACATTGGTCCTTTGATCACAGAGAGGTGGTTGATTCTGTATACTCAAAGCCTTCAACTCCAGTCTGAAAAGGCCTAGCCATTTCATTATCTCCTATGTAAATTGCTTTAAAATCAAAATGTCTCTTTATAATTTCCTGTCCCTATAACAGACTGCAATCAGTGTGAGCTTGCCCTGCAGAGATGTTACGTCAGTAATATAGCATAGGAAGGCAACAACTTTCTAAAAGGTTTCAAGGTTGGTAAAAGATTCCAAAATTCTCCCTTCCTGAGGCCACATTCCAAGTACTGTTTTAATTCAAGCTGATGAGACTGAGCAACTCTCCCTGGCCAGGAAGAATATTTGCCCTAAATGATAAAGGGAAACATTTGCTGAATAACCAGCATTCTATTTCTTCTCTCCTGAAACACTCTTATTCTTGATGAACACGTGTCCCACCTTCTTGAATCCTAACTACAGGGCCATGTCTATTAGCCTTCAATATTTTATGAGCTTGTGATTCATAGAATTGTCTTATCTTTCCAGTAACTACTTGATCCTAATATTTGACATTCTGGCCACTACTTCGATTATAGAAAATTGAAGTGAATTTTGGTTAACGGGACTCAGGCTTACCTGAAATGATACTGTCTACGAAAGGTATATTGTCTAACTAAGTGGCAACTACTCAGTTTAAAAGTGAATAACGACTCCTGATTTACCATACAGTTCATAGGAGTTAAAAGGTGAGCCCCATAGTGAGTCTTCATTGATCTAGAGTAAAGCACAGAGGAACGCACCGGGTAATTCCGCTGTAAACACTATTGATTTACTGCATGATATATAGAGGTCCCCATGCAGATTCACTGTGAGACCCTAACTCTCCAAGGAGCAGCATGAAACAAAATGAGTTACTGACACCAAACTCTGATGTAATGCGTCCCACTGGATATTACTATGTACCCATGCTTAAACTTGTATTAATTCCTTGTAGCTTTCTCAACAGAAGCACTTACATAGCCTTAGCTATCCATTCACAGTGCCCATGGACAATGGCAAGCTGGTACCAAGAAATTTTGAGAAAAGACCCTCAGAAGACCATGTTCCAGCTTCTGGGGTGTGTTGTAGATTCTTCCCTCAACAAAAAAAATCATTAAAAGACTAATGTCATTAGTGTATGTCAGCTCTCAGGAGGAAACAGTTCCGTGGTCATTGTGAGTGCTCATTCATTTTAAGATAGGCTGAATTTTATGATTACCTTGAGAATGCTTGTGAATACTTTAATTGGCCCACATTTTGTTTTCTATTTCAGAAAGTCTATCCATCATTATTTAATCTAAAAGGCTAGATGTGGCAGCACAAAATATATTATTATTCTAGGGGTGCTTTCATTATATTCAGTAGAAAATATATATCAACTTTGACAGGATTTTCAAATCTGAAATTGTTTGGACAAAGCCTTAACATTGGAAAATGTGTGAGGATTCTGGCTCTAGACAGCATTATTAATGTTGTATTTTCATTCATTCTATATTTAATTATAGATATACTTCTTTGGGAGATACTTTTATTTTAAAGGTTATCATAAATCTGTTATGATTTAGAAGCCTACTTTCCTAGAAACCTAATAAAATAAACTCTTTTTAGAAAACATCAGTGTCTAACAATTTTTCTATATGCTGCATTTTTGTTCTCTGTATAAATTATTCAAGTATGTCTTTCCTTTAACCCTGCATATTTCTCTTCCAACTTATCATAAAAATGTATGCAGTAGTAAGAAAAGGAGTGAACAGATTTCAGTCTCCCCTGTTGTTTAGAAAGAGCATTGTGATTTAGTATAGTACCAAGATTCCTTTTAAATTTACAGGCAGATGAAAATCTATGTTTTGCAAGATTATCCTTGAGAATTCGATATGCGAATGCTGGCATCTTCTTTTATATATACAATGCATAATTATAAGTGAGGATGTCTGAGATGATGCTTAAATCTCATTAACATTTTATTTTCCCTCAGTCAAAGATGAGATGTTTCTGAGGTACACTATAAGTAATAAAGTAATTCATAAATCACGTGTACTGGGCTGGATGTTTACCACTAAGATCAATAGCCTGAGTTTGATTTCCAGAACCTACTTGATAGAACTGTGAGGTGTCCTCTGTCCTCCATACATGCACATGAGTCCACATAAGCACTCACAAATAAATAAGACATGAAATAAATAAATACGTGTAAAAAAGTTAAATTGCACATACTACAGACAGAACCACTTTCTTACCCTGTTTAAACAGTGAGAGTTGTAACTAAAGCAGAAAGAGATAACTCAGGAGCTAGAGGGAGAAGAGAAAAGTTGAAGTTTCTCCTCTCTTTCTCTCTCCTCTCTCTCTCTCTCTCTCTCTCTCTCTCTCTCTCTCTCTCTCTCTC
>NW_021604696.1:1864115-1888661 GCF_004785775.1 Grammomys surdaster | reverse complement strand
TCTCTCTCTCTCTCTCTCTCTCTCTCTCTCTCTCTCTCTCTCTCTCTGTGTGTGTGTGTGTGTGTGTGTGTGGTACAGGGCAGAGATCAGATAACAAACTCACAGGAATCAATTCTCTCTTTTGATCGAGTGGTCTGAGGAATAGAACTCTGAATTATGAGTGGTTTACCCTCTGTGTCATCCTTTAGCCCCCAAGATTCTATTCTAAAAATATTTCAAACCAAATCAATCAGAAAGCATCCACTCAGAGACTCTCTTTCATATTGGCTTTCCAAAAAAGAAGTCTATCTTGAAGTGAGACCATTCATGTGTCCAGAAGCTTTTAACTACTGTGACTGCAAAACTGATAAACAGTCAGCACAGTAGACCTAATGGCACTGCCGAAAACATACTCTCTTAAAGTGTGTAAAAAGTCATCCTCCTACATTAGGAGGAGATACTGGATGTTCGACCAGCTGTTTGGCTTCTGCAACAGTTCAGAATAACAGAAATAAGCCCCAGGGGAAATAGAAACTGGATGCAGGCAAAAACCTTCTAGAAACTAGCAGAGCCTTTGAGATTTTCTTTCCCTACTGCTCGAGCCTGTGGAAGCCCCTGTGAGCTGTTGAGTGGGACTTGTTAGTGCTTCTTAGCCTTAAACAAGCAAAGAACTGGTCTATACACGTGTAACATTGCAAACATCTGGACCTGAGGCTTTGACTTTCTAAAGGGTGTAGCAGTGATGCTGCAACTTCTCCACGGATCCACTTGGAACTGTGTTCAGCATGGTACTCCATGGCGTTCTTGCAGCTCCTGCGATCACTTGCTCTGCCTTGCATGTTCAGTATTCCTTTCTTTTCACTGATACCTATGAGGTTGAGGAACAGCTCTGGAAAGATAAAAAATGTGTGCACACAAACACAACAACAACAACCTCCTCGTCAAAGGCAACAGAAATATGCTATTAGGTCACTCTATGTAACACCAGACTTCCCTGACAGGGGGATGAGCATAAAAATGAGTGTCCTTGATATGGGGAATGATTTTGGTTTCATCTCCACAAGGCTCTCTACTGTGTCAGGTAACTTACCAGTTAAAACTATGATTGTTGCATGGTATTCATAACATTAAGAATTTGATATACTGTACATAAGGGATATGATTCACATCCTCTCTGTAGATTTCAGCCCGAGGCTCCTTACTCTCTGTTTAGCTTGACGTTTCCGTTAGTCTAATTAAAAGCACACTTTTCACTTGAAATGTTAGGTAAATCGTACTATCATGTACTTTCACATTTTAGAAGGAAATGTCCAAAGGAACATAGCACAACATATTTATGAAGCTTCCTGGCAACACTGGCTTTGAAACTTCCAGACAAAGTCTGACTTTATGTGACATATTTTTAATTTGAGAAAGAAAGGAAAATAACCATAGTAGCAGATTTGCTGATAAGCGTCGAGGGGAAGTATTTGCTTTATAGATGGAGGAATTGATGGCTCAAATAAAAATATCATTTGTTCATGATCGCATGCCAAGATCACAGCCGACTTGATGTAGGTTACAACGTGTAAAGTGAGATGCTGCTCCCCAGGGAGTCACTTCAGCTTCTCACTGGATGGAAAACGTGGCTCAAACTGAGCAGCCCATCATGCCTTAAACCACTGAGGTAGCGCTGAGTCTGCAAAGGCAGAGATTGGGGAGGTGTGGGTGGACATCTTAAGTATATAGGGAGAAGAGAATACACGCATCCCTAGCCTTTCCAGACTTAACAATAATTGATGGCATCAGATGACCAAGGACATCTGGGAAATCTAAAAGGTAGCTAATTAAAGCAGAGAATAGAAGAGGAACAATATGTACATGTTTCATTACAAAAAGAGTAATAAAGAGGCCATGAGTTACACAGTGTCTGTGTTGAGCTCAAGAAGTCTATAGAATATTCAAGTGGAGGTACACCCTCGTGTAATTAACTTAGCAATCATCTGTCTAGCATGAGATGAATACAGAAAATGTGGTACATTTACACAATGGAATACTACTCAGCATTAAAAACAATGAATTCATGAAATTCTTAAGCAAATGGATGAAATTAGAAAATATCATCCTGAGTGAGGTAACCAAGTCACAAAAGAACACACATGGTATGCATTCACTGACAAGTGGATATTAGCCCAAAAGCTCAGAATATCCAAAATACAATTCACAGACCACATGAAGCTCAAAAAGAAGGAAAATCAAGGCATGGATGCTTCAGTCCTTATTAGAAGGGGAACAAAATACTCAAGCGAGGAAATGCGGAGACCAAGTGTGGAGCAGAGACTGAAGGAAAAGACATCCAGAGACTGTCCCACCTGGGGATCCATCCCACATACAGATACTAAACCCAGACACTATTGGATGCCAAGAAGTTCTTGCTGACAGGAGCCTGATACAGCTGCCTCCTGAGAGGCTCTGCCAGTGCCTGACAAATACAGAGGCACGGGAAACTGGGAAAAGGGATATATGAAATGTAAATAAATAAAATATCCAATAAAAAAAGACTTACCATTGGCACCCCTGGCTCTTCATTTCACCTCATAAGCCTGGACTATTCATAATTCAGTAGAGGGGGCAGCCACATGGTAGAGGAGTGTGACCATTACCCAAGCTAAGCCAAGAGACTTAGAGGAAGTGAGTTTGGCTTCATATACATGACTTGTAAATATAAAGGATCTGTACATATTTGGGCTACTGTTTTAGCACATGTTTTCTATCATACCGAGAAAGTGACTAAAAGAACCAACATGTTCCAACATAAGAGCTGTTGACTTAAAGAGAAAAACAGGGAGAAAGCATATGCAGGGTTACCTACCACGCTTCAGTCCCCTCTTGGGTCCATGTCTCATCCCCCTATAGCTAAGATCTAGGGTTTTTCAATAATTGGAGAAAAATCCACACATTTAATCAAGTCGAATTTGATTTCTATCGTGTCTAACCCAGAGTCTTAAGCACTGAAAATTAATGTTATTCATAGATACAAGAATTTTTTAATAAAAAGAAGACTATCAGAGGAAGCATTCTGAGCAAGAATCAACATCAAATTTCAGGTGAAAAAAAAAGGAAAAGAGACAAAAGGAGGTGAGAAACAGCCGGAGAGAAAAGAAAACCTACACCCTCCGACATCATGCAAATCAAGAGAAAACCATTTCAATAGAGAGGCAGAGAGCGATAACGTTCAATTTTGCTGGTGTAGTAGTCATGAAATATAAAGGAGGACCTGTGGCCAGGGGCTAGCAGGGGAATGTTCTATTAGCTTTGCCGGAAGAGGGGGTAGATAGTTGGTTTGTATTGGTAGGAAAGCAACAAGAATATCCGAGGTCCATGATGAGAAGCTACGAGTAGTAAATAGATAGACTGAGTTGATAAAGATTACACACGCAACAGAAATTTTAAAGAGAAAAGAAAGGATACATTTGCATGAGGTTAATAATCATAGCTTTTGGTTCTTCGTTTTGTACTCCAGGTGCGGATGTATGTGTGATACAGACATTAGAAAGACGTCAATGTGTTAAACAGTAGATGGGCTAGAGCATCGGGAGGGACACAGCATAGAGAAAGGCATCTGAGGAGCCAAGAGGGACTCGATGCTGTGTAGACTTGAGGAACATGGTGAGGCAGAGTGGAGATGATGGCTCCCTGTGACGAAACTGAGGATGTAACACTGTCTGACTGGTACAGCTCGACTTTTCCTGTTTTCAAGTCGGCAATTCATGAGCTCTGGTTGAACCTTGCCATCCAGAGTGAACTATGGGTGAAGCCAAAGAAAGCTATGATCCAGACAAGGCCTTGCTGTCATTTGATCAATGACACCTCTACACTGTTTTCTCTCATGTATAAGCTCTGTGCTGTGTCTATAGACCTTTAGAAGTGTCTCGGCTGTGCTGAAAGCTTTTATGAGACATATATGTTTTCTGGTTTGCACCCATCGGTCAATAACTTGCATACAAATGTCTCTCTAAAATAATTGTCTATACACTGAATACAAATGTGTCTCTAAAACAATTATCTGTATGTTGAATATAAATGTTACTCAGTATCTAACTTCAGTATAACTTGTCATCTGTATTCCCTTTCACTTATGACATAATTTTGTTTCCTTCACAAAAACATACTTGATAGACATTTTCCTATCGGTCAGAGGAAGAAAAATCCAGCACCTTTTAATAATCAGTTTAATTTGGTATTTTGTATAATTTATACTGTTGATGTTGTTATGGGCTCATAATATGATTCATTTCAATGAAGCCCCAGCTAAGAAAAAGTTACAGCCATGTTTTTCTATCATCTTTTCGACAGATCATTAAATATGAAATATTTAAATAATAAAATGTTCTTAGATTGCCAGAATTTAAAAATCTTAGTTCTTTTCAGTTCTATTTGTTCCAGATCCAATGCAAATCCATACAGAATTTAAGAAACCTAGATTAACATCAAACTTCGCATAATTTAACTAACATTTCTACAGTTCCTTCTGAACATCTCTTGAATATGCTAGAAGTGTCAGTGACATTGAGTTCTTCTGGAGCTACTGTCTCCTTTCTTCTTGCGTGCATTTAATATCTATTAAGCAAAATATATTCAAATGCAAGCCACACGACTGGAAACGTCTTTATGGTGTTAGAATACCTAATACATTTTTCCATTTTCACTGGCTGAAGATTTGGTTGCTTGTTGCATTTAATATCAAGCTTTGTGGGGACTGCCGAGCCCCTGCACGCAACGTCTGTTTGACAGTACATTGCTGCCCTCTAGCTTACATTTGAAGATCAACTTGCAATCACTTATTCAACAAGTTTTTGCCCAAGCCTCGTGAATTGATCACCACTGCTTTTAACTGAATCACATCTCAGGAGCTGCACAGTATTGAATATGTAGAGTCATTGATCAGTTTCTTTCCTTTATAGATAAAATTAACACGATAAAGTAAAAACAAAATCCTAATCTAGGAAAGAAAGCAACCTCTCCCACTTTCTTTGGTGGATGGCAGCTCCACCCCACTTTACCACATCTTCCCCCTGCATTTAGGCTTTAACTGACATTCCATATATATTGTTTTTCATAAATTCTCACATCTATCTATCTGTCCATCCATCCATCTATCTATCTATCTATCTATCTATCTATCTATCTATCTATTTGTATAATAAGAGGGCAGTGGTGGTCATGTCATGCTCACATGGAAGTCAGAGAACAGTCTAACAGTTTCTGAAATCTGTTCCCTCCTTCCTCCATGTGGGTTGTGAAGGTTAGACTCAGGTTGTCAACCTTGGTGGCAAATGCCATTACTCACTGGGCCATTTGGTTGGCCACTCAGGAAATGGTCACCTCTATCACTCCTTAAACAGCCAGATAGAAGATTTAAATCATTTATGCTCTGAATGAGTACTGAGCATTTGCTGACAATTATTTTTTATGATGACAATGTAATTGAAATTGAACGAATTCAAATTCTTAAAACTGTCAGAAATATCAACAAGGTAATTTTTAATAGTCAACCATTTATAAAATTATTTGAGGTTTGATCTCTATTCCTCTAGAACTGTCTAAAATTGTTCCATGCTATGCTGGTCCTCTGTGACAGGCTTTCTATCCTACAGGGTTACCAGCCAGAGAGTGACTTACTAAATAGTTCCACTTTATTTGTAGTCAAGCATATCGATGAAAGCCAGGGGAGCCACATTTAACTGGAGTACATATTAACAAGGAAAGGTCCAGTTACTTAAGTATCTGCCCACGTTTGGTGTTTAGAATCTTAAAATTGACATACAACCCTTATGATAATTTTCAGTGCTGCTGGGACTGTGTAGTCCATGGCATTTAGGAAAAGGACAAGACCAAGGGCATACATGAGAATTCGGTTCCAATTCTTCCAGCACTCCCCACCTCTGAGTCTTACACTCTAACTTCTAACATATGCACATGCATTTCTCATAAAATTGTAGGGCCAATAAAGGAGAAAGAATGTAGATGATGGATGTTATACTCTCTAAAATAATAGACCTTCATTTATTCTGAATCTAGTGCAAACGTTAAGTTATTCCCAATCTTCTCACTAACAAGCATTTCTTGCTTCTTGCACCTCCTTTTAGAAACCATGTTTCAGCCAGATAAATAGATGATAGATAGATAGATAGATAGATAGATTTTATAAAATGTACATATAGATATATATTATACATAGCATACATATAAAATGTAATAATGTTTATATTATATATAGTACATATAATATATGTGTATATAGACTTTATATAAATGTGTATGTAACTATATATATACATATATATGTGTATATATATGTGTATATATATATATATATACATTTATATATATGTATATATATATATATATACCTTAAATAGAAAGGAATAATCCTTAAAAATATTTGATAATTCACAGAACCTGAAAGGCCTAGAAATGCAGGTTTGGAAGTTGTGCCTGATACTCCAGAGAGATCCATGGAGGCCATCCCTAGGCAGCAACACCACCTGGTGTCCCCACCGGGCTCCTAGCACTCTGATGCCTGTCACTCCTGTCTCGCCCAAAAGCTTCACATGGCTTCCATGTCTGCCCCTGACTGTCAGTCTTTGCACTGTGGCCGCAAGAGAAACCGAAAAGGTGAGAGTCTCATTTCTATTCTGAGAAACGGAAGCCACAGGGGAGGCATGGCACAAGGTAAGAAAGCTTTTGAACATTTTTTTTTTTTTTTTGTGGCCAAAACCATGACTGTTTCCCTCCACCTGTTTAATACAATCTCCATCCACCTAATAAATTTTGTCTCCTCCAGAGATTCTAGAAACAGAACAGTTCTAAAGACAAACACATCTCAGAGCCAATAAAACCATTAATCACTGCTTCTCATAGATGTGTCTGTGGCCATTCCCTCACTGTCTCTGGGTATATGGATATGGATACATTTCATGGCACTAACACAGTACTGCTTCATGATTTTGTTATACCTTAATTGAATAACAGCTCCTGAGTCTGTAACTAATTCAAGGAATAAGGTATATCATGACAAATATGGAAGGACGTGTGTTCTTCATTCTCGGAATTCACATCCTAACCAGATGTTATGTGAAGCCTGTTTCTAGTACCAGAAGAGCTGTAAGAAGGAATCACTGTTTACAGAGGCGATGTTGACAGATAGGTGTTCTAACACCTGGAATAGGAAAGCCTCTACTATTGATTCTGACCAATAACCCTGCATCATAAACATTGGTGAGATGCTCTGGTTAGCAGGTAGCTGAAGGTACGTCGATAGACACTCAACTGCTCTGTGCTGCCAACACATTCGGGATTTACTGTGTAACTTCAAGTTTTATTTATAGTGAAGTTGTAGGTCTTTCATTATCTTCAAATCACCATTTCAAGCTTTACTGTTGTTGTTCACACAATATAAAATGAAATTTGAGATTATAAAATATTCTTTAAAATAGTAACTTTTTATTATGCCAGTAATGTTTTAGTTTTTACTCTTAAAGCACAGTTTTTAATTTAGATTCTTATGTATACTCATTTAATAGCCAACTTTAAATTCAGTAATCACATTTTCCCCTAAGCTTTGATTAGAACAATTATGGTAAATGAAAATAAGAAAGTAATTTCTGGAAAGAGATTCAAAAGGCATCCTTTCGAAGCCATAACATAGCCCACTAAATGGTTTGCTTTTTTTCCAAGCATGGGGCCTACATTTAAAAAACAAAAAAGATTCTGAAGACATGCAGATTCCACATTTTTTCATGGCCTGCCCATTGTCATTGCCTTGGTCTCCCCTAGGATTGTAGCAGGCTTATCACACAAAGGGGTAGTCAATGCATGCCACTGATAGATTTCTGGTCTCTCTCTACAGACCAGGAACACAGAGGCTGTAGCAGAATAACACATACACACACACACACACACACACACACACACACACTCCATGGTATGAAGTTCAGGAGCAGAACAAAGAAATAGAAAAAGAGTTAACTACGAAATTACATCTCCTTGCCCAAAGTTTTCATTAATTCTAAACTGTGTTGACCAATTCTTACCTTTGACCTTTCTTAATGAACAAAAGTATACAACTGTACACATCTAACTGAGTCTCTAGAGAGGCTGTCATACCAATGCATGCTGTAAAACTGATTTGTAATATGTTGTTGGACAATTTCTGCTGGCTAACTACCATACACTTAAACTGATACCATTCCCACTTATGTAATTCCCTCACAATGGGACCTTTCATACTGTACTTTTAAAATTATGCTGACAGTGTGATAAAGACAACCAAATAAAGACTAAAAGCACTGCAATTAGCAGAGTTTTTATAGTATCTTATACTTATAGTAGTAAAACCAAGAAAAACACGAGACAAGTTTCATTAAGGCCTGTAAACTTATAAAAGATTCTATACAGTTCTATTAGGGTGAGAAATAATACAATTTTTTGCATGAGTGGATCCCTCTAATTAACTCATCCCCACCCCCAACTCCAGAAATGAAAAGTTTACAGTAACCATCTTTCACTGGATCTTTTATCTCTATCCTTTATTACCCAGTCTCCAACACACACAAACACACACACACACACACACACACACACACACACGATGCTTTGATGCAAATACTTCATCTCTCTACCTTCTAAAAGAAGTTGGCTAGCCTGGTGTTCTAGGTGTTAGTTTGCAGGAAGGGTAAAATCAGAAAGAGGAAGAAGGCAAAATACCTGGTTTTGTCCTCTAAGGAACCTAGCTAGACCTTTCATAGACTTCTTCAACGTAGTCTCTGGCTGACCTTAACAACGGCAACACAGTCGACACAGTGGAGGCTCAGAAAACCAGTTTTATTTTCACTGTATCTTCCCAACTGACAAGGTGAATTTTTACTAATGAAAACAGAATTCCATGCTCTGAGCTTCACACTTTCTTCTCACCCTGTGCTAGCTCCCTCTAACCCTTTCTCCATCTGTGGATTTAACTCTGTTTCGAAACACATGTCTTCTGCTGGAAGCTGAAAATAAGCTAACAGTCGTGAAGGTCACAATGACTTTCACCATTTACTAGGTGCTAAGAACCTTAACAAGAGGAACAAAGCTAAATTCTAGCGTTCTCCTTAAGTGTTTGCTGCCTAAATTGAGACCACACACAGCCAGTTTTAACTGAACATAAAATCTCCTATTTGATCCTAAGCAGTGGAACAGTGTTTTCATTTGCAAGTAAGTAGATATTGGACTTGTTCCCAAGAGAAGCTAAATTTCAGTGATAAGTTGCAATATTATCACAGTCGAAGAAAGGCCTGGAACATTTTCTAGTCTCTGGAGAAACACCCACCTCTGCGACAATGTAATTAGTAATTTATGTGTGCGTTGAAACTGCAGACAGGGCCTTGGCTAGGCAGGCAGGCAGTCTTCCTCTCTGTAGAACAGAGATATTTCAAATGGGATGTTTGCTTTCAAAGAATGGAGCCAAGCTGGCAGAACAATGCAGCCCTCTTTGCCCTTTATGCATCGGCATTGTTTAAAGAAAGGGTTCTAACACCTTTTAAGTCTGACCTCAGTGTTAACCTGATTCTCTGTCCTGTCATCTAACTCTAGGAGACATTACAGCTTTGAAATCCCTGAGCCTTTCAAGAGGTGGTAGAGAAGTATGGAAAGTCAAAGTAGAGCCTCTGTGGCCTGACATGTCCTGCTATGTGCAACTTGACATGTTTAAAATTATCATAGTGCTGCAAAGCTGTCCTCAACATGTTTTCATTAGAAGTAGGATTATGCTAAAGTGTCTGTCTTCTTGGCAGGAGAAACCTAGGTCTATACCTGATATTGTTTCTTCTTTTTACTGCAGTCTTTAAGTTCTGCTTTCTAACATACATCTTTCTTTAGCATACGAATATATGGCATGACTCAAACACTACCCAGGCTAACCACATAAAGGAAATGACATCAGGCAATGTAAGTTTGCATATGCTCTTTCACCACAAATTTATTGTTAACAGCTGAGATCAGGATCTCAGCTATCCCATTTCATCTGCCCAGTAATCCATGGGCGAGGGGCAAAAGCTGTCTTGTATTGTTGATTGCAAAGGCTTAATCTTTTCTTTCTGATAAACTAGCTACTTGTCACAATAACATCTCCACAGCAGAGAGTCCCATCCTATATAAAATACTCCAGGAATTTATTTCCCTCCGCATCTGTTTCTTCATTTTCCAGTTCATACTTCTTCATGGCAACAAAGTAGCGAATGAAAGTCTCTCCCAGAGCCTGTTTCAGACACTCATCTTGTTCCAGGGCGGCAAGGGCATCTTCCATCTTCAAGGGGATCTCAGAAGGTTCTGGTTCATAAAGATCCTGGCTGTCATCTGAACCCCCCGCAGCACCATCACTGGTCTGAAGACCGTCCAAACCTGCTGCCACAGTGGCGGCCAACACCAGGTAAGGGTTCGCGGTTGCTGATCCTAGTTTATTTTCTATCTGGGTGCCTTTTTCACCATGACACTTGATGTTCAAGGCACAGCTGTTGTCGTTGTATCCCCACGTGGTGGGCACACTGTCCTTCAGGTCTCTGCTGTCCTTGCAGTAGCGCTTGCGACAGTTGACAGCAGGGGCCATCAGGCAGCTGAGAGCCGCAGAGTGCTTCAGCAGGCCTGACAACCACTTCTTTCCGGTGAGTGTGAGCCTCTCCACCCCAGAACCACTGCAGAACATGTTTGTCTTCCCGCCCACATCCCAGACGCTATGAGACAAAATTCCTGAATTGCAGAATCCAGTCTCAATTACAAGGCTTGCTATGTAATTATATCTCCTGCCCACTTCTTGGACACCTGATCTGAGGGTGAAGGCATTATCGGCTGAGCTAATGCCAAACTCAGGGAGAAAACAGATCTCCATCTGCCCAGGCCTGGTAGAAGAGGAGAAGCTCTCCACATTTGCCCCAGTGTGATACAGGCCATCAACCAGCTCCTGCATGAAGGGCTGGTCATGGTTACTCAGTAATGTTGAGGCCGGAAAAGATACGGTCTTTGAATTGATCACTTCGGGCACACCAAAAATACAGAAATCATAGATGAAGGCAGACAGCAGACAGAAGCCGGCGTCCTGCAGCTGGCGCAGCTGCCTCTTTGCGATGTACCTAGGAGACGTCAGCAGAGGCTCGCCTGTCACCGTGAAGGTGTCACAAATCACCCGTGCGGTCCTCTCTGCCCAAGGCAAGACTCTGAAGGTCGACAGCTCTGGCATGAGGACTATGTCACTATTGAAGCACGTGGCTCTTATGTGATTCACCTCATTGTCCTTAGGGTTCGGCATCAATTCCAGATAACCACGGGGCATGAAAACTCCGTGGATCACTTTTTCCTGAAGAAGAAAAAGCACAAATTAGCTAGGTTCTAAAACCTGAAGATAAAAAGTGAAGATAAACAAAACAGGGGGAGGGGGAGAGAATCTTGATAATAATCAAAGGAAGCTTAATATCTGTGAATTAACATTAACTGTCACATAAAGTTTTTAAAAATTAAACTAAATATCAAAAAATGAAACACCAAAAGAACTGTTTTCTCTTATAGACCTTTTGAAAAAAATTTTAGTATTTTAATACAAGCCTTCATATGTTTTTAGATGTGGAAAACAACAATCATAACTGCTTCACATAGCTATTCATAAATGCTTTAAGGATTAAAGAAAATCACTATATAGCAAAAGACAAGGGTTTATAACTTTATGGAAATACTTAAAATTATAAATAAAAACTTTTAATGAATTTTATTTTATAGCACTGTTTCTAAAACCTCAGGTAAGGCTTTTCTTTGATGTGATATATTTTATTTTATTACCTTACATATTAAATGGGTGTGATGTGATCATTCCATACTCATAAACAATGTATTGATCACATGGTCTCCATTTCCTGGCATTGCCGACAATATATAACAAGTCATTATGAACTATACTCGCTACACTGTGTCAGAAAACTAGAACTTACAATTCCTGTCTGTATTTTGATGATCATGAACCAACCTTCCTCTATTCCTTTTTCCTTCCTGTTTCCCAGCCTCTCACAGAACAACATCCTATTTAGATCAGCATTTTAGTATCCATGTGTGAAAGAGGACATGAAGCGTTTGTTTCTGTTTCTAACTTACTTCACTAAATTTAATTATAGGGTTTAATTATTTTTGTGTTCAAAAAAATGTGATATATATATATATACATATGCATATATATATGCCATATTTTCATCATCCTTTCACCCACCAATACTAATTTAGATTGACTGCGAATAGAATAGTGCAGTAATAAACAGGTCTATTATATAATCCAGTTCTCTCGCATCTAGATAAGTATAATAAGTAAATGATAGCAGTCTATTAAAAAGAGACAAGTATAGTCATGATTGTGCTTTATTCTATTGTCATATTGTAACCCCCTGCTGACTTCTACTGAAGGAATCTTAAATCTTTGTTGGAGAGGAGACTGTGGTCAGACACAGGACATCTGTCACAGATCCCAAGAGCCAGAACTTCACTTATACAACCCACTAAAGAAGTACCTACTTCATTGTCTCACAGAGTCCCAGAAAATTTATCTGTGGATGAGAACCTCTATCTTCCAAGTTAAAGTTTCCAAATGTAGCATTCCGGTCAGTACGGACTGGATCTCAACAGAGATCCTAGTTAGCTAGAGTCCTAGTTAAATATCTTTTATTAGTTGTTGGCATAGAGTTAGGCAACTTACTGGATGATGTGAGTCCTTGTTGGACGTGTGTCTCTTATGTTCAATGACCTTTTTCATGTATTTAATGTTGTTAGGTGTCAAGAAGCAGAGGTTAATATGAAGTTATGAAACTGGACAGATACATGTAAAAAATAAAGCTTTTGGAAATATCTAAGAATCTCAACAACCCCTCACATAGGAGGAACAAAGACCCTGACTGTTCAAAGTGGTTTTCATAAACTCAGTGAGCACCACAGGGTTAATGCAAACATTCTAACACTCTGCAAGCAACATTAGTTTGCTCCCATCATCTGCAGAAACGCCTCCATAATGGCTACTGTGTACAGCCGACCAGCAGTTCTACAAGATCATATGGACTGGTTCCTTCACAACCTACCACTTTTCATATATTCCTAAGTGCTATTGACTTAACTTTTATTTTTTAATTTTCTTGGTTGGTTGGTTGGTTGGTTGGTTGGTTGGTTGGTTGGTTGGATGGTTTGTTGGATGGTTGGTTGGATGGTTGGTTGGATGGTTGGTTGGTTGACTGGTTGGATGGTTAGTTGGTTGAAACAAGGTCTTCATATAAGCACAGGCTTGCCTTAAATGCACTGTATTTAACTAGAACACCTGACACTCTTGCCTCTGCTTCCTGGGTGCTAGGATTACAGATGTGTACCACCCCATCAAGCTCCCAAATTTGCTACACTTTGGAGCTCTACATGTAAATTCTATGTATACTCACATACATGCATGTGGACATGAGTGCTCACACACATCCACATTGTGAGACTGCTGTGTGGAATATTTTAATATCACATTTCACTGGGAAAAATAGTGTTATTTCCCTCTTTGATCTTTTTTTTTTTTTTTAGTTCAAAAATCTATGCGGTAGTTGTATGTTCCTGAGATGAGTTCTAAAATAAATGAGTTCTATTCATGGAATTTGTGAGAAATCACACAATCTAAGTCTGTATCATATTCCCTTTGCTGTGAACAGTGGAGAACAGCTGGTCATCATTGGACACCAGCAGTCCTTTGAAAACTGTAACAATAGTAGAAAGTCACACTTTAGACTATTTAATCTGTGAGTTTCAGAGCAGTTTTTTTTTCTAATATTCTCTTTTCTTTAAACATTTTTGGACATGTAGCAGAATTCTCACCATTTTCCATTTGCTGTGTGACATATCTAAACTTCTGTATGAAGGTATGAATAACTGTCCAAGACAATAAATTACCTTAAATTATGTGCATAGTAGTGAAACACTAACATGGCTTCATACTTTCACAACAGATTCCTCTGAACTTGATAGAAATGTTGCAGATTAAGTTAAAACCCTTTAGCTCCTGTTATTTGGAATACAATGAAGGCTACCTTTTGAAACAAGCCAAGAGTTGGTTGTGAGATTTATGGTGATATGTCATACTTTTATTAAATCTAGGATAGAACTCACATGATCCACATATGACTTAAATCAAATTAGCCCTTGGATAGAACAAGATTCTACATGTTTGTTGGAACATGCTAATGCCTGTAAGGCATTTAGCACAGTGCCAGGCACACGGGAAACTTTCTAAGCAGCAGAGATGTCATTGAACCATAGTTTCTTCTTTGGCCTCTTCCGATGATGTACAATCCTTTTCCTCTAGTCTCAGCAGATGATCTGGTGTTTTGTTTGGTTTGTTTTGCTTTGCTTTTAGAAAATCAATGTTAGCATTTAAAATAAAAAGCAACACTTACTTCAGACAAACAGTAAGAGGAGTATTAAAGCTGAGTTAGAGGCAGTAAATACAGAAAAATACAGTAGATACCACTGAACTGTTCAGTGACGGGTCTCAGCCTAGTGTCTCAACACTAAGGCTGCCTGGCTGCTTTAGTTTGAGAAAGTTTTTCTAATTCTATAAATAAGCACATGTTATCTCTTCTAGTTATTAATCTAACTTACTAATTTCAATTTGGTGGTTTATTTCCATTAATAAAAATGATTTAAAATGATTCTTGTAATCCCAGTGCTGAGGAGAAGAAGTTCACATAGGCTCCCACCCATAACCAACAGCTCATGTGCAATTGACACCCACATGAAAGAAAAAAACTTGTCTTCCTCAGTGGAGCCTCACTAGGTATATTAGTCACACCTTCGGATAAGACTCCATCTCCAGCAGTAGATGCCCAATACAAGACAACCTCGATGGTGTTTTTATAGACTTTTTGTCTCAAATATTTTCATTTGGTATATTTTGGTTTCCACTTATTGTGGTGTGTGTGTGAGAGAGAGAGAGAGGGGGGAGGAGGGAGAGAGGGAGAGAGAGAGAGTTTCTTGTTTTCTTTTAGTGTTTTGTTTGTTTGCTTGTTTATTCTGTTCTTTAAAGAGAGAAATTGCATAGAGTGCGTGGATGTGGGGGATCTGGAAGGAGTTGGGGAATGGGTAAAGCATGATAAGAACATGTTGTATGAAAGCTCTTTTCCATAAAAAAAAATCTAAGTGGCTTTTTTACAAAACAATGGAGACTATTAATTTCACATTTCTGCCTAAGAAATTTTTCATATATTCAATATATATTCAATATGTATTTTTCACATATTCAATATATATTCAAATGTTTGAATATATATTATTCAGATCAGCTTTCACAAATGAACTTATATATTCACCATAAAGTATCAAAGTTAATTTAGTCTTAAATCATTAGTATTTGTGATACAAATACTAATGAATATTATACCTTCAAACATTCCAAAATGAATATGAAGTGTTCTGTTTAACAATACGTGCTCTCTGATTATAAAGTTAGAATAAAAGATTAATGAACTATGGCTACAGGAAGAAAAATTATTTGAAAATGGGAGAGTAAGAATAAGCACCCCAAAGAAAAGGATATGTGTTGGCTTAAAGTAAACAAAATGACCCTAGAAAATCCTAAGATTGTATCCAGAGATGTAATGTTTCTTGATACCACTGTTTTCAAAACTTAATATTCATTAAGTCATCTAACAATAATTGGGTATATTCATATCTGAATTACAGCTGAAAGGATCTGCATTTTATTTAATAAATCATCTCTATTTAATCATTTCTACCTTTCGTGTTGGCTCTTGGGTCTTGGGTTGCAATTTTCTCATGTCAAATAAAATATAATCTTTATAATTGCTGTAGGAGAAGAGAAGATAGTTCTTTAGAGTGTGATTATTCGAGGCAGAAGGACTGAAATAACCTGCATTAATTAGTTTCCTATTTCTACTGGTAAAGGAATTGCTATTGCGTGTTCATCTCCTTGGGGAGCAATAATGCGTGTGGGGAGGGACAAGGAAAATGGCAAAACAAATTATTGTGTTTCTGCTCAAATTACTGTACAGATTACAAGAAAATGCAGATGAGTACTAAACAGCATCTGCTTCCTAATGGTCCCGAAGCCACACTTAGTGTATCTGTAAAACTCACTTGAAAAAATTGTGCAGGAATGCTCTTAGATCTGGAGACACCGTGCAAGTCTGTTGCTTCAAATCGTACAAACTGGAGGTGGTTTCTGGCCATTTCCTGTTTAATGTGTTTCATTCTAGAAGAAAGTTGAGGCAGGGTCAAACTCTGAGCATTGTCCCGGGTGTGATCTGAAAAGTAATAATTTGAAGTCACTGGATCAGGATGAACCAAAAGGCAATAGGGTAGATGTAGTGAATTAGCTACTAGGGTTACAAACAAGAACAATACATGCCCATCACATGATCATAACTTCACACAGAGATTCCCACCTATCTCTCACTTGCCTTGACAGTCATCCCAAGAGCACTGTCTACACACTCTCAGGGACTGTTCATTAGTTAAGATTTGTCAGCCTAAAAAGATGGTGACACCACATGCTTACTGGAAATACTTGTTTATGAAAATAATCAGAAAATGGAAAAAAAAGAAAACCTTGCTCGTGGATGACAATGGATAGATAACCTGACAGCATAGGAGACGTACAAGTGACCTGTAGATGGCTATCATTAAAGCTTTGTGCCTTCGTGGACAAACCTGTGAGAGCCAAACTGAGCATCCCTACATACTTGGAGATAAAATTGTATTTGTGTTTTCTGTTCTGCTGGCTCCTTTTCCCCTTTCTTTCCTTTCCTTTTCTTTCTGTTTCCCAAAAGTTACCTTCCATCTTCCCAATGGCATCTGAGTCTTAGATGTCAGATTTCACAATTATTTAAGAACGATAACAAGAATGGGAGTGGAGATGAGAAATTGGGACTGTGTGGCCAATTTCTTTAAGTCAGAAATATGATAAAATGTCCATTTCCAGAATGTTAAAGTAGTTTGAAAATTTTAAAACTTTGGAGCTAGGAAAGACTTTTGATACAACGTTTATCTAGTCAGTTCATTAGCCTGAAGCCAAAAGAGACACACAGCAGGAGCCCAAACCCCCCACCTCTCCCTCTCCCCCTCCCCTTCCCTCCCTCTCTCTCTTTCTCACACACACACACATCACTGTTAATATGGAATCTAGAATTTAGTTTTCTGGTTCGGGGTAGGAGGCTTATTACCAGGGTGTGAATGGAGCACAAAAATAAAATGGCCAGGCACAAAGTATGTATTATAAATGCCACTGTCAGAACCTTTAGGGACAGTGAAAGGATTCAGAGAGTCAGCACAAATCAAGATACCCATATTCTTCCTTTCGTGCCTGGCAACCTTCCCCCTCTCTATGCGTCTCTGCTTCTTCATTGTTAAAATATTGCCCAATTGTTATGAGGATTAAGCAAGGTATTTAACAATTCCGTGAGTCAATAAGCATTGTGTAAGTGCTACTTAAATGCAAAAAGTGAGCCCAATTAATCTAACCCCAGTAAATGGTGCTGCGATCACGCCCACGTTTGAATACCCATCAATCTGTCGCACCACTAACATCAAACAGCTATAATTTTTAAGTGATAACTGGGTATCAGTTTTCAAGATATAATTAGGCTTTAAAATAAGCATAAAGATTGACAGTCTAAAAACACAGATTGAGCAGATTTTGAATACACAAACCATGAGGAAAACAAATTACTGGTGCCACTTCTGCACATACATTAGATATAGTGTCCTGTCACTGATACGTCTGGCTACCCCGGGCTTTATAACTACCGTATAACCTTCCGTTAAACACAAACAATTCCACTGGAGCAATTAGGATGCTACACGCTAAATTAACAGTTGGTGCATTCCCACCTTATTCTGAACCATTGGGTGTTCAGCCCAAGTTCAATAAAGCTGCTTATATAAAATAAAAGTCATAAGCAGTTTAAAATACAGAAGTCTTCACATAAGCAGTATTTCGGACATCATAAGCAATTCTGTATTTTTTGACTCTTTTATTCTACAAGAAAAAAAAAAAGAAGAAGCCATTCTGTTGCCTCACCAGTGATGAGAAGGCAGGTTACCTTATTAGCCATTTGTCTTATCTGTATCCTCTAAGCTTCCTACAATAAATGTCTATTGTTTTATATGGTTTCTTTTCACTTTCTTTTTGTAATTTCTAAGCATACAAATTCACAGTTTTCATTATGATATACTTAATTGTATGTGTCATTGTCCTTAGCTCTATTCGGTGACTTCTTCCTCTTTCTTCCCTCCAAAAGTCCCCTCTGTTTTATTTCACAATAAAAAAAAAAAAATGTTCACCTACTTACAGTCAACCACTCAAGGTCAATATTTTTTATCACCACCGACTTATCAAACTGGTTGTATACCTAAGTAAGTAGTCAGAAAAAGCCCTACCCTCAAACTATCTTGTTACCACATGGGGAAACTATAGGCATTGAAACGTGGCATCGAATGAAAAGGTGGGATGATTCGGTAAAGTGAGGGACTGGGGAAGTTAAGCACAGTCATCCAGAACATCCATGAAACCTGTCTACAGTATAAACATGCCAACTCTTATTCACGGAAGCCCATCCTTGCTGAGCTGAGGCTGAGCAGTGAGCACATGCATTTGCTTTCTAAGGACACAACTGGTACTGAAGAGGAAGACCCTTAGTGGGAACTTGTATCCTTTCAAATGAAGACCAGAGTTAAAAATCAAAGGTATCAGCAGGGATGTTTCTTCTGAGGATTCTCTCTAGGACTTATTGTTGATGATCCGCTCAATCTTCTTTTTATTTGAGTCCATGGGTTAATGGATTTATGAGTATACCAAATATCCTGGATTAGGGCCCCTCCTACTGGTTACCTTTAACCTTAATAACCTTTTGACAGAGCCTGACTCAAAATGCAGTCTGAGGTGCTGAGGGTTAGAACTATAAGAATTTTGGAGCCACCTATTTCAGCTAACTGTACTATCCCTTTCTCATATTCTCCAGTGTCATGAAACATGCTGGCCATGTTTCAGAGTCACCTGATTCGTATCTATCTGTCATTCTTTTGCATGTTAACCCATAAGAGTGGGTGGGACTCAGTTCTGCCTGCTGTCCGTAGCTTTGATACCTAAGAGATGTTGGCCATCACAGGCACTCGGCAAATATGCCTTGAGTGAATGAGTTTGTGTGTTAGTGAATAAATTAATATATCCTAAATGATCACTCGTCTAGTTATTAAATAAAAATTTGCATCACACCTTTTAGAATATATATCCTTAGTATCAAATTTTTCATTTAAAAATTCAACCTTTCACCAAAGGGAACCCTATCTAAGCTAAACTCATTTTCAAAGCATCAACTCATCTTGCTGCACCATACTCTGAATTTCTTCCCTTAAAATAAATCATATTTGTTACTTCCAATTAACCCTTTTGGTCAGTCGTTCCCAGTTGTACATGATTGATAGCAGGCA
This sequence comes from Grammomys surdaster, assembly GCF_004785775.1. Taxonomy (NCBI): domain Eukaryota; kingdom Metazoa; phylum Chordata; class Mammalia; order Rodentia; family Muridae; genus Grammomys; species Grammomys surdaster. The sequence continues at coordinate 1,869,164 of NW_021604696.1, read as the reverse complement.
GATAATTACCAGCTCAGGGACTCATTTGTTTTTCTTTCAGTGTGATTCCTGGGAGGTGTTCTCCTATCCTATCCCCTCAGAGGACTAATAAATTAAATCAATGTGCCTTTTATAGGGCAAGTTTTACTGCTGTGTTTAGGGAGAAAAATAAGGAAACACTAAAGAAAGGAAACCTCAAAGCTCATGAGCATCTAGAATGCCTTAGAGAAATGCCATCCATATTCTGAGACGCCGAGAACATATTCAGTTCCCAAGAAAGCCACCGATGCTTATAAGAGATGGATTGAACAGAAATGTGGGCTTCCAGAAATACCAAATCCAGGGCTGGTGCAGTGGATAACAGTGCTTCCAGCACAGCCTGAGAACGCGAGTTTAATCTCCTTACCCCAGAATAGAAAGAAGACTCCCAAAAGTTCTCCTCTGATCTTTATATGTGTTTCATGACTCATGTGAACTGGCAGTTACACATGCATTATAATACACACTATGTCATTATCATCATCATCATCAAAATTTAATCATTATTTATTTTGCTATTTATTGCATTTTATTTATTTGTAATTATTTTTCTATAATAAATATGGAAATTAAATTCTTTATACTGATTATGTTATCTGTAATAAATATTGTAATATGTTATGTTACCTATTGCTTTAATAATAGTAGCTATTCTTATTTAGACAAGAAAGAAATAGAAATTTTAAAGTGGGGATAACTGCCTGTGAAGTGTACTCTTTAACACATGCCACTTGTTCATGGGATTCTGCCTTCTTCCTCTGGAGCCCCTGGATCTTCATTCATGGGTCTTCAGTGTACATGGCTACCTGAGAATACCCACTTAGTGCAATGAGGCCCCGTCTTCCAGCCAGAGTGTGTCAACCTTAGACAGTGCTGCCAAATCCAGCTGACACAATAACCAGGTGCAAGTCATTAAAAATGTGAATGAATAAATAAATAAATAAATAAATAAATAAATAAATAATAACTGTTAGGGCAAAGGGACTGATCTTGAAAAACTTAGTTATTTTTGAAAAACATTTCAATGTAGTTGAAAATACTTGTCAAACTTGCTTCTACTTAGGTAAGGTATCAGTTTTCACATTTATTGTTGTATAATACATTGGTGGTTTATTTGGAATTATAGGCTATAAGAGCTTAATCCAGGCTGATCAATAAAGCTACCCACACCCCTATTCATGAACAGTCGTACAAAGACAGTTCATGGGGATTTTTTTTATTTAAGATTAAGATACCCAAATTCCATCTTTGTTTTTCTGTCTGAAACTAGAGCATATAAAACAAAATCCATAAAAACATGCAAAGCATACCACCATAAAGGCAATATAGCCAGCACGCTCTTTTAGCCCTCCAAATGTTTAAAACCCTGTTTAAATTTATTGGACATACTTAACTATTAGAAATTTTTATGTAATAAAATTTTGAGTTCAAGCTTTCCCTAAACAATGTGGTAATACTGGCTGGACACTTCTCCACGGCATCATTGAGTGGAGTTCTGGGGTAGCCTAAGTGGTACACTCGATCTTCTACCTCATGGGGTCACAGATAGCTACTGAACTCCCATTTGAGCATAAAAGCAGCCTCAAGTAATACATATTTGCAAAAAGCATCCTTCATGCCGAATCTGGGCCATACTTTGTTCTACTGATTTCTCATTACTAGCACTAGTGACCCGGCCATTTGTATTGTCTGCTCCTGATACACACAGATGTCAGAATGGCTGCTCTTTACTCCATGGATAGCACAAAGCAAGGCACAAAGAACATGGGGGATAACAGCTGCCATGGCAAAAGGCTATGATCCTTAAAATAGGAAATATGTCTTACAGTGTCAAGGCAAGATCTTAGAAGCTTGGGTATGATTTTGAGTTTTGGTTTTGGGTTTTTTTTTTCCCCTGCTAGAAATACAGAAGGGAAATTTAGAAATACAGAAGGGAAATTTAGATTGGTTCCAGACAGAAGCATCATCCTGGGCATTACTGGCCCTCAGATGTAAAGCCAAAGAAATGATTCTAAGACAAAGGAATCACCCAGTTTTAAAAGGAAGCAATCTAGCGATTAGACTGGGTTCTCTCTACATTCTGAATGAAGTTGTATGTGAATCTGTGGTTTTTATAACTCCATTTGTGACCATGAGTCCTGCTACCCCAAAAAAAAAAAAAAAATTGAATACAGACAAGAGCCTCATGGTGCTCATTTCCTCTTGGGTCCTATGTGTAATAAAAAGGGAGAGGAGAGAAGGGTGAAGAGAGGTCTGAACTGTACCCTTGCTCCCTGGGAGTTCACCACACAGTTCTTAGAAGGTTCCACCTGTCAAGAATGTCTCTATTTACCTAGAGGTTGTGTATCAAGCCAGGCAGTCAAACAATGTCATTTGCGATGGTGACTTTGTACACATTCTAACTTGACCCCACAAGGAGTGGGGACAGAGGTAAGTCCCATGGCCAATGCAGCATGTTCCAGTAAAGTCCCTGGATATCAATACTAAAGTGGGCATCCTAAGCCAGCAAAACACATTGACAATTGATGCTGTTATTTGTGCTTTCACTGGGAGAGAACCAGTGAACACCCATGTTTGTTTTCCTAGACCTTATACCCCAGATTATTTTAGCCTTTTATGTTATAAAAGTTATGTTACAATGAACTATGACCTGAACTATAACAGCTTTCATAGCTTCTGCTTCTCCTCTTAGCAGATACGTTTAGAGGACCCTGAAATTAACCACGAAAAACTCCGTAACAGAAGGGAGGATATGGGTTACATCCCATTTCTCTAACTTCATAACCCACTGTATTCCCTCTTTTTCCAACCTCATTCATTTAATCTATTCTTTATAGATTGCCTCAAACAATAAATGTCTCTTTTTTAACCAGTTTCTATCACTTGTATCCAAGAGGGTGTTAACCAACATACTCATCCACCAGAACAATTACTCAGCAATCCAGAGATCTTAAATGATGGAATTTCATTTCTAGAGAAGACTCGAGTGCTCTTGCTTGGTAACCCGTCAGTTTCCTTTATCAGTTGCCTGAAGCATAATGAGGCTGCAAAGAGCTTTATAAACACAGATGTAGAAATTCTCCTCTGTCTTTGCTTGGGGGAGGGGAGGGGCTGAGATCTTCACTATTATCAGATCATCTCGAGTTCAAAGATCAACTTGGAAACAGTGGCTAGAAGCACTTTCCTGTTTCCTCCAGAATCTTTCCAGTTAATTACTTACCAGTATTTGGGTTGAATTCAGCATCAGGAGCACTGGCTGAGGCACTGGGAAGCGAGGGTTTTACCACTGGCGTCTGGTCCTGGGCATCTTCAGCATTGTATGAGGACCAAGACTCAGCAGAGCCAGCTTTGCTCACATCTGCTGTTTGGTTTCTGTATGTCTCTGTGTTAATAATGGAAAAAAATGTCAAAACACATTAGAGTTGTTTTCAATCATCTTTAACACAGCATGAAGACTGCTTGAAAAGATTCTTTTCCCATGCAGTGATACACCAAACAGGGACAGTGGGTGTTGCCTGCCCTAGATGCAGGCTGTAAGGAAGTGTATTGTCTGTAGTAATAATAATAATAGCCATTAACCTCCCCCACACACACACACATACACATATACAGCAGAGGACTCCTTGCTCTGGTCTCAGTGAGAGAAGAAGCACCTAACCCTGGAGAGACTTGAGGCCCCAGGGAATGGGGTGGCCTAGTGGTAGGGTGGGGTGGGGAACATCCTCTTGGAGACAAGGAGGAGGAAAAATGGGATGTGGAACTGTGGGAGGGCACACCGAGAGGGAGGGGGTAACGACTGGACTGTAAAAAAATAAAAGCAATATTTTAAAAGGCTGTTAAAGTCTGCTTTTATTGTTAGCATGGGCTAAGGGCTAGCCATTCCTTTTGCCTCCTCTTTGGAACACCAGGAGTGACCTTATTCCTACTCAGCACCTCTTAAGATCTGTTAGAATACTGTTAGGGTTTCAGCAAGTGGATTAAAAACTCCCTCTAGAATTTTCCTGTGGTCTCCCAGGCCCGTAGCCATAGAGCTCACATTCTTTCTCAGTGCAGAAGGGAGCTTCTTTCCAGCTCTGCTTTCCATCCCCTGCCCCCCCCCCAGCATCCTTCCCTTGAATTCTAACTCTTTGATTGGCTATTTCTTCCATAGTTGATGCCAGCTTATATTTGCCATCTTTCATGCAGCAATACTTAGCATCTTATTGTCCCTTTGCTTCTCCAGACATAGAGAAGTGTTTCACAGGAAGGAACGTGAAATAGAAAGTGCCACTGTCCAAACCAACCACAAAAGATCACAGTAGCCGCATACCAGTGGAATTGTCCATGGTGATTTCGTCCCGATCCGCTGAGCAACGATGTGGTTTGGTAACTTTTCTCCTTGTCCTTTTCAACTTGTTCATCCTGCTGCCTTCAGTCGCATTGCCTTCATCTTTTGTTGGGTCCTGTCATAATTAGTAAGCAAAACCCCACATAACATACCATGCATCCAGTTGGATTTGGATTGAACACAAGACGTTCTCTACAGGAAGTAAGCAGTCACTTCTTTGCCCCTTTCGACTGAAAGAGGCTGTATTTTCTCTACCTTCTTTGATCTGTGTTACAGAAAACTGTTGAATAAATTAATCTCATGTCTACCTAATCAATGTTGATTTATTCTTAACTCAGAATGTTTTTAAATGGATTAGTCCTTAATAACTAGTGAAACCATTTTATGTAAAAAGTTTTATTTTTATGAATTTTGTTTTCTAATCATCTTGACCAAAAGCACAAGCACTTGAAATTTTGGATTCTCCCCTTTTCCTTCACTCTCCCTTACCCTCCCTCACCCTCCCTCACCCTCCCTCACCCTCCCTCACCCTCCCTCACCCTCCCTCACCCTCCCTCACCCTCCCTCACCCTCCCTCACCCTCCCTCACCCTCCCTCACCCTCCCTCACCCTCCCTCACCCTCCCTCACCCTCCCTCACCCTCCCTCACCCTCCCTCACCCTCCCTCACCCTCCCTCACCCTCCCTCACCCTCCCTCACCCTCC
>NW_021604696.1:1818521-1864015 GCF_004785775.1 Grammomys surdaster | reverse complement strand
CCCTCCCTCACCCTCCCTCACCCTTTATGTATCAATATTAACTTTGATCTAAAAAGGAGTTTCATCCACTTGTACATTTTTTAAAGCTGACTTTCAAAATTTTATTAGAATATACAAATGATCTTCACTGTGACATTTCCATGTATATACATAATGTACCTTAACCAGATTCACCCCTTTGTTGACCATCTTGGCCTCCTTTCTCTGGTCTTGCCAGTGATTTGAAATATCTTACTAGAGTTATTTTTATGGCTTAATAAAATCTAAAACACACTAAAGGCAAAATATCCAAAATAATTTACTTATAATTGTTAATAAGAATTTTCAAGCAGGGAGTTAGACAGTAAGGAAGGTTGGTGAGTGTATCCTATTGCCGGTTATAAAAATCTGTGCAAGCATGGGACACAAAATTGTTCACTGAAAAGAAAATTTTAACATAGTATTGGTGTTTTTAGGGTGTGTTCGTATATGTGTGTGTATAAGTATGCATGTGTGTGTATGTATGTGTATGTATGTATGTATGTGTATGTTTGTGTGTATCTATATACGTTTGTGTGTATGCGTGTATGTGTATGCTTGTGTGTGTATGTGTGTATGTATGTATATGATGTATGTATGTGTATGTTTGCATGTGTGTGTATGTATGTGTGTGTATGTGTGTGTATATATGTGTATTATGTGTAAGTTTTTGTGTGTATGTATGTATATGTGTGCATGTATATGTTTTTCTGTATATGTGTGTATGTGTATGTTTGTATGTATGTATATGTTTGTGTGTGTATGTATGTGTATGTATGTATATGTATGTATGTGTATGTATGTATGTATGTGTATGTTTGTGTGTATGTGTGTATGTATGTGCATGTTTGTGTACGGAAGTATGTATGTGTATGTATGTGTGTGTGTGTGTTTGCAAGCTGCAAATTTTGGCTTGAAGTGAGAGAAAAGTGAGAAAGTGAAGGCAAAGACTGTTCTAAATGTTTTGAGCTGTTGTATTTTTAAAGAGCAGATTCTGAAAGGTCCCATATATGGGGAAGTTATAAAAATACATATCCAGAGCAGCAGCATGCAGAGAAATATGGATTTATCATTAAACCAATCCAGTCTTTGAAGATTAAAGAGGGAATGGTAATATGAACTATGATGAATTGTGATTGTTGTTACTAGATGAGTTTATATTTCATAAAACAATATTTTTATTTTATCAATTCTTAGTTTAGCACAAAAAAGTAATGTGTTTTGCTGACAGTCTCTTCTTGAAATTTTATGACTTCTCAGAAAACTGTAGTCTTTTTACTTCAGATAATCTTACATTTGGTTGTGTAGACTACTATATGATACTTTATTTTTCCTAATAGTTTAGGACTTCATTCAAATATTTGCATAAATTTTTCAGTATCCTTTTGATAAAATCAAGCAGTGATATTGAACAAAGTTTTAGTTCCAAAATTACATGGCCAGGAATATACAATTTTATTTTTGAATGCCTTTATATGGACTTATCGTGATATTTTATAGAAGTGCTATTTAGAAAGATGAACAAGTTTCACTAGACTCTGAGCTGGCTGACTCTGGTCTTAGTCTGAGCCCCTCTAGAATTCCTCTCGATGTATAGGTTGACAGGATCATGTGAGAAAAAGTTAAGACACCTCCAGCTTCAACTCCAGCGTCAACTGAATAAACAAGAGAGTCAAAACATGCCAAACTGAGCATACCGCCACGCAAAGTTCCTGGCATAACTCTTGAAATAAGGATTCTCTGGTTTACAATTGAGAAAAGTTCAAGGCCACAATAATGCATGGAATGTGAAGTTCCCATAAATACCTTCTGAGCATCCCACTCTCAGCTTTCCATTCTTCTCCCCAAAAGCCAATCGCCCAAGACAATATTTTTGTGACAAAAGCAGAAGTAACTTACTGAAGTACTAACCTGAAAAATCCACCCATATGTGTCCCAGGGATGCTGGGATACCTGCATCAAGCTCAACAAGATGCTTCTCAATGGAGAGGAGGTGTTTCTGATAAAAAGTACATTTTAGGACTGGAGAGGTGGCTCAATGGTTAAGAACATTGGCTACTCTGCCAGAGGACCCAGGCTCAAGTCTCAGCACCCAAATAACAGCTCACAACTTTCTGTAGCACTACTTCTAGGAGATCCGACCCCCTCTTACAAACATATGCGAGCAAAACACCAATGCACATAAAATAAAAACAATGGTTGTTTAAGGAATACATTTTAGCCAGGTGTGATGGTGCATAACTTTAGTCCCAGCACTCGGAAGGCGGGGGCATGCAGATCACTGAGTTCAAGGCTAGCCTGGTCTACATAGTGTACTCTAGGACAGCTAGGGTTATAGAGGAAAAACTGTTGTGAACAACAACAACAAAAAGAATAAGTTTTATTCTGTCTTTTGAGTTTTCTCTCCTATACTATGGTGATCAGACTATAGACTTCGCTCTATTAACTGAAACAAATTTCCTGGACCCCTGGGCTGTCCCACATTAATAGAAAACTTTTTTTTTCTTAATCTTGAATTTGCACTTGGCTACAGTATGAATGAAGTCTTGTGAAAATCCTTCTAATACATAGTTCTTATAATATTACCAGGTGAATATTTATTATTACCTCCATCACAGGCACAAAAGGATTACATGATTTCCTCAATGTCATTTTGTTGGGCAAGTAAACATTCAAACCTAAGCCACTTTGGGGGGATATTTCTCACATTGTCCCACCCAAACACTTGATCTAAATTAAATTCCATTCCTATTACATAATGTTACCTACTAAACTCATAAAGCATGCTTTATTTCCTCAATATGTATATGTGTGTGTTCCTTTTCAGTAATATTTTTAAATACTTTTTCTTGTGTAACAGATAAAACTGTCTTAGTTCTTGTCACTAGACACTCTAAAGAGTGATGATACCTGCTACAGATAAGGCAAAATCAAAGATGTAAAAATAAAACATGATTCCAGATAGACACTTGCAATGTAGTGCAGGCATTAAAGTATCTTCAAAGCAGTTGAACTCTTTCATAATATGAATAATAAAATATTCTTAGGTCAACCTAGGTCAGGGACAGCAAAATCTAGTGCCACAGAGAACAGACAGAACCAGTGAACCGAGGCTGAACAGAGTCAGGTGCTCCCTCTAGGGAGGACCTGACAGTGGTTCCATCTGCCCAATGCCTGTCAAAGCATCGCCCCAAAACTGTCATTTCTACACATTGCCAAAGTATTCTAGAAACAAGGATTCAGTTAGTAATTTTATCTAGTATAGAAAAAATTCAGCTTTATCCTAATGCTTTATAGGATAGATGAGATAAATAAATATACATATATACATACATAGATGATAGATAGATGATAGATAAATAGATATATACATAGATGATAAATAAATGATAGATAGATGATAGATAGATAGATAGATAGATAGATAGATAGATAGATAGATAGATGATAGATGCATGTATGCATACATACATACATACATACATGATAGTACCTTTGTATTTTGTTCATATTCACCCCAGCTGCCTGTTCCATCTCTCCTGGCTCACATCTTGCTAAAAAACAAATTCCTCTCAATTTCACTTTTCATGTTTTTTAAATGTTGGGAGCAAATTTAGCGTCAAAGATAAGGGATGAAGAAGAAAAGTTTCTCAGCTCTCTCAAAATTGTAGCATATACGGCTATGCAGGCCCTCTGTGCACACTGGCTGGTGGTAGCCCTGTTTCTTCCCCAGCAACAGCACTTAGTGCGACACTGAAAAACAAGTGATACTCAAAATACCTCATCATCACACAAGTGATAACAATTTAAAAACACATTACAGGGCTGAAAAACTGTTCTTACAGAGGACATGAGTTCAATTCCCAGCATCTACTTCAGATAGCTCATAACCACTTGTAACTCTAGTTCCCAGTAATCTGACACTTGCTTTTGGCCTTCACAGGCATAGAAACACATATGCATACGCATACATATACATGTGCACATTCTTATATACATACACCTAAATAAAAATAAAATCTTTAGAAAAGATGAACCAGAGGAGTCAGGGACACACCACAAGAACATGGCCCACAGAACCAACTGATTGGGACTCATTGGATGCAAAGAATCAAATATTTAACTGACAACAGCCAGGGAGAATATCCATCATCACTGCTGAAGTCCAGGGTTCTGGGTAACTGAAGCTAGGTCCTAGAAGGTCTGCTGCAATGTTACTCTAGATTATGAATGATACAGAGCTTGCAAAGGGCCCATGGGACAGGGAGAACATCTAAAGAAGGTTTTCAATTTTGTTTTATTTTCCTTGGAAGGAGGCCATAAAGAAACTCCTCTCAGGTATTCTCTGCCCAATTCATTTAGAAGTATTTTCCTTCTATTTATTTATCAAGTGGTCAATTCTGTAGCTTTTCCGATTGTGCCATGTGTTAGACAGTCATTGACAGGTGTGTATTAATTATTGAAGAGGTGGTGGCCATGGTTATCGTTGCCCAGGTACCATGTGTCTTCAAGGCTCTTCCTTAGAAATGGGCCTCATTCTATATTACCTCATGGGCCAGCCTCTGCATGGACTTCAATGTCCTATCTGAGCATCTCTAGGTTCTCAACACAATAAGCTAGCATACCATCTTGGTGAGATGCAGGCATTAACAGCAACACTAGGATGCTCAGAGGGAGTAAAATGACCAGCACACACTTCTATGGACTCTACAATACTTTTGTCATTAACTAGGTCGGAATTGAAGACATAGTCCAATATTCAAACCTTTTACATTTTTCTAACATGACAAAAGGCTCCTGGTTCAATTCCTATCACCAAAAAATGAAATGAGTGGGTATTTAACTATTAACTATTAAACTAGTTGAGTCTTTACACAACCAGAGGACATTTGAGTTGAAGAAAGTATGAGGAAAACCACATGTCAAGGATGTGAGCATAAGCACAGGTGTGTAATTTTATGTTGATTCCTTGGCACAAGTAGACAGCTTATCCATCAGACCTTCATCTCACGGTCTCCAAAAGCCATGAAGGGCGTTCTGTATTACAAGCCATTTCCCAATCCTTATTTTACTCAAAACACTGTCTCTATTGATCTTCATTCCTATGGCTTAATATAAGTCTGTCATTATGAATTTCAGCTTGCTGCCTTGATCAAATTAAAGAGCCTTAACCTAAAAAAAATCCTGTCAAGCATTAATTTCAAACCCTAATTTAACCTAAAAGTTTCCCTCCCAATACAGTAACTTGTGTTATTTAACTTCTAAATATCACTGGTTTTATCCATCTACTTTTAATTTTCTTTAACAGTTACCTTTTAATGTCAATACTAAACAAAAAACAACAACAACAAAAAAAACCCTGTTTTAGACCCCTGTATAATATTCATGGTTTGAGGTAAAACCATCAAAGCATTTACCAAGCACTCAAATTATATTGTATTGATAACGGGCTCGTGAAAAGATAAGCAAGTAAAACAAAAATGACTGTGACCAAGTTTTAACCTCTGTTACAAATACTGGACACAAGAATCAATAGTCATCAAAGGTATAAGAATATGTCACAGAGAAAAAAAATGATATATGGCTCTAGATACCTATGTTAGTCAAGAAAAGGGGGGAGGAAAACATCAAAAATGTTGACTGAAGGGATATTGACAGGAATACACCATATGCTTACATTCAGACCATCTAAGCATGTGTACTATTGAGCCCAAATTCCTGCTCTAACAACTTGGTCTAATAACTTCCCCATTTACAATGAGTCCATCACAACCGACAGTCTACCAATGGACTTTTGAGAGCAGCCTAGAGCAAAACCCAAAGAGTAGTATGGTGTTTCTTTTTAGTGCGCTCACAATTACTTTTGCTGGGCTTGCTGCTATGGGCCTTGGTATACCAATGCTGGGGAGGCAGAGATAGGTGGATCTCTGTGAACTGGAAACCAGCCTGGGCTACACAATGAGTACCAGCCTAGCCAGGACAGCTTAAGAAGGCTGCCTCATATCTAGTAATAATAATAACTAATAAGAATAATAAATATGTAAATAAGATTTCCCCCACTACTCACCCTTTGTCACCTGAGTCGCCACACTTTCCTCATGGTCTCTGCAACGTAGCTCCTTTCCTAGGGCTGCTACTACTGTACTTCCATAAATCACAATGGTAATCACACTATTACTCTGCTGAAGCTTCCTCCATGATCCTCCATCACGTTTAGAAAAATTCACATTACTGCTCTCTAAGGCCCAGAATAGTCCAGCCTCAGCAGGTTTTCCAGCTTCTACATCTGGTCCTTTGTTATAGAAACCCCACTTGTATCTATTCCAATTAGTTTCCTCATTCCTGATGCCTGTATTTCCTTCCTTCCTACTATGAATTAACTAGCTAGCCCCAGTGAACTGTTCTATGCACATCTGAACACTGATCCTGTATGTGCTTTGCTGTGGTCCCTCTGTGAGGCAGCTAGCTAGAGACGGCAGATGTGAAATTACAACTTTTACTTTATTCATGTCTCCCTTTCCCAGACACCAGGCTCAATCTCCAGCCTGCTTACCCTGATCTCCAAATGCTCTCACTTTCTCTGATATCCCCTCTCCCTGTGCATCTATCTGCTCTCTGCTCATGGATGTCATCGTTAAGCCTGTCTGCTTTCTTGACCGAAAACTCAGGAAACATGTAACCATTTTTTCTTCCTTCTATCCATCTCTCTCCTTCTGGCAGATCTATCAGCTTAACTAGCTTGTTGCTTTTTTTTTTTTTTTTTACTATTGTTTTTTGCACTCAAACTCCAATAAAAACTGTACCCGAGTTTCCTTCTGAGTCCACTTTTAAATTAAAATACTTAAACTATCAAAAGTCAAATAGGTATAAGACTAAGAACCTATGGAAGAACCCTCTTCTCCCTGGTGCCAGCACCATCTAAGGATGATTAATGTGCTTATTTGAAGTGAAGGGGTAACAAAAGATGATTTGTTTATCTTCTTCTGAATTTTCATTTAAAGTAGCAAGCAAAATTGTATATTGTCACCATCTACAACATAATCCTTTGATAGATGTATACACTGAAGAATGGCTAAATCAAGCCACTTAACATTTGCATATCTCACATACACGTTGCTTTTAGACCACTTGAAAATCTACTCCATTAGCAGTCTTCAAACATACAATTATTTTTACCAACTATAGCCATCACAACGTACAGTAGGCCTCTTGAACTTATTCTTCTTGTCTAGCTGAACTGTTGCATCTTCTGACAAAAGTTTCTGGGCACCAGACTCTGGTACCTACCTATTTAATCTCCATTAATATTGGTTCAAAGTTCTCCTCTCATGTATAAAGGCCATTTGTCTTTTTATACTTGGCTTCTTACATTTACTGTGATATCCTTCAGTTTTATCTGTGTTGTAACAAGTGATGTAATCTTTTTTTTAGGATAAGTAGGATTCTGTGTGTGTGTATGTGTGTGTGTGTGTGTGTATACATGTGTGTGTATTTTATACACATATATATGTTTATGTATATATATGTCTTATAAACACACACATATATATGCATATGTATATATACATTTTCTTTGTTCATTTATTCATTGATAATTCTTAAGTTGAGTCCACGTTTTGTCTATGATTAACAATGCTGAAGTATGAGCCATATGAACAAAATAATAATAATAATAACAATAATAATAATACCGCTGTGGTGGTTTGAATGAGAATGGCCTCCATAAACTCGTATACTTAAATGTTGGACCGCAGTTGGTGGAACTGTTTGGGAAGGACTGGGAGCTGTGGTCTTACTAGAGGAGGTGTGTCACTTGGGTGGGCTTTGATGTTTCAAAAGCACAGGCCATTTCCAATTAATTTTCTCTCTGCCTCAAGTCTATGGGTCAGGATGCAAGCTCTCAGTTGCTGCTCCAATGTAATACTTGCCTGCCTACCTGCCTACCTGCCTGCCTGCCTGCCTGCCTGCCTGCCTGCTTGCCTGCCTGAGTGCTTGTTGCCATGTTCCCTGCTGTGATGGTTATGGAATCTAACCTTCTGTTATCATGAGTCATTAACTTACATACCTTTTCTCTTTTTTAACTTTATTTATTTATTTTTTTTTCAAATCGTAATTTTTACTTACTCACACAGGGGTTATAAACACAAAAAGGCAGGATATGGGGAAGGGGATGACACTGGAGCGTGGATGTTCATGGGGAATACAGATATCTTTCAGAACAGGGTAAGTTCTTTGGCTGGGTAAGGTGTCTTTGTCATGGTGTTTTGTCATGGCAATAAAAAAGCAACTAAGGCAACTATAGATGAACAGAGGAGTTCATATACCCTTATACTCAGATGCCGTGCATTTGATTATAAAACCCTGTAGTGGAATCATCATGATATGTGAGCAACTCCATTTTTAATGGGAAGTTAGAGTCTATTATTATCTCTGTGACCTGCTCATAAAACTAACAACTACTAACATCTTCATTTCAATTAATGAACTGTATTGCACCCTTTTGGAATTCTTACCTAGTTTTGCTGACTCTCAGTGTCATTGAAGCAGCTTTCTTTAATCTACATGCTTTTCTACCCAGATTTAATGACCGTGACAATAATTGGTCTGTTGTGCCCAAGCACTGTCACCCTGTATATGCCAGTAATACATTTAGTGTGGAGAGACGATGGCATGTCCAGTCCAACAAGCTGGCGAGCAGATCACGGCTTCTCTGAGAAGAGTGCAAATAAAATCTGCGATAGAAAATTCTGTACCAGAAAATTACCTCTAAATAACAACTTCAACGAAGAAAAAGAACATTTTCCAAATATCTGAACTCCCTTGTGTTTTCTAGCAATGTGAAGTCCAAAGGTAAAGGAAGGGAATAAAGTAATAATAATATAGTAATATAATATTATATAATATATTCTGTAATGTATAAAAATAAAATATAATAAATATAATAATGTAATAGAGACAGCAAGAAATTCGACTGATTCCCTATGCTTTTACTGATTTTATTTAATGTTTTCAAGAGTAAAGTGAAACTTACTGGAGAAATCAAGATTTTTTTCACTAAAAATATATGCATCTGCATAAATGAAATGAAGGTAAGGTAAACGTTTGGTAGATGAGCAGAGAGGTAGCAGATATGTTTTCAAAAACAACATTTCTAAAAGTAAAAAAAAAATGCAATCTGGAGAGATAGCTCAGTGATTTAAGAGCACTGGCTGCTCTCTTCCAGGGGACTCGGGTTTGAGTCTCAGCAACCACATGGTGGCTCACAACTATCTGCAAGTCTATTTCCAGGAGACCCAACTATGTCTCTTGGGACACCAGGAACACATTCGGTATACAAACATACATGCAGAAAAAAAGTAAGAAAAAATCTATAAAAAATTAAACATATGTGCAGCATGTAATATGTATGTGTATGATACCAGGCTATATGACATGTGTTGAAGAAAAAGCTAAGACTCCTATAGAACTGTCAGGAAGACACCATTTAAAAAACTATTGCAAATAAAAACATGAGACCTAATCAACAGGAACTCTTAAGATGTTACAAGAGAAGGCATCCCAGCCTATAATAAATAAATAAATAGCATACTTTCTGCATAACTGAAGTATCGTCTTCAATGATTAAAAATAGACACATGGATTTATGCAAAGGTATGTGGCACACAAAGAAACCAAAACATGTTTTTGATGTTTTTTCTGATCAATGCTGCTAAGAAGTTTGCTGAATGTGTGGCTTCTTTGGCACCAAAAACTAAGACTAATAACAGTTTGTGTCATGGACAATCCTGGCAGAGTGTGTTTGGGTTGGGGAAGAATCCACCCTAAGGGATTCCTGCACACACACCATCTGCCCATCCAAACTGGTGGAGACTTTGTTCAGCTGCCATGTTTTGATTTGACTTCACGCTGCTGCTTGCATCAAGTGTCTTGTGGGGAGGCAAAAGCCTGCCCTGCTCTAACCTTTACTTAACAGGAAGAAGAGTGCCATCCTCTATTTTTTGTCCCTTCTCAGACTTCTTTCTCTTCCTTAAGATTACAATCCTACATCTGAGACAATGAATAGAGGTTTTCAGTAAAGAAACAGATGTATGTTCTGCTATAGGTGTTCTATTGTGTTTAATAAGTATGACATTTTATTCAAGTTGCCAAGGATTTTTTTAAAGTCTGGCATAATGATGTATGCCTGTAATCCCACCACTGAGACACTGTAAGAAGAATAGTGACAAATATGATGCTAGCCTGAGCTGTGTATTTATCTCAGAGAAAGGGAAAGGGAAAAAAAAGGAGAGTATGTGGTTTCACAAAGACAGAGATTGTCTCTTAAAAACTGTGTGCTTTAAAATCATGTTGCAGCCAATCAGTGGTGGCACATGCCTTTCATGCCAACACTCAAGAGGCAGAGGCAAGTGAATCTTTCTGAGTTGAGGGATAGCCTGGTCTATGAGTTCCAGGGCAGTCAAAGCTATACAGAGAAACCCTCTCTTGAAAAACAAACAATAAAATCATGTTGCTAGTTTTGATCTTCCTAAGAGTAAACAATCAATATGTGTTCTAGACAGCTTCTAGTGTGTATGTAAGAATACTTTCCATAGAAGCTGAGACTAGAATCCTAAACTGTAGTAGCTAGAGCTAGGGTAGGAAACGTAGCGCCCCTCCAGACTCAGCAGCAGAACGTGAAGACTCTTCCTAGGGGAAGTGAAATGTAAGAATCAATTTGTCCAGAAGTTGATGCTGTTCGAACACACCCCACTCGCCTTTTTTCCTGAACCACCATTTAAAAATGAAAATGCACTTTCAGAGAAACACGATCTCTACACATACACGCCCAGACTCAGCCTCTTCTTCCCATGGCATAACACTGCAGGGTAAGCCATGGCTCTTGCCGAGTCAATCCCTCTGCCTTGCACAGCTTTGGCAGGTTTCTGTGTAGAAAGTGGGTTCATCCCCATCTCCCTCCCAAAGTGGATTGCTCATATCCATCATGTGTAGAACATCCAATTCTTACAGACTTTAATCTCTTCTTTCACTAGATGGAAAAGTACAGATCATGTCTGTTCTCTATCATGCACAATGCACTGGTTGAGTGCTACACTTTACACATAGTAGGGCTGTTTCTAAAATTAAATTTCCTTAGTTTAGTTTATAAAAAAGCTTCATTCTTCTAAACTTAACCATGACTTATTTCCAAGGCCACACTGTAGTCTTCCAAAATGTTTTATTGGAAATACAGGGTGCCAGCCGATACCCGGTTCTGAAGATATCTGTATTCCCCCAAAACACCCACACTCCATTGTCATTCCCTTCCCCACATCCTGCCTTTCTGTGTTTATAACCCCTGTGTGAATGAATTACGATTTGAGAAAAAACAAATTATTAAAAAAAAGAAAAATACAGAAAATAAATTTTGATATTTAAAAAAAAGGGAAATACAGGGTGCTAAAAATTAGGGTCCATACACATGAAGAAATGGACCTAAATGAAGCATGTTCATGAAGAGTTTCCTTACTATGTTCCTAACCCATCAAGTTCTATCACTGCCTAACATGTAACATGTTCCAACAAAAATCACACACACACACACACACACACACACACACTCGTAGTTACTTCTCACCTTTAGTCATTTAACCGCAAAGGCATTCTTACAAAGACTAAGAATGTAACAAAATAAGCTCTGAGAAACACAAAGACTGTTCTCTCAGTAGTAGCCAAAATTGGAATAGAATCTTACGGTGTTTTCATTCTTCTAAAACCTGGTGCCTAATAAAGTTGCTGTAAGGGATTGCTCAAACGAAGTACACTTCACTAGTTGCAAAGTCCAACTTGTTCAGTTGTTAGTAACTGACTGTGTGGAACAGAAAGGCACTTCTTCACAAACCTGAAAGCACACATACAAGTCAACTCACAGTGCCCTCATTCCCACTGACATTCAGAGAAAAGTTGCAGTCATCAAAACCTTCACTGTTGATATTTTGGGAAGTACTATTTTGATTCTTAGCTTCATACCTCCTGTGCAGGGTCCGCTTCATCGTTCATGTCAACCGTTTCTTATGTAAATCAGCGGTGCTGTCTACACTCCCTTCAGAGATGGCTTCAGAGTGCATTTATATGTAGACCTCTAACAAAGGCAGCGAATGATGAGATGAATTCCACGAGGTTCTTTCCAGGGGGATCCAGCAGGTGATAGCAGATAAACATAGACTCTGTCATGCCCAAGGCACAGGGTATGAGCAATGCCCTGGAACAGCCCATCGACAAATGCTCATTTATGCCTGACTCCCTGCAAACAAAGGGACACAAAGCTTAAAATTGTGTGACTTTTTTTTATTTCCCCTCCAACCTATTGACTCTTTGTTACATAATAGTCGTATTCTGGAATTAAATCTATTGTAATAATCAGTTGGAGAAACATTTTTTTAGACAGCTGTGTTATCAAAGTCCACAGACAAAAATACAAATGGAAAAACAGAGCTATGAATGATGTAGATTTGTACCAACGGTCATGCTTGTAATTCACACACTTGCTTTCCACAATGGGAACCTTTTTGCTTCCATATTATGCTGTTCCTTCACTCTGTCACTGTGCTAAGGCTATCTTTCTAACATATCCCAAGCTATCCTCATTATCCTCATTGAACAAGAAGTCTGCAGCAACCCTAACTCCACCAAAAATCAATAGGGAGCGCTTTTCTCTTCAGAACTCAAGAGGGTAGAAATCTCATTTCCTCCACCCCACAACTGCAACTACAGGTTGCTAGAACAAACATGGAGAGTTTCTTCTGATTCAAACCAAAGGCACCAGTGAGCATACAGAACCCACAGCAGGGTACTGCTCTCCAGGTCTTCCAGGCAAAGCCTCTGCCATTCAGTCAGACCAGAATCTGGTTTCAAAGGCCCCATTTCCTGAGAACAATGACCATTGTTCTTGTTTGCATCCCATGGCCCTGTGTTTGCCTGCTGGCAATGCTTCTGTTCTGTGCTGGCCCTTGATGCATTTGGTCTTCATTTATACCTAGTTTTGAAACTGGTATTCACCTAGAACAGCATCCTGAATGCCCTCCCCTAACAGATCTCCCCAAGAAAAGCATCCCCCATCCCATGGAGAGTTGACTTAATAGTGTTGCCTTTATCTCCTCCTGAGCTGAAATGTTTCATTTTTACCATGCCTTGTGCCAAAGCCTCACCTTGGGTTCTTGTCCATTTTCTTCTCTTAGAACTATTCTTTCCAGGAACCAGAATAGGCACCATTATTCCATGGGAAAATGTCTGCGTTTTGGGGTTGTGAACTTGTCTAAGACCCCCCATAATTAGGCATCCAAATTCAAAATTCACATAGTTGGGATTGATCATAAGATGCCTTCTCTAACTAAACAGAGAAGGGGGAGATGCCAGAAGCCAGGACCCTCGCCCTTACCCTCACCCCCTACCTTTCCCCACCTGCACAATGCCCTCTGAAGCTTGGCAACTGCAAGATCCTGCTTAGCAACTGCAGATAGACTCAAAGCAGTGTACCATATCATCTTAAGAATAGCAGGGAGACCATAACTCAAGCAGTGTACCATATCTTCTGAAGAACAGCAGGTAGATCATAATTCAAGGCAGTGTACAGTATAGACCATGACATGTTTCAAGGCACTGGCCAAGAAGATTTTGTACTTTTCCACCACCTGGCCCCTCTTACCCCCTCCCCTTGTAAAACATGCTATAAAAAAGCATTTCATGTTCAAAAAAAATAAATATCTTTATTAGTTAAAAAAAAAAAGAAAATGTCTGCGAAAAATTCTAAAATATTTCTTTGTGTCAGAGAACAACTATCAGAGGTGGGTTATGTGTTAGATATAGTTTTTCACATTAAGCTGTTTACTTGCAGGAACGCACACAGCACAGAGCATATGTGGTGTCCAGAGAGTAGCTTGTGGGAATCAGTCCTCTCCAACTCTGCAGGTCCCAGGGATTGTACCACCAGGCTTGGTGGCAGGTGCATTTACTTGCTGAGCCATCTCACATGCTCACATCTGTAACTTTAATTTTTTTCAAAGCCCACTTTTCATGATAATTCTTAAACGCGTTAACTTCCCTTCTAGCCCACCACCTACCAGAGGTCGTAGAAAAGAAAGGAAACGGGGGAAGTGGGCCTGTTTAGAAATGGTTCTTCGGAGCAAATCTCATCTGTGTTGTCAGGAAATCAGCAGTTCAGTTCACAGGTCAGCAGCGGCAGCTCCAGTCACTCACCAATACTTCATGGATAGACCAGCAGTCCAGATCAGTAGAGACAGGATAGCTCTCTATGGAATCCTGACAAATGGAGCTCACCGATGTGGTGTAAGGCAGCCCAATACATGCATGTTGTTGGTGAAGAGTCCATCATCGCATGCCCTTTCATGTGCTTGCTTTAGCAAAGAATCCTTTTACCTGTGTCTGCGTCAGCGAAATGTTCCTTCACATGTTTGCCCCAGCAAAACACCAGCCAACACAACTGACTTTCCAAAGAACCCTTAAGTTTCCACTTCACACATCTCCCTATCAGGGTATTTAAAGACTCAAATCTGTCTTTAGAGCAGTGTATCATTTCTCCTGGGAGTTTGCTATCTTTTTTTATCTTCCTTATTAGGAATCAGGTCACCAAAATGTGGATCCGAGGGTTTCTTTTCTCCACTTTCCTGAGTTCTTGATTTCAGATCTATTAACTAATATCATTTATGTCTGTTTTTCCAACTTATATCTTGCTTTCAACAAATATTTAGGTGATATTTTCTGGAGATGCAATGTGAGATTATTCAGTATTTGAAAGCATTTTCCTACAATTGCATAGTTATTATTTTATGTTTGTATAATCAACTCTTACTTTTATTTGTCTTCCCACTGGGTTATCTTTATCTTTGTTTTCAATTCAATGAATTTCAGTATTTTTCCATTTTACTGTCTCTCTTTCCTTGTTTCTTTTCCTTTTCCTTTTCCTTTTCCTGAGTCTCTAATCAGATAGTAAGGTCTGTGAGATGGCTCAGCAGGTATAAATATTACCTTATATGACAAGTTACCAATCACATATCTTCTTTGTTCTGAATCCCCTTTCTTGAAAATTTCAAAGCACCAACAGAGCAAATTCCAGCAACAGCATCTTCAGGCTGGTGACCTTTGGCAAAATGTTTTGGAAGACATTATAACCATCCTGGCTCTCAGGTTAACATGAGGTTAAACGTTTTAGCCATCTTCTTTTGAGATGGTTCTCTTATCATGGTGAATGGAAAGTGATTAAACTACCGTCACTAGGGTTTATAAGAAGTTAGGTAATTGGTTAGAAATTTTTCAACATAGTGTGTAAACAGAATATGTAAAACTGAGTCAATCAGTAGGTACTTTTCTATAGTAGTCCTCAGCTCAAGGTGGGTTTTCCTCACAAGCCTGTTGTATGTTAGAGGTATCTCAAGTATAAAAAAAAAAATGCATTTAGTCATAGGTTAGCCCAGCCTACTTTGAATATTCTCATCACTCTTACATCAATTTATAGACTGGCACCTATCACTAAGCATATTTTATGAAGTATTAAATTTCTCATGAATGTATTGAATACTGTATTGCAATTGAAACAAAAACCAATGGTTTTATGAATGCTTACCATTTAGAGCTGAGACACACTGGGCCTGGAGAATGTCTAAAATGTTGAAGGAAATTTTCAAATCTATATATAGGAAATGCCTTTCGTTTCTTTCTTAAAGTTTGAAGAACTAAATTGTTCTTGTTTTCTCATTGACTTGCATTTTTATTTCACGTAAATCCTAACAATGATTCTCTTCATGGATTTTATGTCTTAACATTGTATTTGTATATTCACTGTGTGTGAGAACGTGCATGAAAGTCAAAAGACAGCTTGAGAGCATTTGTTTTCTTACAATATGGGTTCTGGGGATTAAACATAGAGCAGAAGGCTTGGCAGCAAGTGCCTTTACCCACTGGCTATCTACCTAGCCCTCTTCATAGATTTTAATAACTTATTTAATTTATAAAACTGAGATGAAGTAAAAAAAAATCATATGCAATGCTTCTAGATATATTCATTATTTGTTTAAAACACTACAGTCTAAATCCCACTATTTCCACCCATAGCTACACCTTTCTTTCATCCTCCAAACAAAATTTAATCTTATTTCTAATATTTAAGATAATAGAATTAATAAGAAATAGAGCTCGTCCTGACCGCATAGGGGTTGATGTCAAAAGTATCCTCTCTCCAGAAAAAAAGACATCGGGATGGGTATGGCCCTCATGCCTCACTGGACAATATCGGGGGACCAGAGCCATTCAAGGTCCCCTTCAATTACTGGAGGTCAGGCCTCTATCCTCGCCTTCACAAGATTAGAATTGCCACAGCCCTTCTATACTTAGAGAAGGGAGGAGATGTCAGGGGCAGCCCTGCTTACACACTGAAGGCCTAAAATCAGCAATAGGCCTGTCATACATGTATACTAACACCAAGTCTTGGGTCTCTGTGGAAAAACATTGAAACAAATGGCTATAAGCTATTGTAAACAGGCAGCTTTCATGGAAATTTACCAGCCTGAGAAGTCATAGACCTTGTGAATAGGTAGCCTTGGCAGATATTACCAACTTAGATAAGGACAAGTGAATCATAGACAGAGTCATAGTGACCTATCCCCTGAACCCTCACCCAGCCGATACCCTGTTCTGAAAAATATCTGTATTTCCCCTGAACACCCATGCTCCAGTATCATCCCCTTCCCCACATCCTGCCTTTTTGTGTTTATAATCCCTGAGTGAATGAGTAAAAATTACAATTTGAAAAAAATAAATTATATATATATAAAATGTTTGTAGTATTACTTATTCTCTCAATCAGTTGGGGTCAGTTGGAGCTAATGGCTCAATTCCTTGGAAAACTCTATTAAAGATTTCTGTTAAGTATTCCATTCCTTCCTCATGTGATGCTTTCTGAGATGTTGAATAAGGACAGAGCAAAGCCCTTTGTTAGGAACAGATGCACATAGACATCCAGGGACAGACACAGATGCAGGGACAGACTCTAAAGTCAGCCTTTGGACAGGCAGTTTCAGACTTATACAACAGACAGACAAACAGATGGTAGATGGATGGATGGATGGATGGATGGATGGATGGATGGATGAATGGATGGATGGAAGACACAGGAATCATGAAGTAAAGAATTCAATCTGAATTCACTCTTGGTTAAATGACATGAAGGGGGAAGTGCTTTGATTTTGTTCCTTAATGAAATTTATTACTGGTGACCCAGAGTTAATCACTAATCCACTTAATCCACACATTTTTTTCAAATGATATTATTTCTTCAAAACGAAGCTCAACGTCTTAGAAGGAGCTGAAAACTGTGCATGCCTAATATTTTTGTAATATAATTTAGATGACGCTACTATAAAGAACTAAGAAAAGTTATTAAAACGGGATTACCTTACAATACTCTTTAAGAAAAAATAATAATCTTTAATACCTTGTTGCAAGTAAAATAATGAACATTTTAATGCACTATAATTGTAGATTTTGAAAAAAGACAAGTGGGATTCAGTTCAGTGGGTCGAGGTGTCTCTGCAAACACCATGATCCTCAAAGTGTTAATCCAGGTGAAGCAAGAAGGAAGTCCATCCAGTTCAAAAGGACTCAGTAGCTTGTGTTGATTCAAACTTCAAGAGTCCGACACTGGGTAGTTTATTTCCGCTGTATTTAAGCACAGCACAATTTGGAGAACAGTTTTTTAGTCATAATTAATTCAATCCCATGTGCACAACAAGTTTATGACATGGAAGTTCTTGTAAAGTACAAGTGGCATCTCCCATCTCTTATAGATTGCCTAGGGACATTTGAGTCTAGGGAGCTGCTGTGGCCTAGCCATACATACAATGCTGAGGTTAGCAAGCTATTCATCAAACTAATTCCCACCCATCTGGGTGGAAAACAGGTTACACATTGCTTTCTTTGAAGAGACAACTCAAAGTGTACATAGGAATTCAATTAAGAGGTCTAAGAACTTCTATTAGGCTCAGTGAGGAAAGTGCTTGCCATGTGGTCATGAGGACCCTGTTTTAATCCCTATCACCCACATTCAGGGATAATAACTAGTAACTTGTAAATGCATTGGAAGGGAGGCTCACTGGCCAGTCAACCTAGACAAATTGGTTAGCACTTTTAGATTCATACCTCACTTGCAATCACACAATGAGTTTCAGGATTTTTTTTTAAAAGGTGTATTTCTTTATTTATATTATGGGGAGGTAACACTTGTCATGGCACGAGTGTGAAGGTTCCAGGAAGCCTTGCAGGAGTCTAGTACAACCTTAGCAGGTTGTTTTTCTTCTTTCATCACACAGGTTGCAGAGATGAAGCTTAGGCCTTCATGATTGGCAACAGGTACTTTTACAAACCAAACCATCTCTGTGGCACCAACAAGATCTGCTTAATAAAGCTTCAGTGACTGGGGTTGTAGTTCAGTTAATAAAGTGTTTGACTATCATACAAAAAAGCCCCCGGTTCAGTTCCCAGAACCTCAGACAGCTGGGAGTTGTGACATATGCTTATAATTCTAACACTTGAGAGCTAGGAACAAGAAGATCAGAAACCCTAGGTCATCCTCAGCTATTTGAGTTTGAGATCAATTGGGACTCCATGAAATCCTGTCTCAAAGAACAAAGCAAAGAGGAAGGACTAGAGAAACAGTTCAGCTGTTAAGAGAGCTTTTCTTCTAGAGGACCTGGATTCAAGTCTTAACACTCATGTCAGGTGGCTCACAGTTACCTATAATTCCAGGCCCAGGGGAATATGACAGCTTCTTTCCTCCATGGCCCCTGTATATATGTGGCATACATTTGCATACACATAAGTAAAAATAGGAAATTGATGTTATATCTAAACGTCAAATTTCTTATAATAATCCCTTGCCTGTTCATAGCATAGCTAAGCATAGCACAGCACTGCTAACTGTGATTCCATGCCAACAAAATGAGTAAAAAAAAATAAGTCTATAAGCTAATTCATTACATATGCTTGCAACATTTTTAAATAAAAATCTTAGTCACATGTTAACCCATCTCACTATAAAAGAACAGGCTTCCACTGAGTCACATATTGATTCTTTTCTAGTTATTTTCATCAGCCTGAGACATGACATGACATTCAAGAATACATCATTTATAATTTCATTTACGAAACAGAAAAGTCAAAACATGCTATTTAAATAAATGTGTGTGTCAAGAAAGAAATCACAGTTCCCAGTTACAAGAACTAGTTCCCAGTTCCCATTTATAAGAAAGCCTGTCTATCCTACTGTCTCTGCTTCTCCAGATCCCATGGGAGTCTGTAATGAAACCCCAGCTGACAGATGACTCAGACGGGAGGAGGGTAATACCCCTTACTCCAGTAGCAAAGAAGAAGAGCTGAGTCTCCCTGGATGAGGGAATAGCTCTTCTGCAAAGTTTGAACAGCTGTAGTGGCAGGAAGAATACTAAAAAACTAGATCATAACTGTGCCTGTTAGTATTATGTCAGCTTGATACAAACTAGAGTTCTTTGGAAAAAGAGAACATCAATTAAGAAAGTATCCCCCACGAGACTGGCCTGTAGGTAAACCTATGGGCCATTTTCTTGATTGACAATTGATGTGAAAAGTACCACCTCACTGTTGTACAACAAAGCAAACTGGTAGAAGCCAGGAAGGAGCATTTCTCCACGGCCTCCGCTTCAGTTTTTGGCTTCCAGGTTCCTGTCCCAACTCCCCTTAGTAATGGAGTATGACCAGAGCATTGCAAGGTCAAATAAGCCCTTTTCCTCCCCAAGTTGTCATGACATTAATGTCACACAGTAGAAATCATAAGACACACTCCTCTGCCTATTCCATTAAACTCTGCAACTTTAATTTTTTTCAAAGCCTACTTTTAATGATGATTCTGAAACATTTTAACCTCCCTTCTAGCCCATCACCCACCAGAGGTAGTGGAAAAGAAAGGATATGTTGGAAGTGGACCCATTTAGAAATTGTTCTTTGGAGAAACTCCCATCTGCATTGTCTGGAAATCAGCCATTCAGTTTACAGGCCAGCAGCAGCAGCAGCTCTATCCACTTGAAAATACTTCACAGATACGCCAGAAGGCTAGTTCAGTAGTATCAAGATAACAGCAGCAGTAGTACAACCTAACAAAGACAGCCAAGCCTCAGCCAAAATGGCATGATTCTGCAGGAGAGATTCAGACTAGCAGGGATGCCAGAAGTTCTTGTTTGTGCCTCCCTCAAGGAAGCAAAGATCAGTGAAGACTTGAGACCAACAACCATAGCATAGCTGTCTCTAGTCCTCTCATAGTCCACTGAGGCCTATTTATACACCCTCCAAACATCATGTGTCCTCCACAGGTCTTACCTCACCATGTCTTGCTTCAGCATGTGAGTCTGTCTCAGCTGACATCACTCTGCCAATCGGCCCAAGTCCATGGAAGTAGCAAGAAGCCCCGGCACACCACCAGAAGTTTTTTGTGGTATTTTTATCTCTGGAGTCCTGACAAATGCAGCTCAACTATGCATGTAAGGCAGAACAATACATGTGAGTTGTTAGCAAAGAATCCTTTATCACATGTCCTTTCACGTGCTTGTTTTAGTAAAATATCTTTCACCTGTGTC
Organism: Grammomys surdaster; assembly: GCF_004785775.1. Classification (NCBI taxonomy): domain Eukaryota; kingdom Metazoa; phylum Chordata; class Mammalia; order Rodentia; family Muridae; genus Grammomys; species Grammomys surdaster. The sequence goes on along the minus strand of NW_021604696.1, from coordinate 1,843,346 downwards.
TGCCTCAATGAAACATTTCTTCATGAGTCTGCCTTAGCCTTTCACCTATGTCCACTTCAGCGAATGTTCCTTCATATGTTTGCCCCAGCAAAGCACTAGCCAACATCATCTGACTTTCCAAAGAACCCTTAAGTTTCCACTTCAAAACTCTCTTCCACATACTGATGAGAGAGAATGCGCTAATGCAATTAAAACCCAAGGTCTTAATATATGGAGATTATCTAGGTAAGCTAACCCATCTACAGGAGCCACTTGAAATCAGTTTCCTCTATCAGCAACAAGAGGATGGCTCAGAGTGGCTGAAAGCCATCAGAAGGAACAAGTGCTACCCAAGGAGAGAGGAGGAGTCCAGAGGACAGACAATGAGAGTGGACTATGGATGGTATGGTGGGTCCCCATGTGACCACAAGCAAGGAAACAGACTCAGTCCTGAGAAAGAATGCCATATTTTCCCTAAAACCTGAAAGATTAGTTTTTTTTTCTTAAAGTCTTTATATGATACCCCAGCCCAAAATCAAAACTTCAAATTTGGCCATAAAAGAGAACCCAGCAAATATATACCAAGTTCTGTGTTATTGAGAGAGAGAGAGAGAGAGAGAGAGAGAGAGAGAGAGAGAGAGAGAGAGTGTGTGTGTGTGTAATTGAGTGTGTGAGGTACAGTGCTGCTGTGTGTATGTGGAGGTCAAAGAAAAACTATGTAGAGTTGATTTTCTTCTTCCAACTTTATGTGGGCTCTAAGAAACAAACTCAGGTCCTGTGATTCTGTGCAGGCATACAGCAAGAACTTCACCTCTGAGCCCTCTTGCCACCCCTCAAAAATGAGATTATGAAATAATAAATAGATATAGTTTTAGTTTGCTTAATTACTGACAATTTCTTACTCCTGGTAGGAAACATAATTACAAAGGCATATAAATGCCTGCATGATTTCAATGTCTCACCAGGAAAGGTAAAATCTAGAAGGAAGGCAATGTCAAACCTAAAATCATCTCCTGCATCTACTACAACTACTAAGCAAGAAAGAAGCCATCCTGAAATGGTCCAGAGACCCAGTACCTTATTGATCTGGGATTAGGCATGTATCCACTTAGCTGCACCGGATGCTGGAAGTACTTGTCTCTGTTGTGATCAGCCATGCATCTTATTTGCAGTCATGGGCTCCATAACTAAGGAAACAGAAAGGATGAGTCTGAGTAACAGTCTCAGACACAGTGCCTTTCCCTGAACAGGTTTCCCTATTTAATGAAAGAAGATTGCCTCCTTAAACTAAGTTTACAAAATGAAATGGTTTGTTTCTGAAATCCATTATTCCATCTTCTCAATCCATTTGTTGATTATTATGCTAGCTCTATGTCATTTTATTGCCACTATTTTAGGATATATTTTGTGACAGTACAACTTAACCAGAAATGTGTATTTATTCTCTGCTTGGCCCTGTAACAGAGTTCCTTATACTTGAACAATTTTTCTAAGCAACAAGTGTGCTAAAGGAATCTTTAGTCCTCAGATTTGACCTTGACCCTGGTTGTTGATGGAGTGCCAAGGCCCTTGCAGTTTCCAGGTTGATAAGATTGTCTTCTTTACTACATAGGTTATATAGGAGTTGATCACCAAAAAGATCAAGCCATGATGACAGGTTCAAAGTTCTTAATTCAACACCTCCAACTTCAGGGAGAAGCTGAAGGATGAGTTAAGAATTGATAGAGTCACTATTACATGATCGTATCATGCAGTAGGTCAGAGAGTTTGTAGCTGAATTCCTGCTTACCCTTCTCCTCTGGTAGCATACAGAGTATCCTCCATACCATGAGAAGCATACTAGGAGAGAAGATTCTAGTTCAGCACCGGTTCTACTTTTTCATGTTTAATAAGATAGATGTGGTCTTCAACAATAGAATCTTACTGTAAGTTTGTGTCAATAGTGTTAACTGTTTAGGATTCCCATGGAGCCCCTTTGGCCAACAGTTTGACCATATGTAATTCATTCCTGGCACTGGAGGTTTCATTTGTTTGTGAGAGGTATTTACTTGTGGCTTCATCTCTTTCACTATTTTTTTAATCTTACTGGTCTTTTGCTTTTATAATGGTTTTCAAATGTATGTGTGTGTGTGTATGTGTGTGTGTGTGTATGTGTGTGTTGTATGCATTTCTTGTGCTTTTTCTATTGTCTTTAGTTTTGTGTTTTTGTTTTGCTTTGCCTGTTTGTTTTCTGAAAAATGAGGAAAAAGAAGGACTGAATTGGATGAGTGGGGAGGTGGGACACTCTTGAAGGCAATGAAAAAGGATAAACCATAATCAGAATACATTGATTTTTCAATAAAGTAAGTAATAATTGATAGAGACCACCAAAGGCTTTGTATTTCTGGAACACTGAGCACATGAACGTACTGTGCAATATGGGTTCTTTTTTCTACCACCCTTCTCTACCCTTATTCTACCCTTCCTATAACCCCAACACTAGGTGGGAAAGAAACTAGGCTAGAGGGGAAAGGGGGAGTCGACATCATTAGACTACTTCCTGTTAATTTGGGGTGTTTAGTTCCTTGGTATAATCTTGATCTTCATTGTCAGGATGTCTCCAACTAGCACCAGCAATCAATAACCACAAACCAGCAACAGGAGAAACAACAGCCAGCAGTAGGCATATCCCTCTTAGGGCTCTTGCATTTGTAAGAGGCTCTTGACCCTCTTAAGAGTCCCCAGAATTCCAAAGGTCATATGCTTGCAGAAACTATCTGGCAAAATCACTCCCATGCTAGAGCATAGGACAAATCACAGTTAGCTGCTATGCACAATCTGAAGAAGCCCCATATTCCATATCCCGTATTAAAACAAAAACACAGTCTCATGACATTTCTATGTTTTTACAAAAACCAAAGTTCCCACTACACTGCCTCATTGGTGATGTGCTTCAGATATGGACATGGAGAAGGCCCTAAAATCCTTCCTGTAACTTGCCTTATTAAGCAGCTGCCTGCTCACCTGAATCCTCTGCTACATCTTTCTAATAAATTGATAGTCCTGAAAAAAAGGTCTTCTTAAGATCTAGGAGCCACATCTGGCAGATGGTTGAACACAGGTCAGCAACACTGATGTGTGGTAGGGGGAAAAAAAGAATCTAACATCTGGTATCAACATGAGGAATCCAAAGTACTGATAGTTATAAAGAGGCCTTTTATAAAACGTATCTGCCTTCAGACTCCCCTTTCAAAACTTCTTTATTCAGGAATTTTGATGCCAGAATCTTCAAAACAAATAAGCAACAAAATAATGTTGTCATTTTGAGTTTTCATCAATTTGTAGAACACCTGGCGGAAACTGACTTCTAATTTGTAGTGCTATTATAACGATACTGTGCTCCATTTATTTGAGCCCCTCTGTGTTAAGTTGAGTGGTTTTATTTGTTAATCAGATACACAATTTTGAAGTCATTTCTGGAGTTGGTAAGATGGCTCAGTAGGTCAAAGTGCCTGGAGAACAACCCCAACAACCTTCCTTTGAATTGATTCAAAGGAAGAACTGATGTAAGATAGCCAGATGCTGTGGTTTTTTCATGTGATCTTTTTTCATGGATGGATTTTTCCATTGGGATATAAAGTCTAAGAAGTTCTCTAGATCAGGGATTGTTTTTCCACAGTGGATGACACATGATTTATGAAATTAAATGAGAAAGCTGATGGTAAAGACCTTTGAAAATTTGGAAAGTTACTAAGCAAATGTGTGTTCTTATGTCCAATTAGTCACCAGCAGAAAATGTGCAAGCTGCATGACTGATGGTGTTTGGGAAGCCTCTTCAATAAATGGTAACTCATTAAGAATCTGAGATACTTGCCGAGTCATATGTGACTCACAGCACAGTCCATTAGTCAGGAATGCCTTGTGCAGAGCTATTCCTAGTATTCAAAAAATGTTAACTGTGGAAAGGAAAAACAAGATGGAAGACTAAGCCTGCCACTAGTTCTTGACACCTCCAAACACTGAAGCAGAAATCTTTTTCTTCAGCTATCAAAAGTCAAACAAAACCATTTGTTCATAATAGAAGATAACAAACGACTCTGTCATTCAGTATTAGACAAGAGCTAAGGAACCTAAGCAAACTTAAAGGTGAGCGTTCAGGAAAATAATGAGCTTAAAAGAAAAGAGTAACACCAAGAGAAAGAACAAAGGCTGTCAGCTATTTTCAAATGATAATGGAATGTCCATGAACTCTTGGCTTATATAACATTCTTATTTTTAATCCTATTTTTTTTTAGTTCATAAAAAATCTAGAACATATATATCCTCTCTATACGGCTTGTAGAGAGACAAAGATAAACCATGCAACTCTACTTAGAAGAATAAATCCTCAGATGGAACAGAGCCACCTCCTTTATCATTAACCTCACCCAAGGCAGAGTACAAACTATAGATTGTAGAAGCAGAGATTTTATTTTAAAAACAAATGACTTTCAAAGGGTAGAGGTTAATGCAAAGCTCTTTAGGGGCATAGTTTGTGTTGTTATTTGGACTTGAGACAAGCACTGTTTGTACTTTTGGAGATAAGGCCATGCAAGAGAGGCCAAAGTTTGAGGCTCATTGCCCTGAGCAAACAAGGAGAATACTCAACAGTGCATTAAGAAGACAAAGAACAGGAGTGCCTCAGACTGGTTTCTAAGACTTCACTTACCTGCCAGGAAAGCCTTCAGTCTTTGATTGTTACTGAAGCAGGGGAGATATTTAACTTAATCAGAACCGTGCTTTGAAAAGATTCCTTGAGGTGTTCCAATGGAATGGGAACTGAGAGTGTGCAGGCAGGGACTGGAGACTGGGGCCAAGTTACAGAATTCATGCAACTGCAGATGAGACGCATGGTGAGACGCATGGTCAGCAAAATTCTACAAAGGCCTGAAGATCTCCAGGGTATCAGCCAACCTTCTTTTTACGTGTATGTTGGGAGTGATGTACAAATGCCTTAATGGGTTTATGGTGGTCAGAGGATGAGAGACGGGGAGTGGGGAGACTGGTGAGGTGCTATGGTGGGTGTAGGAAAGTCCAACAACCTCCTCTTCCTCTTTGGAGTCTGGGCATGATGTCATTCATCAGTCTTGTCCTTCAGCATGGGCTTTTTTAACCCACTCAGCAGTCTCCCCAAGCTTATACATCCTATAGGTTATTCAGTCACACCCAAACTGAAATTAACCTATAAATTTTGCTATGTACTTAGGTCTCAGATCCATGAAGGCAGAACAATTACCCAGGAGAGCCTGCCGTAATTATGAATCCCAGACTATCTAGAGACGTACAACAGGAAAAGTTAGAGAGGGCCAAATCCTGAAATGAACAGCACATCTCAGATGAGACTATCACGGACTAAGTGAAAGTGACTTCTGGAATCTTAGCTGTTGAGGCCAAAAACCAGGGAAGGACTTCCATCACACTTTTGGTTACATCCATCGGTGCTTCCTCTGATCCTTTTTTAGTGTGACACCTATAAATTCTGTACGAAGGACTTCATGACATTGAATATGGCACGTAGTGAATGTCAGTCTTACCTGGAGACTCGGTAGAATGGTGAACATCCAAACTCATTCAGGAAGTGAAAGTAGAAAAGATTGAGTACTTAAAGACACAAATTAATTAAGCTAACTCATAAGAGATAGTAAAAGGGAGTCAACTTTGGGATTAAAAGAACTAAATGCACAGGGTCATTTTTACTGGATGAGAGTCATTTACTCACAAACACAAGTACTTACTTTCCGTATCTGTAATGTGGAAACCAACACTTTATTAATTACTTTACAAACTAGTTAGCCAGACCAAATTTGCTAGTACACTCAAAGCACTGCGGACAAGAAAACATTTCATGTATTTTACTTAACCCTAGCCTTGGTTCCACCATAACCATTAGTCCATGGTGTTATATCAGAGCATTTGCAGTAAACCTGAAATTAAGCAAAGAGTTTCTCAGGAAACTAATTAGCAAAAAAGGAAATTGGTTTTCAGCCTAATAAAAAAGAATTGACCAGCCACTGTCATCCAATATTTACAGTGTCATTGTCTAATAGAATTTGGGACTTCAGTTCCAGTTCCACTCCCAGAGGCCTGCATTCACATCCTAAACTCCGGAGTATGATGCATTCTGTCTTCATGAGGTGATTAAATCCTGAGGGTGGCAAGCGAAATAGCTACATGAGGGTCAGAGAGATCATCGCTGTTCTGTCTACAAGCGAAGTAGCCAGGAATAGCCTCACTGACCCCCAAATCCTATGTCGCTTCTGTCTTGTTCTCCTCCTCCTCCTACAGAACATAGATAAATATTTCCACTTCTGTAATATAATTTATGGCATTTTGTTATAACACCCTAAAAAGACTGAGACTATGCCAAAAAAAAAAAAAGCCAAATCAATTTCCATAAAATAAAACTCAGTGGCAACCCAGTGACCTTGATTGCTTCAGATTCAATTGGATAGTGATGTGCTTTTCAATGAGACTTCAATTACATAAACTGTAGCCTGTCCAAACCTGAAGCTGGCTTTGTTTGTTTGTTTCAGCATGCTAAATTTCAAGAAATTCCCCAATTTATAAAAGAAGGATCACTTCCCGTGAACGGGTTGGTATTGTACTTAAAAGTAAGTTCATTAAAATGGAAGTGATTTTAAAAAAGAGAATGAGATTGAGACAAGGATGAGTCTTCTGGTAAAAGCTCTGGGGAATTGTTACATAAGAGAATAATAGCAGCAAGCAAACAGCAGGTGGCAACATCTGCCCAGTCTCTATTCCTGTCACCAGTCCTGTGAGCTGATCACCCTTCCTGTGAGCTAATGATTCACTAAGTGTGAGACTTTGCAAAATTCTCTTATCCGAATCGATATTTTCGTAAGAGTACATTCCTTGATTGTATTCTTTCTATTTTAGGATATGATGCTTTTGTCTTATCAGAGGACTACACTAGAATCATTCATCTTTACCATGTTCCTGATGAGTCATGTTAGATTATTCATCTAAAGGAAGATATGGAATTTCTCCCCTCACGTGGGTTGGACAAATGAGATCATTGAATTAAGTGGGTTTCAGAATTCACAGAATCAAGGGTACAGGAGCTTTTAAAATCCAAAGTACAATGCAATTTATTAAGAAGTGAAGTCATAAATTCACTAGCAGATATGCTTGCGTACTTGGGAGCCTAGGGGATTATTTTCTTCATCAAAACATATTCTGAAATCATTGAACAGTAGAGTAGACTGCACACAAATAATAATAATAAAGTGAATAATATGAACAGAAATGATTCCTTACAGGAAGTTGAAGAGGAGACTCAGTGGTTAAGGTGGAGTACTGCTTCTTGACTCCCAGCACCCAAAGCCCACAGGCAAAATGAATTAAAAAAGAAAAAAAAAGTCTTCAGCATGGGCTTTTTTGGAGGGGTGAAGAGGTATTAAAAAATAAAAAGCCACTGCATCATGTCAACTAGCGCATTTTGCAGTGACTGGCAGAGAGTACCTCTGGAGACATGAGCTGTTTCTTTTCTGAATACAACAACCCACTCTGTTCTCTGTAACCCTGCAAACTGTGATCCTGTGCAGTTCTCACAGGTGAGTCTCCACACCTAAGAGGCCTATGGGAAAATAATAGGCAAAGTCTCTGAAGCCTGGACCCTGTCATTCCTCACTGCGTAGGTGCACAGGTGCACCTCTTGGACAGCAGAGGTCAGCAACACAAAGAGAAAGAACAAAGCAATCTGCAAGAGGGCTGCCTTTCCGGACACCATTGTCAACAGAAAAGAAATGGGCAGCAACTTCGTAACACACACACATACACACACACCCCTCATATATACATACACATGTACATATACACACATATATGTATACTATACATACACACACATATGCATACACTACACACACACATCTGCACACATACCACATATACATATATCACACATACACACACATAGGCAAACATACCACATATACACACACAAAAGCACACATAAAACATACACACATATGGCATATACAGACACATGCACATAAGCATACATATGCACGTGGTACATACACCACATATACACTATACACACACCGTAAGCTATACACCCACACTGCATACACTATATATATATATATATATATATATATATATATATATATATATTGTATATTTATACCATACATACATACAACACACATGTATGTACACATACACTTACCACAAACACTATACACACAATATATATATGCCACATACACTATACATATACCACACATACAGAACACACACACCCCAAACTGTATACTCCTACAGACACATACATACAGTTCATCCTACACATAAACAAAGACTTGGCCCTCAGTACCCAGCAGAGCCTCTAGACCACACGGATCTGCCCCTGGCAACGATACCTTTAGGATGTGATCAGGAATGCATACAACTCTTCCTACCAAGTAGTTTCTACTATAAAGCATTTTTTAAAGAACCATAATGGATTATAAAGTAAAGAATTATAAAGAAAGAATATATTTTCATATTACTGAAATTGTGTCCCACTTCAGTGACAACTAGACTTTTGGTTTTTTCTTTTTGTTTTTTGTTTTCAAAAGGGAACAAATTATTTTTAAAATATGAAAATAAAATACTCACCTCTGGAGAGATGGCTCAGTGGTTGAGAGCACTGGCTGTTCTTCCAGAGATTCTGAGTTCAGTTTTCAGCAACCACATGATGGTTCACAACCATCTGTAATGCGGTCTGATTCCATCTTCTGTACACAGGTAAGCATGCAGATAGACCAATCATGTACATAAAATAAGTTAATCATATAATGTAGGTATGTGTGTATTTACCTCTACATTCTTTTAACAAATATTCACTGAGTGTTACACACTGTTCTGTGTACTGAGGTATAAAAGTAAACAAACTCAGCCGGCAGTGGTGGCGCATGCCTTTAATCCCAGCATTTGGGAGGCAGAGGCAGGAGGATTTCTGAGTTCGAGGCCAGCCTGGTCTACAGAGTGAGCTCCAGGACAGCCAGGGCTATACAGAGAAACCCTGTCTCGAAAAACCAAAAAAGAAAGTAAAAAAAAAAAAAAAAAAAAGTAAACAGACTCATAAAACCTAGCACTACAATAGCGGGCAGAAAGGAAATATGTGAACAAGCTAAACCTTAATGCATTATAGGTCGTGTGGCAGGTCTAAGACAAAGAGCCACAACCAAATAACTTAGAGGCAGCAAGTAGGATTTTAAGAGCCCTAACTATACTATAACCACTTTTTCACTCTCTAAAATAATTTTGATTAGAAACGTCTATGAATAATGACCACCACAGTTCATCTCCCTTAACTCTGAGTAAATAGTTGATTCTTGGTTGTCTGCAGCCAAGAGCAAAGAAATGCTAACTGTAAGCATGTGTCATTCCAGAACTGAGTAAGAACTTTGCAATCTCTGTATGCCAGGTGAACTGTTTGTAAGGATTTGCTTTATTTTAAAGTGTGTGCTTGCTTGCAAATGAATACACACACACACACACACACGAATGCTAGAATGCCCACATGTGAATTTGTGTGTGTGTGTGTGTGTGTGTGTGTGTGTGTGTGTGTGTGAATCCCGTGCTAGGGGAGGTCAAATGGAGACAGCAGATATCCTGGAACTAGAGTTACAGGCGGTTGTGCAAGAACAGCACTTTCTCATAACAGCTGTGCCATCTCTCCAGCCCCCACCCCACCCCCCACCCTCCAGGAGTTGTGTTTTATAAAAAGAACCAAGGATATGCTTTGTATCGCATGGTTTGGTGAGGTGGGAGGGGTGCCTCAGTGGGCCCATGCAGAGGCATCACTTCCCCTTAAGGTACTAGCCATATGATGCGCACATACGGTAGAATAGAGTTTATTTGGGGCATGGGAAGGGGGGTTGAGAAGGGAGGAGACGGAGAGAAAGAGGGAGAGAGAGAGATTGAGAGAGAGAGAGAGAGAGAGAGAGAGAGAGAGAGAGAGAGAGAGAGAAAATCAGGGAGAGAAGAGAGTCAGAAAGATGAAAAGGGACAGAGAGATCAAGGAGGGGCCAAACAGCCCCTTTTATAACAAACCAAGCCTATCTGGCTGTTGCTAGGTAACTGTTGGGTGGAGCATAGAAGGAATGCTAACACCAGGTACACTTTAACTGGTGAGAATACAGCAAAGGACAAACAAAGTCTAGTATTTCTTTTAAAGACATGGTTTCACGTAGCCTAGACAGGCTTCAAACTCATAAGGCCAAGGGTGACCTTGAGTTTGTGATCCTCCTGCCTCCATCCCCAAATGACGGTTGTGTGGGCAAGCACTCCTTTCTCTTCCCCACTGTTTTAGAAACTGAAGGTAGAGTAGATGGACAACAGAGAGCCAGGGCCTGTAGTGACAGAACCTATAAAGAGTTCCCCACCCAAGTATTTGCCTGACAATGAAGTTCCTGTCACAGTGCCCTTGAGGCAACAATAGCTTCTGCAGCATCAGTTTCAGCAATGTAGTTCACAGCCTCCCCCACCCCCACCCCACTGTCACCCAGCCAGCCGCCCCTGGGTGGCCTCATCTAACCCTAACCAGATACCAGAGGCCCCAGGTTTAAAAGCGTAGTCAAATTACACGTCCACCTTCCTGATACTTCACAATGTGGAAACTGCTCAATCTCCAAACCATCGCTCTCCTCTCAATTCTAGAATTCTCTCACCCTTGTTCTCCCCATTCAAAACATACCATCCTGCCATTAGTTGTAGAAAGCATTGGATTGTCTGACTGTCGCTTCCTGGTCTACTGACAAAGTGACACCGAGGCCACGCACAGAAGCTGCTCTCTGTTGCCACTCACACACAAAGAGAATATTTCTGAAGTAACTTGGCAGTGTTTACATTCAGGTGCGGAACCAAGGTAGGTCCCCATTGTGTCAGTTCCAGTCACAGTCTCCCCATGCTACAACCGAACAGCACTAGCAAACCAGTGAACCATGAGACCAGCTTTGTAAACTAAAGGGAGAGGCATTCCCTGGTGTGTCTGTTCTGGAAGTGATTTGAAACTTGGGCCACCTTCAGATTGTCTTCCAGAGATGGGCCATAAATTTAAAATTGAGCATCATCTCTTTGAGAGCCATCTGGTACTGATTTCTCTTCAGCACCTCCTGAGAACCCGAGGCAGCCAGAGAAGGAAGGAAACAATAATTCTTCTCTTTGCAGCTGCTGAAGTGGTCAACGTTTGTTTTCGTTTTACCTACAAATGAGAACCAGCATTTAGAGTAGATGAGGTTTTATTAATACGATGGCTTAGGGGCCAGAAAGGAATGGCTTATTTTGTTATATTTAATCCTGATGGCTATGGGGCATCTAAGCTTTCTTGAATTGGATGTGACTTTTCAGCTCCAGGATGACAATAGAGGGGAAAAAACAGATTTGTTATGGAAGGGCTTCTGTTTCCAAGAGTCAACACACTGTTTTCCTGTGATCTGTCCATTGAAGAATAAATACTGTATTTCTACATATTCTTCATAATAAGACCTTGAGTCTACCCTTTTCTCAATGCTTATTGTCACGAAGATCAACACCTCCTCTAATCCGCATCTTTCTTAAGCCCTTGACTTCAAAAATTACATTCAGGTAACTCCTGAAGATAGATGTAAGTTTTTATGAATATATAACCTATTTTATTTATGGTACAAAAGAGATAAAGAGATAGAATTAATTAAAAAAAAAAAACCTCCCTCAGGGCCACCATTTCCTTGAGACAACAGGTTGTCAGCTTTGTCCCAGGTACAGCAGACAGTTGATTTCGTGGTAAGATTGGACAGTTCTTCCCAGAAATCAGAACTTAACACTTACTGAGAACCGTGGAGTGTGAGGATGTTCAGTGAAGTTCAGCTTCTTTGGTCAAACTGACCTAGAGCTCTGTGTCCCAAACCATCCAAGTAAACTAAAGAAATTTGTGAAGATGCTCTGCCTGCCTTATTTCACTTTTAGTAAGTTGATTTGATTTCTTTTCCTTAAGAGTGTCTTTATCCTTAGTGTGAGCAAGAGAGAAACAGGAAGAGGGGCAAGAACAGGACTAAGTCACACCTAAGGTGATTTTCTAAATTCAAACTTAAAAGAGGCAGTAACTGGTCTTTGTCATGGTTTTCACGAGGGCTCATCACGCTGATGATGACGCACAAACTGCCTTTACAGTGTTTCTCTTAAGAACGATAAAATGCAAGTTGGAGAACAGTGGTAATGACTTATTAGCCTTATGCCTACACTGTTTGCCTCCTCATCAATACACCAGAGACACTTCATTCCATCAAACATCCGACCAAGAACCATTACCTGAGGCTCGTTGTGGACAAAGGCTGTGTAAAGCTGGCCATCTCTCATTCCTTCTCGCCACCGCCATTTTGTTCGTATAGTTTGAAAATGCTCTATTGAGAGATTATGATGAAAAAATAACATGTAAGTGATCACAAAGTTTATTCCCATACTAGACATCTTTTTGATGGGGAAGAATAGTACTCAGAGTAGATGAAGCTTGTTATCAAGTCATTGACACCAGCAGTAAAATAATATTGGCTCCTAATATGGCACAGTGGAAAGAGGAAGCTCTCGTTTTCTGATCCCTTCCTCAAAAATAAATATGTTTTTATTTTTCTTATGTGATTTTTTAAACCAGTTGTTAAGAGCTGTTGGTGCTGTTTCTAGGAGTTTGGCACTTGTTACTGGGCACAGGCAAGGATGTAGGCTCAGAGAAGAATATTAGAAACAGAAGCATAAGAAGGACATGCAGCAAAGAAGTATTCAGTTGGTGGAGTTCTGTACATGAAGAAGTGTTCTGTTTTTGTTTTAGTTTTTGTTTATTAGCTTTGCGTGGATTATTTCTAGGTCTGTGTGCATAGGATAGCTACATTGGTCACCACAAAAAGTAAAAATAAGAAAGAATATTAGAAAGAGTGACCAGGGGCTTCATTTACTACTTTGCCAAAATACTTCATTATGTGATCTCTTTGCTTACTATTTTACTTAATTATTACCTTGAGTGGTCTTCTTGTTTGTTTACTACTTTGCTTGATTAGTTTGTCTTTGATCTAAGAACTGACCTTTTTTTTTTTTTTTGGATATACCTAGAATGATATAAAAAGCAGGCTGGAGAGAAATAAAGCTGCTTCAGCCTCAGTACAGGCTGGAGTCAGGTTATAATTTTGTCTGTTTTTCTTTTTCAATCCTCGTTCCCTCCCTTGAGACTCTGTTGACCCTCATTATGTCTGTGTAGCATGTATGCATGTGCCATATCACACATGTGGAGATCAGAGGATAAGCTCACTCATCGTCCTTGTCTTCTACCTTTTTGGGAGTGAGGGTCACTGACTGGAGTCACAGTTCTTCTGACCTCTCAGCTTCTGGGGTGTTTCTGACTCGGCCTGCCATCACACCATAGGTACTCTGGGACTACAGACAGTAACTACAATCAAATGCATTGCCATTGTCCACAGTTGACAATGTTAATCTTCTCCCTGGTCTTACAGTTCCATGGTGTCCATGATGTTCTACCTTCTTCTGCCCAAAGACCCCACACTTGCCATCCAACCACTCAGTAGAGGTAAAAACTGTTCTTGGTCCAGGGTCTGCCTTGGATAAACCAGAAGGATGGCATGCTACAAGGTGAACTTCTGTCAAATTTCTTTCCATATATGGACTTGCATCCATTACTATTATGACATGTGATATAGACACTGTGGGCACATGAACCTGGAATTATTCTCTGAAAGAAGTAACCCTTATATCCATAGCTTCTTTTCTCTAGTGCTCAGAGCACTGAAGTTTTCTGCTGGCTTTGGGACTTTTCTGCAAACAGCTCAGCTGGGACAGTATTCAAGAGCTTACAGAGACGAAGAACATGGGGAAGCCCACCAAACCTGACAACAAGCCAATATTGGGGACGGTGGTGTTTGCAACGACTATTTTATTTTGAAGGAATATCAAAACCAACGTAAATTACATTTTATCTCACAACATAACTGGCCTGTAATGCTAAAAATTAAGAACTATTCAATTAAAGAAGAAAAAATAGACAATGATGAGGGCTGTCAATTTTGAATCCTGTACCAGAACTGCCTTTTTGCTGTCAATGGCATGAGGAAACACCTAACACAGTGCAGTGTCTTTAAAATACATTATTGATTTAAAGGTACCCTTTCTGGCTAGCTTTGGTTTGAAGTTCATTTTGTCAGGTATTAGAAAAGCCATGCCTGCTTGCAACTTAGTTCCATTTGCTTAGAATTCATCTTTCCATCCTGTTATCTATCCTGAGGTGGTGTCTATCTTTGATTGACGAAACAACAAAATACTGATCCTGTTTCTAAACCAGTGTGTTAGTTTATGACCCTTTTCAATGGAATTGAGACCTTTAATAGAGTTATTATTGAAAGATGTGTATTAATCTCTGTCAGTTGTTCTGTGGTGTGCTTTCTTAGTCCTTTTGATTGACTTTTATAGAATTGTTTATTCCTTGGGTCTGCCTGGGGTTCTTATCTCTCTCTTCATACTAAAGGATTCCAGTTTAGTGGTCATCAATTCCCATAACATGCTTCTATAATTAAAATTTTTTCTCTTCTTCATCAGTTATGCCTGGTAGGTTTTTGTTTTGTTTTGTTTTGTTTTGTTTTGTTTTGTTTTGGTGGTTTTGGTTTTGGTGGTTTTATTGTTGTTGTTTGGTTATAGCAGTCTTGGTTAGTGTCTATGATCTTTCAGAACATGCAGAATGGTAATTCAAGCCACACTGGCGTTGAAGGTTTCCATTGACAAATTGACTGTCATTCTGATGGGCCTGCCGCTCTTATAGCTTTCAATATCATTTCCTTGTTCTGTAAACAAAGTGTTAGTGGTTTGACTATTACATGATGTGGACACTTCTTTCAGTTCTGTCTATTTGGTGCTCTGCATGCCTTTTACATGTCCATAGGCAACTCTATTTTTAGATTAGGAAAGTTTTCTTCTATGGCTTTGTTGAAAATATTTTCTATGCCTTGGATTTGGGTTTATTCTACTCCTATGCCTATTATTTCTAGACTTTGTCTTTTAGAGGCTTTGTCGAGACTTTTCATTGAGCTTTTTGTTTGATTCAATGAATTTCTCACTTAGAATTAAATTCAATTTGGCTTTTCCTCAGAAATTCTTTCTTCATCAAATTCTACTTTTGTATCTAGAATTGTTTCCCTTATTTCACTGAACTGATAGTGTTCTTTGGTATTTATTCTGGCAATCATTTATATCCTCTTTGAGTTCCTTAACCATATTTACAACTGCTATTCTGAAATCACTGCCTTGTAAATCATACACATTAAGTTTCTAGGGGACAATACTATGGGATTGGAAACTTTGGGTGGTATATTATTTAGGGTTTCTATTTCTTCAATGGAACACCTTGACAGAAAAAAACAAGTTGTGAAGAAAAGAGTTTATATGATTTATACTTCCATATCACTATTCATCATCTAAGGAAATCAAGACAAGAACTCAAGCAGGGCTGGAACATGGAGGCAAAAGCTGATGCAGAGGCCATGAGGGGTGCTGCTTATTGGCTTGCTCCCCCCCCTGGTTTGTTCAACCTATGTCTTATAGAAGATCACCAGCCCAGGAATGGCACCATCCACAATGGGCTGGGCTCTTCCTTACCAATCACTAAGAAAATGCCTATAGTCAGATCTTACAAAGGCATTTTCTCAATTGAGATTCTGTACTCTCAGATGATTATAGGTCATGTCAAGTTAGCATAAAACTAGCCAGAATAGGTAGTGACCTATTGCCTTGGTCGTTCATATTGTTTGTGTTTTTGTAATGGTGCCTAATCATCTAGAGTTGGGCTGTTAGTAAGTTTTCTTGTATGGGTATTTATCAAACTTTTATTGACAGGGCATTTGAGTCTTTGTTTGCTACTACACCATCATGTCAGGTTATGGGTCAGCCAAACAATGCTTGGAGAATTTTGTCTGGTGGAAAACCAGCATTTTATGTAAGAGTAGGGAATTAAAAGTGGTCCTAGATAAACAAGAATTAGGTGCAACTTCTGAGAACAGGAGCAAACCTTCTGTAGTGTTAGAAGGTTCTTAGTGAAGATTTTCAGAAGTCTGTGGAAGGCTCATAGGTCTCCACACTACTAAGTGTTACTTAGGTGGCAGGGGCCTGGGTTTGCAGTGGGAGTAGACAGCGCTGCCTGGAGGAGGTGGATAGGACTCAATGCCTGGGGCAAGTACACAGGACACATGGTCTTCAGACAGCAGGGATAGATTCTCTATCTGGGAGTCTACACACACACACAAACACACACACACACAATGGGGTATGTGATGAGGCTAAGCCAATGATATAAAATTTTAGCTGTTATGAAAATAAAGCCAATCTATATATAATATTAATTGTTTTTGACAGAAACTTGCTAAGTAGCTTTGGCCTGGAACTCACTAAGGACACTAGGTTGGCTCCAAACTCACAACCATCCTCCTGTTTCTCACTCAGAATGCCATGATTACAGACACGTGTCACCATATCAGTCTCTATCACATGTTCTTCCAAGTAAGTGACACTCAATTCAATGTCTGGCATCCTCAAAGGAGTGGATAACATCATGTAATACCTTTGCCACCTGACCAGAAAGATGTTAGTTCCTAAGATACATTCTGGCTTCTATATTAGGCTGCAGAAAATGTGCATGTTGAAATCATAGCTATATTTTAATCAGAGTATGAAAATAGAGAGAAAGGATCCAAACAAATAATGATTCTACTATTGGGCCTAATTTAGTATCTAAACAAATTAGCATAAATTTAGTAGTTTATAAAAAAAACACCAGGCTATTATCTTACAGTTCTGCACGTCAGAAGTGCATATTAGATCTACAAGGAAACTCTACAAGAAAATTCTTTTCTTTGAATCTGAAAATTTATAGAAGCTGACTACATGCCTTGGCTTGCCCTCCCTCCACTTTTCTATTATTGTGTATGCCATGTTATCGCATGGTATGTTTCTCTGAATTACAACATTCCCATCAAATGGAAATATTTGTCCCAGGAAGGAAGAGGAGGCTCATGAGCTCCAGGTGACAAACAGGAGGTAACCAAAAGGTCACATGCCTAAGGAAGAAAATAGAAGTTGGCTCTTTCCAACAGTAAAAAAGGGAGTAAGATTGCCAGGGTGAGGACTGACCAGCCAAAGTGTAGACAGAAGATGTTTAAACTGTGAGACCCGCTGAACGCTGTGTAGGTTGCTTCTGTGCTGCAGTTTTTGGAGTGTCTCCATGTGGAGGTGGGGTTTGTGGTGATATAGCTGAGTGATTTTTGAGTCATACCTGCTCCTGGTGAGTAATCTCTCTCCCATGCTTCTGATGGTAACCTCAAGAAAAAACAAATCATTGCTTCATCAATTTGGATGTTGGGGCTTTCATTACTTTGACCTTTTGTTGGTTCAACATCTGGGGTGGGTAAATGTGTGTATGTGTTTAATCCTCCCCAGGAAAAAAATCTGTCATATAACACAGATGGCCTTGATTGCAATGCCTACATGTAGCTTAGACATTGTATTTATTTCTGCATGGCTTGCAAATCTCTTCTTTAGGGAAATATTGTGCGAAACCTTAGTTTTTGTTTGGTTGGTTTGGGAGTTTTGTTTTGTTTTGGTGTGTGTGTGTGTGTGTGTGTGTGTGTGTGTGTGTGTGTGTGTTTCTAAACAGGGTGTCTCTGGCTGTATTAGACTGCCTCGAACTCAGTTATCTGACTGCTTCTGCATTCCTAGTGCTGGGGTTCAGTGTATGTGCCAGCATCACCTAGCTGAGATTTTTTTTTAGGTCTTATCACTGCAAAAAGGAAATAACTAGAAACTTTTTTATTGGATATTTTATTTATATTTCAGGTGTTATCCCCTTTCCCATTCCCCCTACCCACCCAGAAACGCCCTATCGCATCCCCTTCCTCCTGCTTCTATGAGGAGGTACCTTCACCCACCTACCCTCAATTTCCCCCATATTTGAGAACCCAGCCTTCATGGGATCAAGGATCTCCTCTCTCACCTATGCCAACAAGGCTAGCCTCCCCTACATATACAGCTGGAGTCATGGGTCCCTCCCTATATGCTCCCAGGCTGGTGGTTTAGACTCTGGGAGCTCTGGTTGGTTGATATTGTTGCTCTCCTCATGGGGCTGCAAACCCTTTCAGCTCCTTCAGTCTTTTCTCTAACTCCTCCATTGGGAACCCCTTGATCAGTTCAATGGTTAGCTGTGAGCATCTGCCTCTGAATATGTCAGACTCTGGCGGACCTCTAAGGAGACAGATATATCAGGCTCCTGTCAGCATGCACTTCCTGGCATCCATATCAGCGTCTACCTTTGGTGACTGGACATGGGATGGATACCCAGGTGTAACAGTCTCCAGACAGCCCCTCCTTCAGTTTCTGTCCCACACTTTGTCTCCATATTTGCTCTCATGAGTATTTTATTACTCCTTCTAAGAAGGACCGAAGCACCCACACTTTGCACTTCCTTCTTCATGAGCTTCATGTGGTCTGCGAGTTGTATCTTCGGTATTGTGAGCTATTGGCCCCACTTTCCTTGAGATTAAATAAATTTGCTATAGTCACATACTAAATACAGATTAAATATAGACAGCAGTGATGAAATTCTAGACCCCAGGCTCTGATACAAGGCACTGTGGTCTCTCTATGATCTACCACTCTTCCTCCACAACCTGTTTTAAACACATTGTGTTCTCCATGTTTCACTGCCAAGCTGTTTTCTGACTATGCTTAAACTGCCAGGGCTGTGCCTTTCTAAACACTGGGCATTTCTCAAACACAGAGATAGGGTCTCGTCTTCTTTTTCTTTTTCTTTCTTGTTTATTAACTTACCCAGGGGGCTTCCTATTGGGAGCAGACCACAGAGCATTTCTGAAGAGATACCTCCTCAGGCTCTCAGCAGACAGCAAGACAGGCAAGCATCCAAAAATACATCTGAAAACTGAGGAAAATCGAAATGGTTCCCCACTGTCAGGTTTCTTAATCAATAATTCTATTTACTTGGTGTCAAGCCTATGGAGGTGGCAGATTACTTTGATGTGCAAAGCCTCCAGCTGCCGATGCTGGTACCTAGGAACCACAGTGCCTGGATTCAATATTCCACACTCCACTTCCTCCAGACTGAACTGAACAGCAGCAGCTTCATAATGGCCGTCCACTGTGTCGTTTTAATTTCTTTTGCAATTACGTGGTTTCCTCTTATTTGAGCAGGGCAGAATTTTAGGCATAAGAGGATAATCATAAGAGAAGAGGCCTCACATGGAAGAGGGAAGTAGGAAATTGCTATCTTATTTGAGGTTTTAGACTTTGTCTACCTTGAGCTTTTGAATCAGACTGGGGATCTGACTGGGGTAAGACGACACTGAGTGACTTCTGCTGGATCACAGAGTGCAGTTCAGTAGTGACATACCTTCACAAATGGCTACTGTTTTTATCTAAACATCACTCATCCAGAGATAATAGTGTTCCTGAATTGTCAAAGCCAGCACAGAGCAGAACAAAGAGAAACCACACTCTGTGAAGTACTCTTTTCATTTCTAATCTAGAACATGCTGCACTCACGTTTAAAAAAAAAAAAACAACCTAACTTTGAATGCAAATGATATTTCAAAAAAAAAGGATGTACAACAGTAATAGTAGATGTCTAAAATAAATTTTAGACATCGATTTTCCAGTAAATTAGAGGCAAAATATTGCAAAAAGAACTGTCTGTCTTGATCGCACATATAGTAAACATTTGCAACTTCCTATGCAGAAGCCAGTGATTTTATTTTAACTGTTTAGTAATATATGCTAACAAACTTTTACAAACTATGGCTTGTCCACAGGTAGAGAGAACAATGTGAGAAGGGCATAAGAGACCCAGCACCCAACAGGACAAAGGGATGAAGATGGACAGGTATGCTCTGCATGCTGAGAAGGATAACCTTTACCAAGCTCTAGTTCCTGCCTGACTTCATCTGTTTCATCTCCTCATCTCTCCTAACCTAGCTTTGAGAATACTGTTCATTCCATTTTTTAGTTGTATTTATTTTATGTGAATGGGTATTCTGCTTGTCTGTATGTCTGTACAATAGTATGTTGGTGTCTGGTGGCAAAAAAAAAAAAGGCAAAAGAGGACTTAAGATCTTCTGGGATCTTCTAGAGTTACAAACAGCTGTCAGGTGTCATGTGGGTGCTGGGATTTGAACCCTGTAAAATGTAACTTTGATTCGCCTGACATAACTGTTGTTTCTGAGGCTTACTGCCTCTGTCTGCTAACCTAGGCCTATCCCTGGAAGCGTCTAGCCTTCATACAATCTAATCTAAGCCTAGAATGTTTTCAGCTTCTGAGACTTATTGCTGAATAAGCTCACCCTTTCTAGCTCTTTCTGAATTCTGGCTGGCTGGCTCTCAGCTGTTCTGTCTCAAACTCCTCTCCAAACTGACCTCAGGCTTCAGCTGCCTCTGCTGACCTGCACTGAACTGCATGTACTCACAAAGGAACTCATCTCTACTGCACTGCACTCACTGCTCTGAATCCCACCAGACTCAGTGCCACTGCACTGAACTTAGCGGACTGAACCGAACTGAATGACTCGTCCTGCACTGCTCTTAAATAGCTCCCCTCCCATGCTGTTCTTGTGAGAGTTGGGTATATCCTATATCTGACTCATTCTGTCAAATCTTTCTCTGATTCATCACTTTGTCTGCCCCTCAGTTAGGCATCACTTTTAAACATGGCTGCTTCCTTCTACCAACTAATTTTACCTTCATTGTTTGGGATTAAATTTATGTATTAAAGGCATATCTGTATTCTAGTGAGAGCAGTCATATTGCTGGATTAAAATTCCTCTACAGAACCCAGGTTCTCTAGAAGAGAAGCTTGTGCTCTGAACTATTAAGCCATCTTTCCAGCACCAAATTGTTCATTCAATTTTTAAGAAGTATTTGATGAGAATTTATCCTGCATCTAGCCCATTAATGTCTATGTTAGAAATACATTAGTGGTCAACTGTATGATATCTGCCCACACTTTTGTACAGTCCAAAGGAGCACAATATTAGATGTTCTGGGATTAGTTACCTCATGGAACGATATGTACAAAGTCTATTCAAGTTCTTATGAAAAGAGCATCTGATAATAATGCAGAAAGTCAAGATCAGCTACCTGCGAAAAGTCCATCCTGATTAAAAGAAGGAAGAAAAGGAGAGACAAGATGGTTAGAGATGAAAAAAGAAAAAAGCCTTCTAAAGAAAACAAGATGTCTAGAGGATCGGTGGCCATGTTGCAGGCATCAGAGGCTCAGCCGTTCTGAAGCACCAGGTGTAGGAAAGTTAGCAGCAGCAGAGGACATGAGAACGACAGCTGAGCTATGCAGGCCAGCCAGAGCTTTCTAGGCTCTTCTCAGAGATGAGTATACACTGAGGTAACTACTTCACATGGAGTTCCTTTCCCAATTGAGAAGCAGGAACATCTTGTTTCCTCTGTCACTGTAGTAGGGTAATCAAATTTTGGTAAGCCTGTGTCATATGCTTCTCACCATGACAGCACTAACTCCAAGGACCTAGAAGACACAGGCAGGCTGATGAGATATTGAATTTGCATTGATGTTCCTAGTAAAGGCATCTTATTGGTAGCCCTGAAAGTCATATTTAAGGAGTTTTTTTTCTTTCCCAGTAGTCATGGAGTGCCAATAAAGGATATTGAGCTATTTAGGGGCCAAATTATCTTAATCTACTCATAACAATAACCATTTTATGTTCCCTTGCTTACCTATAATCAGATTGGGAGTCTTTCAGAATACCAACCAAGAAAGTAATGCTGTTAGAGAATAGGAAACTTAGATCAACAGAATAAAACTAAAATGTGCTTCCAAGAGTGACTCAGAATATAAATGACAAAAGTTAAAAGCCAGATGTGATGGTACCACATGCCTGTAATCCCAGAACTTAGTAGGTGGCCTAACTGATGAGCTCAAGACCAGCATGAGCTCCCTAGACTCTTCTCTGTTAAAAAGATTAAGATTCTTGTTATAATATATCAATTTTAAGAAAGATAATTCAGTCCATCATGGACAAGTTTAACAAACAGAACTCTGATGATTTGCATATGCTCGACCCAAGGGAGTGGCACTATGAGAAGGTGTGGACCTGTTGGAGTAGGTGTAGCTTTGTTGGAGGAGGTGTGTCACTGTGAGTGTGGGCTATAAAACCCTCATCCTAGCTGCCTGGAAGCCAGTCTTCTACTAGCAGCCTTCAGATGAAGATGTAGAACTCTCAGCTCTGGGTGCATCATGCCTGCCTAGATGCTACCCTGCTCCCACCTTGATGACGATGATGGACTGAACCTCTAAACATGTAAACCAGCCCAATTAAATGTTGTCCTTTATAAGACTTGTCTTGGTCATGGTGTCTGTCCACAGCAGTAAAACCATAACTAAGACAAGAAACAAGAAAAGCTAGGCAAAATTAGTCCTGAGCTCTGACCATGAGCAGGCTCTGAAATTTGAGGTATATCATTCAGTTCCTCTCCACATAAAATCAGTGGAAGGTGTTACCAACAGAACACAGTTATAGAGCCTTAGCACAGCATCCAGAGTCACCATAAGGGTGAACTCACACAAGAGAAAACCAGGACAGAGGTAGATACACAGCCCAGGCTTCTTCTTTCTTTATGTACCAATACAACTTCCCTGTTAGTTTTTCTTGGTGGTTGAGATTAAGAGATACTCAGAAGCTGAATATGTTGGTACACATCAGTATTTCTAGAATGTAGAGGGATGATGGGTGGGTTACTTCAAGTTCAAGGCTGGCTTGATGTACAGAGAGTGCCAGGCCAGCTAGAGCTACATGCCCTGTCTGAAAACACAAAATAGGGGTACTATATGCTGTTTATGTCAAAGAAGATTACAACAGTTCAGTTTTACCTCATCTTGACTCCATGGTCAGTACCTCAGTAGTTCTCAGAAGTCCTTCAGGAAGGTTTTAGAATATAGTTATATCTCATTTGCTCCATCTACTGAGGTAAGCCTTGGATGCCCTTTGTCTTTTTTTAACACTCATTTCTTCAGGCTTGGAAATGTTGCTCTATTTAATGTATGAGGAAACTGCCATGAAATTATTTTCCATCTTAAGATCTGTTATGGATTTTAGTTTTCTGTAGCTTATTGCTATTCTTCAAATGTGTCTGTCTCAACTCATCTTTGTCCAAAAAGCTGTTGAATTTCCATGACATGGTGTCCAGGCAGGGCAGATAGCGAGAAAACATAGACAGGATGGAAAGCAAACAGTATGGACATTCTGGATGAGAATTCTTCAGACACACCTCCAAGAGGGAACAACATTCCTACAGAGGGCATG
Source organism: Grammomys surdaster (assembly GCF_004785775.1). Lineage (NCBI taxonomy): Eukaryota > Metazoa > Chordata > Mammalia > Rodentia > Muridae > Grammomys > Grammomys surdaster. The sequence goes on along the minus strand of NW_021604696.1, from coordinate 1,819,983 downwards.
CACCTATTTTTATCAAGCTGTTCTTTGGAAGACAGTCCCTGAACATCATCGTGTTAAATCTGCCACTTGGCTGGTAGACTCTTGTATGATTGACTCAATAAGATTCACTTCTAAGTCCATTTCTTTCAAGCTTCCTACAGACATCATGAGAGAAGCATCTTTACCATGTTACCAGTTGCTTGATGAAGTGTAGTTTTTTATCACTTGACATCAAGATGAAAATAACTGTTTTCTCTTTCTGTTCTCTAAACATTTGTCTAGTCTCCTTACACCACATGAATTAAAACTTCCATGTATTCATATGGGTTTTTTACGCTCTGCATTTTATACAAGTGGCTTTTCATTTTCGGCTTGGTTTAGTTTGATTTGTGATGTTGTTATTTTGAGATACTATTTCACTATGTAGTCCAGGCTGTCCTCAGATTCATGATTCTCCTTACTCAGGTTCCCAAGCACTGACACCTCTGGCACACTAGGATTGAATACTTTTATGAACCTTATAGAAACACAGAAATGCTTTGTGGAATTTGAGGAAGAAAGCAGAATTAATGCCTTTAGAGAGCTAAGCAAATAGATGTGTAATAACATTGAAAACTACCTAGCATAAAGTGCCACTTTTCCTAATCTCAAAGATAAAGTATGTATAGCCCATGCTAAAAACTCAAGAAAACATTCAGAATTTTATAGGATGAAGTTGAAATCAGCTGTGGGCCATGCAACATGTTGCAATGCTGTTCGAATTGCCCAGCTGCTATCTCGTACTTTGGAGAGTGGTAAACTGAAGATAAGAAAGCCTACTGGGCAGACGTTCCAACCACAGCCTGGAGTCCAACAACTTTAGGCTCCTATACACATGTGAGAAATGGAAATAAGCCAGCTGCACTTTTGGGTTTGGCCGTCACTGCCCCACCCCACCCCACACTGTCCCTGCTCCTCACTATTCTGCTGACGTTGGATATTCTGTATCAGCAGCTGCAGAGGTCACAACATCTAGCTTAAAGGTCTCACCATGTCCCTGGTGAGAATTTCCCTGTGTTCATCTGGTCCCAGAGCTAACAACCATGGCAACATCTTCTAGATGGATGGTGGCCTAGAAAGCAGCTAGCTTAGCATTTCTTAGTCATTTCTGGAAGCTCTGTCGGGAGCACATGTCTTTAGACTTTCTACTGATTCTGTAAGAAATAATAATGACTAAGAAATATATTAATTGGGGTGCAACATTCTTGAAACAATAAGAAATACAGATTAAGCCTGGTTGTGGTGGCGCACACCTTTAATCCCAGCACTTGGGAGGCAAGAGGCAGGCGGATTTCTGAGTTTGAGGCCAGCCTGGTCTACTGAGTGACTTCCAGGACAGCCAGAGCTACACAGAGAAACCCTGTCTAGAAAAGCCAAAAAGAAAGAAAGAAAGAAAGAAAGAAAGAAAGAAAGAAAGAAAGAAAGAAAGAAAGAAAGAAAGAAG
>NW_021604696.1:1794542-1818421 GCF_004785775.1 Grammomys surdaster | reverse complement strand
ATACACATTAAAACTACTTTTACCTCTGTCAGAGTGGCTAAAATTAAAAAAAAAAGCCAACTGACAACAAACACATGGAAGGATATGGGAAATAGAATCCTCTTTCAGTGTTGGTGGAATTGCAAACTGCCTACAGTCACTATGGAAATGAGTGTGGAGAATTATTAAATAGGTAAAAATAGATGTACTGTACTATCTTAGTTAGAGTTTCCTCTCAGAAAGGAAAACATTTAATTGGGGCTGACTTACAGTTTCAGATGTTCAGTCCATTATCTTCATGGCAGGAAGAATGACTCAGTGCAGGTACACTTGGTACTGGAGGAGCTTAGCATTCTCTATCTTGATCAGAAGGCCACCATGGGGAGATTTGCCTTTTGTTGGCAGCCAAGAGCAGGCTTTGTTCTCCACTGGGCAGAGCTTGAGCATAGGACCTCAAAGCTTACTCCCACAGTGATGAACTTAACTCCAACAAGGCCACACCTCCTAATATTGGCATTTCCCGCAGGCCAAGCATATTCAAACCACCACACACACCAGCCATCCAGACCACTCCTTATCATATGCCCAAATGACTTGATGTTCTATTAATATTCACTTATTATTATTGTTATTATTATTATTATTATTATTATTATTATCTTTTTATCTCTTTTTACTGTCCAGTCATTATCTCCCTTCCGGTCCACCCTCCAACAGTTCCACATTCCATTTTTCCTTCACCATCTCCAAGAGGATGGCCCCTCACCCCCACCCCACCAGATCTCCCCCATCCCTGGGACCTTAAGTCTCTTGAGGGTTAGGGGCTTCTTCTCTCACTGAGGCCAGACTAGGTAATCCTCTGCTATATGTGTCAGGGGCCTCATATCAGCTGGTGTATGCTGCCTGGCTGGTGGCTCAGTGTCTGAGAGACCTCAGGGATCCAGGTTAGTTAAGACTGCTAGTCTTCCTATGGGGTCTCCCTCCTGCTCAGCCTCTTCTAGCTTTTCCCTAATTCAACCACTGGGGTCCCTAGCTTCTGTCTATTGGTTGGGTGTAAGTATCTGCATCTGACTCTTTCAGCTGCTTGTAGAGCCTCTTAGAGGGCATCCATGCTAGGCTCCTGTCTGTAAGTACACCATACTATCAGTAATAGTGTCAGGCTTTAGCCGGGTGGTGGTGGCACACGCCTTTAATCCCAGCACTTGGGAGGCAGAGGCAGGCAGATTTCTGAGTTCGAGAGTTCAAGGCTAGCCTGGTCTACAGAGTGAATTCCAAGACAGCCAGGGCTACACAGAGAAACCCTGTCTCGAAAAACCAAACCAAAAAAAAAAAAAAATAGTGTCAGGCTTTGGAGCCTACTCTTGAGCTGGATCCCAATTTGGGCCTGTCACTGGACCTCCTTTCCTTCAGTCTTTTCTCCATTTTTGTCCCTGCAGTTCTGTTAGACAAGAACAGCAACTTAAAAAGCTTCTGAAAAATAAAAGGTTCTGGCGAACAATTGAGCGAATCAAGTCAAATCTAACAAATGAGAGAAGCATTCAATTTTTACTAAGAAGAGCCTCTGCTTCAAGCCCAGAAAACAAGAAAACTTGTTTGGCAGGAATGTGGCCCTTGGGCTTCAGTTCTACTAGCCAGATGGATCCCTAAGAGAAAATACTTTCTTCCATGCTATAAACTTGTTCAGGATTTCAAGAATGTGTAAAAGACAGAGGGGATGGATATCGTGCAGCCCTACCAGAAGTGAACAAAGCAGATGTAAGAAAACAGGTCAAAAAGACTCTTCTTGTCTAGTGCAAGATAAGTTTCAGCCAACTGTGCAACTTGGACATATTCACAACTCTTGCCTAAATAGAATTTTCCAAGGGTTGTAATGGAAATGCAGAGATACCCCTACTAACCTTTCAGGGAATACATCATGTTCTGGGGCACTCCATATGGAGAATGCATTAAAACTCTAACACTCCAAAAATCAACATGGTAAATTAAGGCACAGATTCAGTATTAATAGCTATTTTTTAAAACCCATCATTAAAATACATGGTGATGTATAAACAAGTTACTATAATTGGATATTTATGCAAATAAACAAGTTACTATAATCGGATATTTATGCAAAGCTCTCATAAATAATAAATATGCTGATCATGCACAGGAATGCTGCTTGTGTTCTCCAGCTATTAAGTAGGACTGACCAGTTTTTGAGGAGAACATATAAGAGCAGATTACTTTAGAGTGATGTAACTTGAAATAGCAAAAGCCAATCTTTCTACCTGTTGCCTGAACCTGGGTAGGAAGTTTCAGAAGGAATAAATATCGTGATCTAAAATATCAACCATGGGCGATGAAAGAAAGTCTTTTATCCATCTTTGCTTTAAGTCCCAATTAGTTTTAGTGACGCTGTAACGACACACACCAAGATACCTGTAATCCCAGAATCATTGGGCTTAGGCAGAAGAATTGTAAATTCAAGGCCAGTCTGAGCTACACAGCAAGACCTTGCCTCAATAAAAGTCCTGTAGTCAAAGGTGATGGTGAAACTTTTTTCATTAATTAATTTATTTATTCACTTTTCAACCTGATAGCAGCCCACCCTCCTCCTGATCCACCCTCACATACTCCCTCCCTCTTTACCCCACTTTTTCTCTGAGAAAGGGAAGGCTCCCCCTGGCTATTCCCCTACCCAGGGATGATGAAACTTAAAACACAAGGCTAATCTAAGATTCTTTTGGTCAAAGTCCCATAAATAAACAGATACTACACTCTGTAAAAACATTTACCTTTTAAAAAAAAGTTTAATGAAAGAAGTACAGATCCATAAGAAGGATTAAGGTGACCAGCAAGTAACAGTATAACTCCCAGTGAGGAACAATTCTCAGAAGCTGCATTACTGCTGAGCTTGGGGTGAGCATGAACTAGGACTCTCTATTCATTTCAGTTTTCTGAAAATAACAAAAAATGAGACCACACTGTAAAAGTCATTCAGTGAACGTGTTTGTGAAATTTTAATAAGAATGGACATTTAGACGTTTCACTAACACCAATGCCCTTGCAGGTAATAGAGAACTCCTTGAGGCTGCTGAACATGGATTTCCAGTGTCTGCTCTTGTGTCTTTTTTTAAGTCAAGGTTCCAATGGACATGAGATATCAGGGGTTGTGCCACGTGGTTATAGACTGTCCATGTTAAAGTGCATAGGATTGTATCAGAATTATGTGACTGTCCAGTTGGAGTCTCATGGTCTCCACTGCAACCCTTCAAAAGAAGCAAGCTTGCATGAGTTTTACAACTGGAGGAACATACTCTTGTCACAGCCAAGTAGCACTTAGAAGAATATCCTTTCTGGTCAAGACCCTGATGAGAGTGTTGACTTAGCCAACGCCTTGACTGTAGAATTCTGACACTCTGATGATTGTTCTTGGTTGTAAATGTGATTGGATCTGGAACCAATTAAGATACATGTTGCTGGGTAGGTCTGAGGGATATTTCTGAGGGAAGAAGTTGCTCGCTCAGGAGATTCCCAGCATCTCAAGGTGGTGGTATGGATTTAAAGGGGTCTCAGAGAAAAACAAAGCTACTTCTTGCCTGTTCACCTTCTTCTTTGTTGATGAATGAATCTACATTGTTGCAGCTGCTGCTACCATCCTTTGCTCATATTAGAACTCAGTGTCTTCACCTTTCCAATTTAAACTGAAGACCCCTACTCTCTGTGATTCCTACTCTCTGTGATTCCTCCAGACTATCTGTACCATGCTGAGACTTCTCCAGCACCCAGCTTTATGCCATGTGAAACTACTACGTTCTCAGTATCTTCAGGGTGAAGACTGCCATTTCTGTACTATAAAACAGGTATCATGTGACACAACCTAATAAAGGATACATATATATATATCCTTTTATATATATATATTCATTTTAACAGTTCTGTTCCACCCAAGGACCCTAACACAGACCCACAGCTGATATCTGATCCTCAGAAACAGAGATAATAAATCAGTGTTCAAGTCACTAACCTTTTGACAATTATCATAGTATACAGTGCTGGACAATGTAACATGATTACAAATAACTTTATGCACATACATGTGACAACTTAGATTAAAAAATTCTTTGAAAAAATATAAGTTATCAAAATTTACATCTTCCTCATACATGACCTATATCTTCTCATTGTAACTTAACACCTCAAGAGGGTTCAGTAGACTCTTTAGATCTCTTATAAGAAGAGATAGTGCCATTCACGAATCTCCACCTCCCCAAAACTCCACCAACAACATCATACCAAGGGGTTTGGATTCCAACTTTTTAAAGCTAGGTAACATAAGCTATTATCAATTAAGAATATTTATGACTGCTAGTAATGAATAATGAAAGGCTGACATTTTAAAATATCTTTTATAATATCACCAAAATATTAAACATTTTATGACATATTGGATAAAAGGCACCAAATGTCTCTTTAGTTTCTATAATCTTTCTTTAGATAGACATTTGGTTATCAGGTGTTATTTAATAATTTTCTCAGGCTCCCTAACATTCTTTGACACGTGTCTAAACTTCTTAAGTATTCATTGATATGATTGCCAAAAAACAACTAACCTGACTTTATCAGGTTTTGACTATTTGTAGCCACTGCGGTGGCTCAGAGCCACCAGGATTTAGATCAGATGAACTTGTTGAAATTCCAGCTTTGATAGTTAACATCTGCATTATCTAACACAGAAACTGTAATACTTTATAGCAGCTTCCTTATTTCAAAATGAAGATAGCAATTGCTAACAGCTCCGGAGGTCAAATAGACTGCTGTGTATCTCCTCTGCCACCCCCTCGCTGAATAAATTGAAGTGTGTTAAATTTCTGGTTTTTCTGGTTCACGGTATTACTTCATCCATAAAATAGTGCCTACCTTTAAAATGTGGTTATGAAGATATAACGCTATAAATAACTTGCAACGATTTAGTACCTGGCACTCAATATATAGAGTGCCACCCAGTCTGGCATAGACTCCGTGCATTCGCACTGTGACAGTGGCTATAATTCTTTTCTTCCAGTTACCTGTAATTGAGCCATTCTAAACACAGCAAAAATACACATTTGTCAAAAACGTTTCAATTTGGTAATTGACAGTAATCCAATCCAAAGTCATATGTTATATTATTATAAATTTGAGTGAAATCTTAATCTGATGCTTAAGTGAATATTTAATAAGAAGTTTCCAAGACCATTTTTCAGCCTTTACTTAGCAGTAACCCCTCCCTTTTTTTCCAAATAAAACCTAACTCAGAAGACCTATGTATAAATATGTATTGAAGGCAGACAAAAATGCTTTTGTTGAACTGTGATCTCAGGCTAACGTAGTAATTTCATTCCAAATGTTACTATAAAATTGTGCCAACCCCTGTTGTGGTTCTGGGGCTTTTCTTTAGGGTAAATCAAATGTAAGAAAACATTTAAAACTAGATCAGTTGACAACATTGAGCCACCCAAGGAGAAAGGTGTGATGATGGACATTCTAACCAGATAACAAGCCCAGTACTGGGCACTTGGGTATGTAGTAAATATTAGAAATGGGCTGCACAGAGCAATCAAATTCAGGAGCAGCCCTGCATGTGGTGAGGAAAGAGACTCAGCGTGTCTCTTTCCTAGAACAGAACAAATTCTCTTTAAAGGCCTATGCAGTGATGTCTAGAATAAATTATAAGGGAAAAATCACCATCCAGTCCATGCCCTAAGGCCATACAGAAGCTCCAATGGGACCTTGTATTGAACTGGTACAAAATATTACTTTTACAATGTGTCTAGAATTATCTGGGTGTTCTTAGAATACAAACCCTCCATTTCTGTAATTGTCTGAAGACTCCAGAATGACTCCAGGACCCTCTTTCTAAGACTTCCTAGAATTCCTTTGAGCTCTTTAAAAACTAATGTTGCCTCTCCCAAAGACCCATAGAGATTCCCTGGTAAAAGTCTATGAGAATGGTCTGCAATTTTTCCAGCATGTTCGTGACTTTTCTATGGCTGAAATAAAACATCCAAACCAAAGCAACTTATAGAAGGAGGGGCTTATTGAGGCTTATATTTACAGAGTGTTCAGTCCATCCTGGCCAGGAGGCATAGCAGCAAGTGGCAGGAATGGTGACAGGAGCAAGAGCTAAGAGCCTATATTCTCAACAGCAAGTATGGAACATAGAGAGAAAAATGAGTGTGGGGATAGGCAATTAGCATTCAAAAGCTGCCCCAGTGATGTACTTTCTTCAAGTCCATGCTTCCTGATCTCACTGTCATAGCTAACTCATATTGGTTGAGACTAGACTATGTCTGGAGTCAGATAAAATGTAGCCTTCTGGACACACAGGAAAGTCATTTTCTTTTCTTTTTCACTTCTTTCTTCTTTTTTTTAAAGCTGACCACACAAGGATGCTCACATTGATAAAATGTTAAAATGTGTATATGTGTACTTATTTGTTCCATATAATTTTAAAAACTAGACTAGGCTAAGAACAGGGAACTTTTTTCATTGTGAAGAAAATTAAGTGTTGAGAATAGATATGAAATAAATCAGGAGGAAGACATTTAAAATTAAATGAAATTTATTGTGATTGATATACTATGAAGTAAATGTTTTTGAGATGAGAACTTCACATGCCAGAAAAAAATATAACTTGTGAAGACATAAATTAAATAGGAGGATTATGGAAAAATTGATAGATATACCTCAACAAATAAAGTTTATAATTTTCTTAGTTATCATGAGGATAATATGCATGGTTGGCAAACACACTATCCTTGAATATTGGCCCAAGTTGCCTGACTCAACCTTGTTCTAGAGTTGCAGATTGAAAAAAGAATTTATGACTTTCAGGTTAGATCAGGATATCCCAACAGTACAAACATCAATGGCTCATTTCTTCAAGGATTAAGGTCTTCTGTGATCTTAGTTCACACCAGAGGAAATGGATAAACAAAATGTTAAAAAAGTAGAACTCCCATATGGTTCAGCCATCTTCGTACTGGTCATATAATACCATAAGCTTGAGTGGGAGACATGCACGCTATGTCCATAGAAGCCATTTTAAAACTTCCAAAAGCTATTAGAGGAATGGACTTTGAAAGTTCTATCATGAATGAATAAAAATGTCTGAAAATGTTTAACCTGACTTGAACAGCATATATCAATGATATACATGTATCAATGAACAATATATATCATATACATGTATCAGTAAATAGCATGGATCATATACTTGTATCAATCAATGAACAGCATATATCATATATATGTATTAAAATCTCATTGTACCTGTTGATAGTTACAATCTTAATTTTTAAATTTATTTTCTTATATATTACATCCTAAACTCAATTTCTCCTCCTTCCACTCCTCCCAGTTCTTCCCCCCACCCCCACCTACCTTCTCTCTCAGATCCACTTCTCCATTTCTCTTCAGAAAAAAAACAGACCTTCCACAAATATCAACTGAACACGCCATAACAAGTTACAGTAAGACTAGGCATAGGCCCTCATATCAAGTCTGCACAAAGCAACCCAGTAGGAGGAAAAGGGTCCCAAAAGCAGACAAAAGAGTCAGGCACAACTTTACTCCCACTGTTGGGAGTCCTACATGACCACTAAGCTACACAACCATAGCATATATACAAAGAACCTAGCTCATACAGGCTCCTTGATTGTCACTTCAATGCCAAGTATTCTTTTAATCAGATTATTTGAGGTAGGAAGATCCATCTTAAATCTGAGCCATGCTTTCTGGTGGCAGCTCACATTAAAGAACTTGAAAGAAGGAAGTATTGCTTTCTGCCTGTTTGCCCTCACTCTCTCCCGCAAGTTAATCTCTCCTGTTTCTGAGACACTTTTCCCCTTCATTAGAACCTGTCTCCATTGGATTCCGTTGTAGATTGAAGGCCAGCAGCTCTCCAGGAATCCTCTGGAACTCTAGTGCCAGGCTTTGAGACATCTAGTCTCAAGAACTGCATAATTTCCAGATTGTCAACCTTTCCCTTGAGGGATAGCCAGTGTTGGACTGCCCGGACCATACCCTGTAAGTCAGTCTAATGGCTCATACATCTATTATTCTATCAGTTTCATTCTTTTAGAGGTAGCTGAATAATATCCTCTCTAAACAGTACCACCAGCTGGCAACTAAATATCTGAATCTACAGGAGACATTTGGATTCGAACCGCTGCATCCAGGCACCAGGAGCTGTGGTATGAAGTAACATTTAAACAGACATGCTCCTAATTATTTTCAGTCTTCAATTTCCAGTTAGTGCAAATCAAAAAGAGAGCAGATGAGGGGGGAAATGGGCAGAGGCAAGAGAAATGAGAATTATGAAAATAGACTCCTGATTTAGACATCACTCCATTTTAAAGGCCTTTGTCTTCTACATTATGAATGTCATTGGAACACTTAAAATTCTTAAATTTTTTATGTACTAACACAAGTAAGGTAAGCAAAAAAACAAAGATGAATAAAATTATATAGAAATATATAACAAAAACTATATATTCTAGTGCCAAAGACCCAAAGTGAAATATAAAATCTAAAAGCAAGCAAATATGGAGACAAAGTGAGGGACAGAAACTGAAGGAGGGGCTGTCTGCAGACCATTCTACCTGGGTATCCATTCCACGTGCGGTCACCAAAGGTAGACGCTGATGTGGATGTCAGGAAGTGCATGCCGACAGGAGTCTGACATAACTGTCTTTTTAGAGGTCTGCAAAAGCCTGACATATTTAGAGGCAGATGCTCACAGCTAACCATTGAACTGATCATGGGGTTCCCAATGGAGGAGCTAGAGAGAAGACTGAAGGATTTGAAAGGGTTTGCGACCCCATGAGGAGAGCAACAATACCAACCAACCAGAGCCCCCAGGGTCTAAACCACCAGCCTGGGCGCACTTAGGGAGGGACCCATGGCTCCAGCTATATATGCAAGGGAGGATGGTCTTGTCAGGTATAGGTGGGAGAGGAGATCCTTGGTCCCATGAAGGCTGGATGCCGTGTATGGGGGAATTCGAGGGTGAGGAGGTGGGAGTTGGGGGGTAGGGGGGGGCACGCCCTCCTAGAACCAGGAGGGGGGGAGAGGGGATAGGGGGTTCCGGGGCGGGGGGGGGGGAAATGGGGTAAGGAGATAACATCTGAAATGTAAATAAACTATCCAATAAAAATTAAAAAAAAAATCTAAAAGCAATGATACTCTGGTTTGTTTTTTACATACTTGAAAAGAAGGCAAGTTGGAAAGAAGAAACTGGTTTAAAAATAATTTGCTGGTTTAAGTCAATGAGCTGAGGACATCTGAGAGCATTATAATCCTTGTAAGTCATTTTTAAAGTCCTGAAAAAGTAAGTTGAATTTTTTACACTGAAGTACTAGTGAACCCACAGATTACTAAAATATAAAACACCAACACCATCACCATCTACACCAATGATTATACATAAACTGTAGAGATTTGTAAGGCAAGCGATAGTTTTACTCTTTGTCATCTGATAACATTAACCATCCTTAGAACTTTACTCTTGGGCCCTGCATGAAGTTTCTAGATCTCTGCCAGGACAACTGGAAAGAATAGACGTGTTTTCTATAAAAATCTATAAACCTCCTAAGAAATGATTGGTGCTGTGATTTTGGCTAGAATGGTACCCACAGGCTCATATTTGAATACTTGGTTCCCAGTTGGTAGAACTATTTGGAAAGGGCTAGGAAATGTGACCTTGTTGGGGGAGCCATAGCTTTGAGGTTATGAGTGTCCACACAATCCCACCTTATTTTAATTCTTTGCCCTGTGCTTGTGGATCAAGATGCAAGCTCTCATCTATTAATGCCTGCCAGCCACCATACTTTCCACCACGATGGTCATGGACTTCTTCTCTGAAGCTGCAAGCACCAAATAAACTCTTTTATAAGTTGCCTTGGTCGTGGTGTCTTCCACAGCAAAGAAAAAGTAACCAGAACAGGTGATATTACAAAATTTGCCAAGGAAGAGAAGTTAGCATTTATTGTGTGATTTTTTTTCCTTCCATCTAATTCTTGCTCCGATCTTAGCCACATTTATTCCTGATGGCAGTGGTTTATGATAGGCACACACCTTATTTTGACTAAGTGGACCACTGGGCTAGAAATGAGACCCTTGTGCTACAATTGTGCCTCTGAGTTGTTCTCTGACCTTAGGCAACCTTTTCAGCAGAAGTCTCAAATCATTCTAATCGAAGTGAAGATGCCAGCTTCCACCTACTGAATGTACAGCACATGAGGTGTGATATGACTTTCCGCCTTCACATGAATAAAGGTTATTCCAAATAAAGGCATAGATCTATGAAAGCATTTCTGGGTGAATGCTACATTTAATTATCTGCTATGATTTAGCCTTAATAGAGCAAGACAGTAAGATGGAAGAATATGCTTTTGACTATTCTTTAAAGTTAAAATACATAGCAATGTTCATGTGTATTCATGTGTGTAAATTACCATGCTTACTTTAAATATTAGAGTCAGAAAAATCACTTGGTTTCTGTATTTAAAGTATTATAATTATAGAAAGGCATGGACACTGGATTAATGAATGCTGCTTATGCTCTCTCTGTGGCGTCTACATTGCATGACTGTGGCCAAGCATGATGTCTCTGCCTCAGCAAATGAAGATATCCACATGGTACTGGAGATATGTTCTTTAGTGTTATGATGTGAGAGATAGCGGGATATCTATGAGAGGAGAGCCTAGTGGTAGGCCTGTAGGAAACTTTTCATGAAAGTTCTCATCTACAGTCCTAGCAGTTGAGAACTTCCCCAAAAAGGGGAAACCAGGAATTCAAGACTAGTCTGGCTACACACCAAGTTCTAAGAAACCCTGGGACTACACACCAAGACCTTGTTTAAAAACAAAAATAAGCAAACAGAAAACTTCTAAGTATTATCCCTAAATCTCTCCCTGAAACCCTTAGCTAGTAGTTTGATCTCTTCTTCCTACATAGATTTCCACAATCATTGTACTAGTGCGTGTAGTCCACCTCATAGCCAAGCATCATGCTATGAGGTATGCCAGTATCATGCTCAGATTTGTGAACTAACACATTTCTTTTCCTGGTAAACTTAACCTGCCTCCTATATTCTGTCATAGAAATCCTTCAATATTCATTATCTTTTGCTTACTACATGCTTTTTTCAAATAATCCTCCTCCTTTTTCTTGAGGAACATTTTTGTTGTTGTTGTTCAATCGGTACAAAATTTCAGTTATGTTAAAGAGTATTCCTGGGAAGATATATACAAATACTTATTTATCCTCAGATAGCAAATCAAGCAGAGACCAAAGTAAGAATAACATCAAAGTCAAACTTAGTGAACCAATGAGTTTTATTGTGGTTACTTACAGGAACATGCACAACGGGTTACTTACAGGAGACAGTTACATCACCAAAAGCTTAACTCAGCATGGATAACATCTGAAAACATGGAGCACACTGCTCAACTTGCAGGCAGCTCAACACATTGTAGAGTATCTCTTTCAAGCAGTCCAGGAGGGCTGAACCTCATCCAGGTAAGTCAACAGGTCCCCATCTCTTCCAGGCAGCTTGGTCGGTCTCCATCTCCTCCAGGTAGCTCTGGTAGCCTCTGTCACTTCCAACCAACTGAGCTGGTCAGAGATTTTTCTCAGAGCATCTCTAAGCAGTCTTTACCACTTCTATACTCTTGAGGTGGGATAGGACTAGTGATACTGTTCAGTTTCAGGGACTTCCTAAAGCTTTTGAGCTGCTAACTTCCTGAGCTTAAGTTGCTTCTGCACAGGATGAAGTTTCACTTCCCTTTAGAACATTCTGCATCTTAATAGGATTCTTTCCAAAATGAAGATTAGTTTTCAGAAGAAATTACCACATAACAAAATTTCTATAGAGCTATACAACTTAATAAGCATCATACTGTATACTTCAAAACTGTTAGGAGCAGCTAGGAATCATGGTGCATGCCTAAAGTTCTAGTGCTTGGGAGGCAGAGATACAAAGTCAAAGAGTCCTTGGGGGGGGTATTGAGGATTATAGGAAAGATAGAAAAGAAAACTTAGAGACAATGGTTAGAAGTAGGGAGGACTGTCCAGTCAGTACTTCAGCAACCTTGAGTTTAATTCTCTCAGGTTTTATATACTTCACAGTATCATGGGAAACAAAGTCACAAGCCAGCAGAGACAACGGCTAACATACATTCGATGTCTGTACTTAGCTACACATCAAATATTCTTCCTTGTTCCTTCCTCCAGTACTAACAGAACATTCAGCCTCTTGTCTTGAGCTTCAAGTATATCTCCTCTCATTGTTTCATGTGTCAGCAGGCCAGGAAGTGTGGCAATAGACCCTGACCTGACTCTGCCTGACAGGCAGGCTTTCACAGATGCAGGCAAAATGGCTCACAACACAGAGGTAGGTGAGTCTCTGAGTTTAAGGCTAGCCTGGACTACAGAATGAGTTCCATGACAGCTAGGGCTACCCAGAGAAACTCTGTCTTGAAATCCAAACCAGTCAATCAAACAAACAAACAACCAAACTGTTAGGAGCATAGAGCAATGGAATCAAGAAACATTTGGAGATGTTGGTGATTGTGGCGGAGGTAGTATTAGGAGTGTTTGTACATGCACAAATCATAAACGTGCATATGAAAGAATTCAGTTCTTTATATATGTATTATAGCTCAATAAAGCAGTTTTTTAAATAGATGAAACCTTTCTAAGTAAAATTAAATATCCCACCATTTCTTGGAAGAGTTTGAATGATTTCATGTAGCTGGAGGCAAAAGGGGTTTTCCAACATGCAAGGACCCAGCAACTGCATAGAATTCCAACTCACTCACGGATTTTACTCTACACTTTTTATTTCATGCTCACATAGCTAATACATAGGTTGTGTTATGTGAGCAATCTCTTTGTAAAGTCATATGTACATCTGTTGTTCTTTCATGTAAATTCATTAAACATATGGGAAATGCAGGCATCGGGATGAGGCATTTGATCTGATAAAGAAAACATCTAAAATGAAACAGAGACTTCTCCTCCTTCTCTTTCATTTTGCCAACCACTGAGAAGAAAAGAAAGATCCAAAAAACAATATACCTTCATCTAATCTCAAATTTCATCTTCCCCATCCACATACAAAGAAATGAAATTTGACAGGAGAGAACAATATGACCGAGTATCTAGCTTAACTGTGGCTCCATGCTTCTTCTCTGAAAAAAACATTACTGAAAGGCAGTGTGATTACCACAGATGCAAAAGATAAGACAGAGGATCTTCTGACAACACTGAAGTGTATCTTTGTGTGCGAGAGCATTCAGCATCTGTAGAGGTCAGCAGTCAATGGTCATGGGGACTTACAAGAGAATACTGGGGAGGACTGAGAAATAAGCAGTGTACACATTTATAAAATCCATTTTATTTTATTAATGTGTATATGGGGTATGTTGGCTACTTTATGTCAATTTGACACAAATTAGAGTCATCAGAGTGGAGGGAACCTCAATTGAGAAAGTGGTTCCATAAAATCTGGCTTTTGGCAAATTTTAGGACAGTTTCTTGATTACTGATTTACAGATGAGCACTCAGCCCATCATGGGTGGTGCCATCCCCAGGCTGGTGATCCTGAGTTCTATAAGAAAGCTGACTGAGCAGCTTTAGGGAGCAAGCCTGTATGCAATACTCCTCCATGACTTTTGCCACAGTTCCTGCCTCTAGATCCCTGCCCTTCTTGAGTTCCAATCCTCCCTTCCTCTCATGATGAACTATGATGTGTAAAGATAAGCTGAATAATGCCCCCCTCAAGTTTTTTTGATCTTGATGTTTGTCTTGATAATAGCAACCCTAAGAAAGACATGGAGAGAAGGTATGTGCATATGTGTACAGATGTTGGTGGAGGCCCAAAGAGGACATTATATCCCCTGGAGCTGTAGTTACAGGTGGTTGTAAGCTGCCCCATGAGGGTGCTGAGAACTAAACATGGGTCTCCTGGAAGGGCAGTATATATAGACATAACTGTTGAGTCATATCTCCAGACCCGTTGATATGTAAAGTAAGACTATCAAAATTATGTGAGCGATAAAGGTCAATGCAAATTAATATGACATTGACGTTCCATCGCACCTAAGTTGGGATGGCTGTCACAAAGGAAACAAATGTTGATTATGATATGGACAGAAAGAAACCATTCTACATTGCTGGTGGGAATGTAAACTAGTCTAGCCACTATTTTTATGAAAATCAGAAAGCATGTTCCTCAAAATACGAAACATAGATCTATCATATGTCCCAGTGTCTCACTTCTGGGGATTTACTCAAAGGGCTTCAAGTCAACATATCACAGAGACACATGCACATCAGTATTTGCAATCCTTATGTTACTGAATCAGCCTAAGAGCCCAACTATTAAAGAATGAGTAAAGAAAACTCAGTACACATACACAAAGGAGTTTTTCTACCTTTAAGAACAAAGTTATGTCATTTGCATGAGACTAGGTGTATCTTCAGGAAAACGTGTTTTCTTACTAACGCTTTTCTAGATTTTATAGCTTTATATAAAATCAAGAATGCATATTTCACACGGAAGTAGAAATGAAGCTGTCTGGGGTGATAAAGAAGACTGATTTGGTGAGGCACTGGGAGGAATACACTCAACTGGTAATATATAGAAAAGTCTGTCTGCAGCCGTACCATATACACACCCGATCTCATCTGATCTTGGAAGAAACGTCTATGTACAGATTTACAATGGACGTATACAGTGCTGAGCAGGGGAGAGTTTAAAGGAGGATATAGCCAGGAGGTATTGTTGGATGGGGAGAGGAGTATGTGGTAGAAGAAAAGGGAGTACCAACAGTCCTCAGCTATTCATTCAGAATGAGAACAAGACAGTGGTAGTGTAAACCAAATTAAAATTGCGTAGCAGTCCTGGGTTTAATGACACATAACAGCAACATTGACAGAATGGACAATGGACAAATTAGATGATTCCATCATATAATGTTTAATAATGTTTAAAAATAACATCTGCAAAGTATATTACCTTATGGAATAATAATAATAATTAATAAAATAACTAGGAATGAGACATTCTCTCTCTGGGAAGAAATTAAAATTATGCAAAAGTGAGTCTGGGGTACCTGGTGTTAACCTCAGTGTCTCCATTTCATTTTTTATGCACCCAATGTCATCTGATCTCAGAAGAGATATGTATAGACATTTCATATGTATTTGTATAGACATTTGCCTGCATGTATGTCAGTATATGTGCTGTCTTTTCATATGTATAGACATTTTGCCTACATGCATGTCAGTATATGTGCTGTCTAAGGAGGCCAGAGAGCGCATTGGATTCCCTGGACTTACAGCTGCCTGTTAGCCACTAGGTAGTTGGTAAGAATGAAGCCAGGGTCTTCTGGACAAGCAGCCTGTGCTCTTAAACAATGAGTCATCTCTCCAGCCCCCTCCACTTCATTTTAATATTTGGTATAACAGATAATTTAAGTGTTAAGCAGGTTATGGTGGTGAACAGCTGCAACCTCTTTGCTGAGGAGTCTGAGGCAGGATAGTCATCAGAAGATTAATGACAGCCTGGGCTGTCATGAAATTCTGCCTCAAAATTATTGTTTTTTTTTTACTATTATTTTAAAAATGCATAATAAGGTCCCTTCCTTTATGGATGATGGAATACATACTTTTTTCCTGTATTTTACTTCAATTACAACTAAACTCCATAAATATTATATATAAAATAAAAAACAAGCACACAAACACACAACCACAAAACTTGTGTGAGATAGAAGGAGAAGCCTGGCTAGACAATTTAGGACTAAGTGTCATGCCAGTGTGAAGGTCCCTGGTTAGATTGTTTTTGTTTCATATGTCATAGGCTTGGAGATGAAGAAGCCATCAACTCTGGAAATCCAATGAGATCCAGCCAGAGAACCAAGACAAGGTGCCATACCAAGACAAGAAAGTTACAGCTGACACTCTTAACCAAACAACACAGAAAACACTGCATCCCAACCCCAGATTGCCCACCTACAGTGCCCACTCCAATTCTAGTAGCAAACTACCCCTTCTAGGAAACACACACACACAGATATACAGTGTTTACACACACAAATATACTGGCTAGACACTCTTATATACATGCCTGTACCTACACATGCATACATGCACTGCTTAAACACACACATTCTACTACTTTCGAGTGTATGTATGTATGTATGTATGTATATGTGTATGTGTATTTATGATGTACCAGATGAATGTACCAGTACTGTGTCCCAGATAACCAAGGACTACCTAAAGGCATCAATTTTAAATTGCCCTTCATTAAGTGTAAATCAAGAACAAACCACTGCCCTAACATTCTAAACACTAAAGTGTGAAATGGCTCATGAACTGAGAATATCTTGTCTACCATTGCCCAACAGTGCAGGATTTGACTATTATTATACCCTTTTATGTTTTGATAGGATTCCAGGTCATGAAAGAATTACCTAACAGTGAGAATTCACAGGCCTATTCCCCTCTTCACCTCACAGCTTGATGTTTTCCTTTTTGTGCTTCAACAATAAGAGATACCATGAACATCATTTTGCTAAAAATTTATACATACAATTGCACGCACACGCACACACACAGGCTTTCCATAAGAAGTTGAAATTTTAGTCAAAAGCTATTTACAAAAAAGAGGGGATTAGGGCTATTTCTGATCTCCTTTTCAGTTTAAAGGGTCTCAACATACATTCACAATTCAAATGATTTTGTTTTCCTTTTACACTCGTGTGTGTGTGTGTGTGTGTGTGTGTGTGTGTGTGTGTGTATACACAGGGGCAGACTTGTGCCATGGTATAGCTGTGGAGGTCAGAGAACAACTTTTTGGAGTTGGTTCTCTTTTTCCACTTTAGGTTCCAAGGATCAAACTCAGGTTGTCGGGTTTGGGTAACAAGTGTCTGTACCTATCGAGCTGACTTGATTTCCCAGACTCGCACCTTTCTAATGTGTTAATTTGAAATGTTTGGAAGGTAATATAGCTTACAGTAGTTGGCTGGCCTAAGTCAAGTCTCCTTAATATTGCATTCTCTAATCCTCAAACGAGTGATCCGAAAGACTCTGGTCCCCAAATTATTATAAATGTGGTTTTCTCTTTGTGGGTGGCTTAGCTAAAATAAGATTATAAAAAGAGACAGTCTTCTTGTGGCCAGGTTATAGAGAATTGTTTTCATAATCAAATGACCAAATCTCAGCTCACATCTAAAAAAAAAACCCAACCTAAGATGTAATGAATAGATGAAAGTTAAGTTAATCACTTCAAATAAAATTACAATCCATACTGGAGACCTATTTTCTTCAAGACATTGATAAGAAATAAAAGTTGGCTCCTAATTATCTATATATCTGAGCTGTAAAGACAATAAGATAATAAATGTCTGGCATGGTCGGTTTTAATTCAATAAGTGATGAGAGACATATGACAGGTGTGAGTTATGATGTTCAGGCTGTGGTTTCATAAGAGAGGTAAACAAGTCGTTAAAAATAGCATGGCTGTCTTGGGCTTCTTCTTACACCGAGAGCAGTACTCCATTGCGTTAGGTGTTTGTTTGGTTTGAAACCAAGAACTGCTATTAATAATACCTCTTACACCAAAATAAAACATTTGCAAAATAAAGTTTTGCACTTCCACCCACCATGTTCCTCCAGTGAACCCCTGCTTCTGTTTGGTTAGAATCCCTTTGCAATTAAGGACATCTGTTTTTGATTCTGCGGCTTGAGGATGAATTATTCATCTACAGGAGTGGACAAATGAGTGAACAGAGAGCCGTAGTTCTTTTAAATAGAATACCCACAAACAGCATAAGCAACAACTTCTAGGTTCACAATCTTCTGACCCAGATGATCTGCAAATTGCTGCTGCTGTTCACACAGCCTCAGTCAGGAGAACCTCCTATAACACTCACTCCGGTGGAGAGATCAGACACTGACAGATGCTTCTGTCCCCATCTGATGGAATTTTGTCTGAGGGCCTTTGCTTGAGGGTACTTTTCAGCAAAGCTTTAACAAACCTCATCAAAAGACCTGATTCACTTCAGTAGTTCTTGACCATTTTGTTTCAAGTCAAAAAAAGTTATTGAAGGGCTGGTTGATGGTTCAGGACACTGGCTGCTCTTCCAGGGGGAAGACCTAGGTTCAACTCTCAGCACCTACAACTATCTTAACCCCAATTTCAGGGGATCTAACATCCTCTTCTAGCTTCCATAGGCTCTATAAGCATACACAGATATGCATCTACATACACCATACACATAAAATAATAAAATAAAATAAATTTTGAGGAGTTACTGGAAGTTACTCCTTGGTAGAAATCATATGAAGCCCCAAGAATTAAATAGTTATCAAGAAAGAACTTGTCTCAATGGCACTGAGCCTGTAGCATAAAGCAGGAATTAAGTCTAGTATGATGGCCCATGCCTTCACTACCAACACATGGGAGATGAAGGCAGGAAAATCAGGGGTATAAGATCACCTTCAGATACAAAGCAGATTCTAGGTCAACCCAAGCTACGTGAGATCCTCCCTCAAGAAACATAAACAGAGTCTGGGAAAATCACTCATTCAGAGTGCTTACCTAGCAAGCACTAGGGGTCACATTTGCTTCCCAGAACTTTTGCAAAGGCCTTGTAAGATCTCTTGTAAGAGCCCTTATAAGGCTCAGGGGCTGCCAGCCAAACCTAAATGGTGAGTTTCAGGACTCTGAAGACCATGTCTCTCAACTGTTTCAAAATGGTGGACAGTGCCAGAAAAATGATACCCAAGGTTGTTCTCAGGTCTCCATGGGCAGCTGCACACACACAGATACACACACACACACACACACACACACACATCATAAAATGAAGAAGAAAATCCATAAAAACAAACTAAAAAGCAAGAATTAGAGATGGGAAAAGTGGTAAAATATGTTATTTGGATATGTCTCCCTTTGTAAAATTTTGGGACTATATAAACCTAGCTACCATATAGTCACTTCTTCAATCTTGCAATCATGGGGATCTTTGACTACTACTATTTTGAACTTTATTATTAACAATACCAGTGTGTACATATGTGTGTACTTGCACATATGCACACATGCCTGCATACATACGCATGCACATAGACATACATGTCCCACAGTACATGTGTGGAATCAGAGAACAACTTTCAAGAGCTGGTTGTATCTTTCCACTGTGGAATCCAGGGATTGAACTCGGGTTCTCAAGCTTGCACACCAAGTCTTTCTACCTGCTGAGCCATCTGACAGTCCCGTCAAGCTGTTTCTTAAAGACAGCTTTTGTCTCTTTTCAGCAACTGTAAACAATCCTTAGGACAGAGGTGTTGCTAATAACAAGAAGGAATTGGAAGAGCTGAAGAACAAGGCTGAAGAGCTGGAGAAAGCAGAGCGGAATCTGGAGGCAGCAGCTGAGAACACTAAGGCAGGTATTCTGCAAGGGCAGCAGGAACCCAGGTTCTTAGCATGCTATCCCAATATTCTCAGCATGTTGGCTTTCAGCCTCATGTTGCCTCATGGTTGCAGGCCCTAACCATCATGTACTTATTCATGGAAGAAATAGAATGAAGAGTATGAGGAATGTTGTTCATATCTGAATATTGTTATTAATAAAGTCAGAAACTGCCAGAAGTGCTGCCTCACACCTTTAATCCTAGTACTTGGAGGGCCGTGGTAAGAGGATCATGAGTTTAACGGTAGCCTGGCCTATATGGTGAGATGCCGTATCAGAAAACACACATACATACACAATGCCACCATCAATCAGCAGCAAGGAAAAATCATCGCAGAAATGCCCAGGAGGAGCAATTTCTTCCTATGCTCTATTGACTAGAATGAGGTGTGACTGTGCCAATTTGGACAAATTACAAGGCTTGGCTTAGGTCTGTGCTATGATGGGTAAATGGAAGACGGCATTAAACAAAACTCGGAGGCCAGGCATAAAGGTTCATGTCTATGGAGCCTGAGGCAAGAGGATTGTCACAAGTTCCCATCCAGCTTGGTCTACAAAGTTAGACCCTGTGGGTTGGGGAAGGAAAAAAAAGGGGGGGAAGACAGGTAAGGAGAAGAAAGGAAATTGAAAACAAAATCTATTTCGTAGGTCCTAACCTTGTCTACTTAATTTATGACTCAATGAAGACCTAAAAGCAACCTGAATGATCTTGTCTTACTCATTTTTATTGCTTTCGACTAGGTTTCTGGCAAAATCCATGCCTGCTAATGAGCAAATAATAATGCCTTGCTCTTGTGAAAAGCCTTGCGGTATACAAAGTGCCTGCACGTACATCATCCCATCTGATCCTTGCAAAGATCCCTGTGAGTCAGACAACAAGAGCATCTCACCTCATAGATGAACAGTCCAGAGTTCAGAGAGGACAGCCACCCACCTGGCTCTCAGTCACGCTATCATTAAATTCTAAAACGAGAGAATCAAGTCAAGTCTTCTGACTTCAAGCTTTGCCCTCCAGGGACAAGCTTTGGCCGATGTTGCTCCTGAAATAAGGGCATGAAGCCAAAGCCCACGTGCTGGCTGGCACCTGTGGAAGAGGATAAACAGCTTCTTTCTGAGTCTCCAACTTCCTAAACTCAAGAGTGAGACATGAGATCCCTAGGACAAACTTCCTAGCTAGACCAACAGTACCAGAAAGCTCAGAGTTCAGCAAGAGGGTGATCAACACACCCAACATCGACCTCCGGCTTCCGTGTATACATGCACTTGCACGCTCATGAAAACATGTACACACACACATACACACACACACTTACTTGCTGCACAAACAGCAGCTGTGAGGAATGCATCGCACACTTCTGATAGCCTAAACTCACTCAATTGCTAAATGTGTGTGGCAGCCCACCTATATTCCAGTGCTCAGAAGATAGGTACAGGGCATCCTGAGAGAAGCCGGCTAACCAAACTAACTACATTGGTAACCTCTGGGTTCAAATGAGAGACCCTGCCTCAGTGAATAAGATCAAGCGTGATTGGGCAAGACTCCCTTTGTCAGCCTCATGTCTCCACACTCATGCATACACATGCATATCTTCATAAACCAGAGATACCTACAAAATAGAAAGAGACACTGAGTTCCTTGTTTTAATGTTGGCATGAGGTCTAAACTGGATGGCTTATGGAATGTGACTAATTTCAGCATTATGAATGTGGCATGTCACAGCTGTAATATTGTGACTGTAGATGACTTTGAATTCTGTCAGAAGCCTACGGAGGTTTTGAACTTCATTAAGAGGCAGCATGGGTAAGCTACAGAGCTGTGTCAGTCAGCTCTAAGCTTCTGGCCCTTCACAAGTCCTTGAGAGCTGATGTTTTCACGTCTGACATGCTTCAGGGGCCAAGAAGTAAAAGTTTAATATTTCTGCACAGTTAGGGTGTCCAGCAAAATGTCTACTGTGTTTTAAAGAACATACTTAAATTCAAAACCTTATTAACCAGGTAATAAAAAAAAAAAGTTACCTGTAGGCCTCAAGTCCTAGACAACTAGACCAGAGCTGCAGAGATACTCTGTGAGGTATAAACTACATACATTTGTCTTGTCTTTCTCTGGAGGGAATTGCTGTCTACAGGATGAAATCTCTTTCTTTATCCAAAGACATTTTATTTTCTTCTTTGTCTCTTCCTTTCTCAAAATATAAAAGATGTGTCTTTCCCAAAACAGTCCCAGATTGGTCTGTGGTATTCCTTGTCTGCAGGAATCTTCCCCTCTCGTCAACCACATACACATGTGTAGGCTTCATTCTCCCTAGAGCAGTGGTTCCTAACCTTTCTAATGCCATGATAATGAAATGTATCTTTAATACAATTTCTCACATTGTTATGACCCTCCCCAACCATTAAAATTATCTTGTTGCTACTTCATAACTTTAGTTTTGCTACTGTTATGAATCAAATTGTAAAAATCTGATGTGCTGGATATCTAATATGAGACCCCTGTAAAGGGTTTGTTTGATCTCCAGAGGGCTCTCCGACCACAGGTAGAGAATCACTGCCATGAAAGACAGATGATTGGGAGGGATGACAGCAACAGAGTTACCACTGTAAGCTTCAACAACTAGGCCTTCTCCAGAAACTTCTTCTCTTCTTTTGGGGTGACAAAGACTACAGAACTATCAAATGATAGCTCCTTTATTTCTCTCCATAGCACGCTGTCTTAATTAGGGTTTCTGTTGCTGTAAAGAGTCACAAGGACCATGGCAACTCATCTAAAATGAAAATACTGAATTGGGCTTGGTTTACAGTCTTCGTGGTTCAGTCCGTTATCATCATGGTGGAAAGCATGGTAGTGTGCAGACAGACGTGGTGTTGGAGACGGAGCTCTACATCTTGATTCAAAGGCAGGAGGAGACTAGATTCTGCACTGGGTGGAGCTTGAGCATGTATATGACATCAAAGCCCACACACTGCTTCCAACATGGCCACACTTATTCTAATAAGGCCACACCTCCTAATAATGTCACTCCCTGTGGTCAAGCATTCAAACACATGAGTGTATGGGGCCACATCTATTCAAATCACCACGCACGCAACTACTATTTTTTTATTGATAGCATATCTTTTACTAATTTTTGAGATTTTTGTGTGTATAAGCAAGAGTTTTGGTCATAGTCACCCCCAACTCCTCCCTTTCACTCTTCCCAGGCACCCCCAATTGTTTCTGTCTCCTGTGCAGGTTTTGTGTAAGTAACCACAGTTGGTGTGGGTTCATAAGTACAACAACCATGCCTTGTTCAGAAGGTAGAATTTCACAGCATTACTCTGCACCCTCCAGCTCATACACTCTTTCTGTCCCTTCTTCCACAACACTTGCTGAGCCTGGTGGGAGGGTATTAATGTTGTCCCATTTATGACGAAGTATTCAATAGTCACTTACTATTAGCACTAGAACAGTTTGTAGACTCTGCCTTAACTGTTGACCACCACAGAGAGAAGCTTCTATACCCTAGGTTGAGGGTAGAATATGTCTATGGATCTATGGATGAAAATATGAATATTCAGAAAGCAGTTTTGAAAACATATTCATTTAGCAAAACAACAGTAGTTAAACACGCACGCACACACACACACACACACACACACACATACAGGAGCCTGCCTGACTAGCCAAGGGCATTTGACATGATTTACAATACCAGGCATTAATTCCCTCCTGTGAAGCTGGTCTCAATCCAATCAGAAAGTGATTGGACACCCCCATGATCTTCATGCCACTATTACACCAGGGGGCGCATCTTACGTGGCAGGCCAGGAGTTTACTGCTTGATCATACTATTGATGGATCTTCTCTCTGCAGTAGTGTGAATGAGAAACATTTCCTGGATACTTGTGTATTTGAAAATTTTGTCCCCCATCAAGGACACTGTCTGGTGAAGTGTGACACTTTGAAGATGTGGAGTCTAGCTGGAGGAAGAATATGACAAGGAATGGGCTTTGAAAGTTTACAGCCTCTCTATACTTCTTGTCCTATCTCTTAGCTTCTTGTCTGTACAGTAAAGATGCTACCTCTGCTACTTGCTGCCACGCCTTCTCTGCCATTATGGGTTTTAACCCTCTGAGACAATAAGCCAAAATAAACTCTCCCTTAATTTGTTTTGATCATGGTATTTGTGGTGATTTAAGTAAGAGTGGCTCCCGTAGGCTCATGTATTTGAATGTTTAGTCACCAAGGAGTGGAACTCTTTGAAGGAATTAGAAGGATTAGGAGGTGTGTGGCCTTGTTGGAGGAAGTGTGTCACTGGGGATTTGCTTTGAGATTTCAAAAGCCCATAATGCCCAGTTCTCCTCTCTCTCTCTCTCTCTCTCTCTCTCTCTCTCTCTCTCTCTCTCTC
>NW_021604696.1:1752759-1794532 GCF_004785775.1 Grammomys surdaster | reverse complement strand
TCTCTCTCTCTCTCTCTCTCTCTCTCTCTCTCTCTCTCTCTCTCTCTGTTTGCCAATCAGGGTATAGCTGTCAGCTATGTCTTCCTGCAACCATGCTCCTTCCCAGCATGATGATAATGGACTCTGAAGATGTCACAAACTCACAATTAAAAGCGTTCTTTTATAGAACGTGCCGTGGTCATGGTATCTCTTCTCAGCAACAGAACAGTGACTAAGAATTTTATCTTAGCCATGGAAAAGTAACCAATATGTTCTGCCAGTGAACTACTTAGCACTTTCTAGGACTATGAACACTAGCCAACAGAGAGCAATAGATCAGGGACACAGAAATTCCTCCATAGCTTGGAACTTAGGTATAAGGCATCTTCAGCAGTGGGGTCCTAACATCTAAGAAGTCTCATTTCATGAGGTGGGAGCACTGAAGTATAGAGATATGAAGTAACTTACTCAAAGTTATTCAATTAGTAAATAACAAAGGGAAGATGTGGACAGGAAGCTGTGCTCCAAGTCCTACATCACACTGCCTCTAGCCGGTGACTTTTTCTCCAAATGTCTGCAATCTTCACAGAAACTGTCCACAACTATAAGTCTCTCATTTAATCATCTCCGAGTATTGCTTCTTCCAACTGAAAGAACTGTGTAAGCAAAGTGTCTTTCTACTTAGTTATCCTGGGTCCTGAAATAAGTGCACACCTATCTACGGAATGTTCAATGAAAAAGCACATTTTTCAAACTTGCTTTGCCCGTGTTAGTTCCCTGTATGCCGTGAGTGTTCAAGTCTTCATGGCAAGAAGTGATGAATTGAACCTGAGGGTACCCTACCCTCAGACAAAATTTCCTCTGATGTTTAAGCAGTGTCAAGTATTTTTAATACAAAAGATTTTCATTTTCCCACTCAGTTCTACCCGTTGAAGAAACCTTGGTGTATCTACTCGGAAGACTAACAGGAAAAGACAGAGAATAAAATATGAGTGTAATAAAGCATTTGCCTCCAAAAGAACATACCCTGTTAAAAGAAACCAACAGAAGCTGGTACAGCTCCTAGGTCTGAGAATAGCTAAGAGCCATCATCACACCATGGTATCTATAGAGAGGGCTCCTGGAATCCAAAGATCAAACTGCAAGCTCACACATAGGACTGGTCCCCAGTGTTGATGACCTTCAAGAGAGAGTTGTGATCACTCCTTGGAACCTAGAAAAAAAATACTAATCCTGAGGAATAAGCTTGAAAATCTCTTCCATTTCCATGATCATAGTTCCACAGATGCCTGAAAACAGAGCAGGCAGAGGTGTCTGTGGTTCCTCCATACATGTTAGGAAAGAGGAGGTAGTCATAACGGAGACACAGAAACTGTGAAGCCTGCTGTAAAAGGTCTGTCCCCCTTCTCTATTAGCCATGTCTATCTGTGAGGTCCCTTTTCAGTTCTTGGTTAGGCAGCCATGAAACTCCTGGTGACTTCACTGGTGAAACTCCTGTCATATTACTAAGAATGCCACAATCTCACAGTAAACTAGCAGTTCCTCTGGCTCTGCCCTTTCTGCAATGGTACTTGAGCCTTACACACTGAAGCTGTGTTATAGATGTGTCAGTTGGGACTGGGTTCCAAAAATCTGCACTTTGATCGGTTTTGCTTTTCTATAAAGATCACCATCTTTATAAAGAGAGGGTTCCTTGATGAGGGGTGTGAACCACATTTACCTATAGATCTAAGGACAAATATTTAGGGTATAATTAGGGACTATGGTGATTTCATAAACTAGGGGCTGTAAGTCAGCCATCAAGATCTATGACTTCACTAACCTCAGGCAGTTAGCTAGGATTTTAGTACAAGGCAGGATTTTCTTCTCCTTGTATCTAATTACAGAGCTGTTGGTTACCCCCAATATATGTGTGCCACTAAGGCACCCCCCCCCCGTTATCATGTCATTATGGTCACTGTGGTTTATAGACATCATAACTGGGTAGGAATATTGTACTTCCCCACTTTGGAAGCTTATATGGTACCTTCTTTGGTCCATAATAGCTAATCCTCAAGGGGGAGGGTTTTGGGTCACTTGGAGATGACCTTTGGTGACTGTTTCTTTGTTTCCTCAACCCTCAAAAAACCTCTTCTTTCTAAAAGAAAAAGCTTCCTCATGTATAAGTTCCATGTTTTGAGGAGCAAGATGTACTCAACTCATGTTTACTGTGCTATCAACAGCAACAAAGTTATCATAAACATGGAGCCAATCCATCTGACTAAAAATACCTGATATGCCCACTGAAGCCAAGCCAAGGGATCCTGGTTGTACTGGGAGAGATCATGTAAGATAGAGGTGGCATCAGAGAAATATAGACCAAGGCCAACTAGCTTCCCAGAAAATGGGACTGCGCTCCAGATCTGGTAGGCTAGAGCTCTCTTACAGCAGAAAAAAAAAGGGGAGCTTACAGAGCTCTATCTCTGTTAAAGAAGACACTAAATGTATCTCTGTCACATTCAAAGATACTACCTAGGAAACTTCTACTCTAAACCCAGTTGCTCGCTGCCCATCATTAGCATGTGTGACAAAGGAAGCTCATGAACTAATGATGATGTGTGGTTATCATTAATATATGCAGTACATAATTAAAATGTGCAGTAATAACAGCAGCAACCACCTTCCATCTTTTTAACACACACACACACACACACACACACACACACACAGTCTTCTATCCAGAAAGAAGCCAATTTGACTATATTTTAGGACTTAAGTCAGATGACAGATTTTAATTATTGCTTGGTTTTTATTTATTTTTCTTTCCCCCTCTGAGTATAATTCTCTGTTGACTTCCCACTCCAGTTACAATAAAATCCAGGACTTGAAAATATGACAAAGCCCTATCAGATTTTCCCCAACTTGGTACAGTAGCTTACTTCATTATCACAAAACCTGTTCGGTAGATCATATTCGGTATCTTCTTATAATTAAGTTATAACAAATGTTTTATGATCACATAAGATAGCAAACCCTACAGTGTACAACAAATCAAAATAATGAATGTTTTATGTTTTCCATTAAAATGTGTACATGCATTTATCATTTAAAGAACATTTTTTATATTGGGTCACTATTCAAAACATTTTTAGACTCTCTGTGACCTCTACCCTCCTTCCTAATTCACAGTCACCCTGTCCTTTGGCTGGCTAAGCCCTTACCAGTTGCTAACCTTGTGTCTTTATACCCTGACAAGTGGCATTTCCCCTAGAAATACACACACACAGAAAAAAATCTATCCCCAGACGTCCAAAAAGGTTACATATCAATTTCTTCAAGTTCAAATGTCACATTCCCAGACAGGACGCCCTTGGCCATGCAATACAGGAGACATCATCGTCATTCTCTTGCCCTTTACCCTGAATTATTTTTCTTCAAAGCTTTTGTCAAGCAAATGGTCACATACTTTTTTTTTGCTGTTTTCCTGCCCCCCCCCCCCCGCATGCTGTTAGAATGTCAATTCATTGAGAATGTATGCTTCATTGCACTCACTGCTACGTCTGCAGATCAAGAACAGTGATTGACATGGGGTTGAAACATTGCTTCTCTCAGTGAGTGGTAGATAGAGGATGAAGGACTAGAGGGCTAGAACAATGTAATGGCTTTTAGCAAACAGTGTGTTTAATTAAGAGTCATAACAAACCCTGGAGTGGAGCTCCATTTAGGGCTGAGTGTTGCAAGCTCTTTCACACTCCACATTGTCCAGAAGTGGGTCTCTGTATTTGTTTCCATATGCTGCAGGAAGAAGCTTCTCGAATGATGGTTGGACAAGGCACTGATCTACGTGTATAGCAGAATATTATTAGGAGTCATTTTATCAGTACTTTTTTTTTCTCTTTGTAGACCAATACTATTAGGTTTTACCCTACAGCTCCTTTATGATTGCACACACACACACACACACACCTATTCCTCATGATTTCTGTCTGGAGTCTGACTACTGATAGGATCAAAATACATTTTTCAGTCAGATGACTCTCAACCAGGTGATCCATTACACAGAGAAGAGTTCAGAGGAGTTAATGTGTGCCTGTCTCACCCTGTCTTGACAAAGGTTTGATGGAATTCCTAAGGCAAGACTGTCCTCCATAAAGTCTCACTTTAAAGGCTATTGTTGGCAAAGCCTTCCCTATAATCTATGTGAACCTTTAGATGTTTAAGATCCTATGACTTAATAATTCTTACACCCATCCAGACATGATGGCTCACACATAAAATTCTAGGCTTGAAAAACAAAGGCTAAAGGATTAGGAGCTCAAGGTCATACTGTTTTGGCCAAACACTGATTCAAGGATAGTGTCAGATATCTGAGACCCCATCTCAGAAGAACTGTCCAACTATATTAAAGTCTGCTTTAGCCACAGATCCAATCTTATTCCCAACATTTTTTACTTTTGAAATCTAATTAAGTGTTTTAATGAAACATATGGAAATTTTTAAATATCATCCAGAATACAGCTAATTTTATATGCAATTCATTTCAAAATTTAAGAGAGAAAAGGAGGATGCTTCTATTTTTCAAAGTAGCTACTTTGGTTTATTAACAAGGCAGTATATCAAAAACAATTGTTTTCAAAACAAATAAATTGGTCCATCTCACTTACAAGTGGTCTGGCTCAGATTTTCCATCCCACTTTCCCAGGATTAACTCTCCCAAGGCTCTGTTTCTAAAAGAGAGAAAACAGTGGCAACCATATCTCAATCCTAATCCTAAACCTAAGCAAGGCTCAGGATTAGCAGAGAGTAAGACAGACGACTGGACCAGACCCAGAGCACATTTGCTGGCCATTCCACAGACTTCCAGCATAAGAAATGGAGAATACAGGAATTTATTTCTTTATTTACTTACTTACTTATCTATCTGATAAATATTTATGTGTAAAATATTAGTGTTGTATTGAATGTCGGTCACAGTTATTAGCACTGAGATAAAATGCTGAAGATAAACAAAATATTGTTTCTAGGATTAAAAGAACTATAAATACATCCGCATGCAAATAAGCTAATTACGAGAGATCTTGTTAGAGAGTAATGAGCCCATGCAAAAAGTCAAAGATCTTAGGAAATGAAGGAGCATCTGGGGGTGCCAGTGGGCAGGGCTAGAGTTGACTGAATAAACTGAGTAAGGCTGACTGTATACAGTGGCTCTCGGAGCACCCTGATTGAGTGGAGAAAAGGAAGCAACCTTGCAAAGGTCTCTGAAAACATCTCGCAAAAACAAGAACGAAAAGATTCTAAAGTAGAAAGATGCTTGTAGTGTTTGAGATAAAGAAAAGCCAGGATGGCCAGAAGAGAGTGAACAAGGGGAAGAGTTGAAGGTAGTACAGTCAGAGAACTAGCAGGCTTCAAAGAAAATAAGTATTTAGTTCAGGAGGATGGAGAGATGACTCGGATTTATGTACTTGCTGTACAATCAGGAGGACTGTGGTTTGAATTACAGCATCCATGCAATAGGCCGAATGCTAAGCATACTGTAAATGCTTATAACTCCAGCTCCAAGGGACCTGACACCCTTCTCTGGTCTCTCCTCATACCCAGACACATACAGGTGCACGCATGGACTCAAGCAGACATGCATACACACAAAACATGACTTAAAAATTAAAAAAATATATATCTATTAGGTTCAAATGAGTGATGCTGCTATTGTAAAAAAAAACAAATCTATTGCTAAAAATATTTCTTAGAAGACATTGTCTTTGGTGTTATAAAATAATAATAATAATAATAATAGGAATAATACTAGTCACTTGGTAGAACCAACATTGCTCCAATACCTAAATTACAGACACACAACAGGAGAGGAGGGAAGAGAAAGGGAGTAAGTAAGCAGAGGCTACAGGCCAGTATCTCTGAAGCATATGAACATGAAACTTCTCAATAAAATATCCCAACTCAAATCCAGGAGTACATCAAAAAGTACGTCCTCTCTGCTACAGTGGGACTTAACCCAGAAATTCAAGAAATGCTCACCATATGCAAATCAATTCCAATAATACACAAGTAAAATGAAGTATACAGCTACATGATTTTTCTCAGTAGCTGCATAAAATGCATCCAAAAGACAAACAAACAGAAAAGAACAAAAACAAACGAACAAAAAAACAAACAAGGCTCTTTAAGCCAGGGGGGTAGCTTCTTGTGGGTTGGAAAATGTGATGCTGTTAGTATGTCCATAGAACCTAATGCAGTCTACTTATTCAGGACAATCCCCACCTCAACATACCAATGGCATTCTTTCCAGAACGAGAAAATGCCATCCTAACATTTCCTTATTTAATATTCATGCGTGAAGATGCTTTGATCTAATCCACCAATTATTGTCTCCCTTCCAATTCTTTCCCTATCCACTTCCCCATCACCTGTGCTTCTAAGTTCATGTTGTCTCTCTTTCTCCCTCCCTCTCTCTCTCCTTCCCCCTTCACCCTTGTCAGGGGTAGCCCTGCTTATACACTGAAGGCCTAAAATTAGCCATAGGCCTAAAATCAGCATTAGGCCTGTCATACATGCCTGCTAACACAAAGTCTTGGGTCTCTGTGGAAAAACACTGAAACAGATGCCTAGAAGCTATTGTAAACAAGCAGCATTGGTGGAAAATTGCCAGGCTGAATACATAGACCTTATAGATAGTAACCTTGGTGGATAGTACCAACTCAGATAAGGACAAGTGAATCATAGGTGGAGTCATAGTGATCTGTCCTTTGAACCTTCACCCAGCTGACACTCTGTTCTGGAAGATATCTGTACTCCCCCTGAACACCTAGGCTCCTGCGTCATCCCCTTCCTTACAAACTGCCTTTTTGTGTATATAACCTGTGTGTGCAAAAGTAAAAATTGCAATCTGATCAGACAACAGACAGATCATCATTTTTTTGTGCTCACCTGTTTCCCCCATCTTCTCTTTCAGGTGATCTCCCGGACCCCTGTTTAGTGACCTGCTGGAAAGGACACACCCTGCCCTCTTGCTAATATCCAGGGTCCACTTAGTGCTCCCTATTTGACATGGCTGTGGGACCATCTACTAGAATGGGGGCAGCTATTCAGAAGCTGTATCCATGAAGAAAAAATACTGTTCTCCCCACCAGCCACCAACTGCCCATAGCTCCTCTGAAAAGGATGGCCTTTTTGAGTCCCTCCACGCTCCATCTGGGATGTTGGCTGATCTGATATTATACAGGTCTTATGCACACAGTTACATCCATTGTGAGTTTATTCGTGCCATGGCCCTGTCACATTCAATAAATACTGTTTTGCTGCAAATATCTACTCCCTCTGACTCTTACATTCTTTCTGTACCATCTTCAACATTGACCTATGGACCTTGATGCAGAGCATAATGTAGATATCCTAGTAGTCAAAAATGAGAGAGTATGCAGTATCATGGAACTGTAAAAGACCTATTTTGTGCAAACCTGAGCACAAAAGCAAAGCTGGAAACATCTCAATACCTACAATCAAAATGCACAGCAGTCCTAACAACAAATGAGCCTGATTCTTACAAAAAGTGACACTCTTGTAAATAGAACAGAATGGGAAACCAAGAAATAGATGCATATACAAATGGCCAGTTAACTTCATCAGTGACGCCAAAAGATATCACACAATTTAAGGGAAATTCCAGCTCTTCAGCAAATACTTCTGTGTAAACTGGATAGCCAAGATGCAAAAAATGAAACTAGATCTGTATCTCTGACCAGTCACAAAAACAATCAAACAAACAAACAAACAAACAAACAAAAAACCCACATACAACACAGATCTCAAACCTAACTAGGAAACTATTAGGAGAGAATACATAAAAAGCACTTCAAGACATTGCCATGAGCAGGTTTTTCCTTGGATAAGACAACACAAGCAAAATTCAACAATTAGGGCAATGGCCAATAAGAAACATTCAGGAAGCAAAGCAAAAGACAGAGTAAAAAGATTGTCTGCCCAGCAGGAGAAAATAGTCAGAAAAGATTCAGCCAGTAAAGCACTAATATCCAAACTACATTCAACAACAACAAAGTTATTGGAAATGGGTTGATCATATGAGTAGACATTTTTAAAACATGAAGATATTTAAATGGTCACAAAGTCAAAACCAAAAATCAAAATGTCATCTGACCCATAGGATATTGCTATAGTCTAAACATGAGAAGTCCCCAAAGGCTCCTGTGTTGAAGGTATGACTTCCAGCAGGGAACAATGGGTCCAGCCAACTCTAAACAGAAACCCTAAATCAAAATTAACCTTTCTCCCTTTAACCTGTTTATCTTAGGTATCTGTCATAGTAACGAAGTCTGGTTTACACAGATTGCTGTCGTTAAAATGATTTTTAAAAAAGTTGGAAAAGATACAGAGAAAGAAGGACTCAGGTAAACTGGTGGCCGGATGTTCGTCAAAACTTTAACCCAGTGACCCGTTTGCCGGATACAGAGTCAAAGAAACTGAGAGAAATATCTGGGAATGTGCATCTTTTTATGTTTATTGTAGCACTAGTTGCTAAGGTATAAACACAATAAAGGTGTCCTACTGACAGGTAAATGTGAATACAAAATATTTGTACATACAATGGAACATTATTCAGCCCGTTTTGTTGCTTGTTGTTGTTAGTGTTTGTTTGTTTGTTTGTTTTTGAAACATGGGCAGAACTAATGACAATGGAATGGAATGGCAGCCTCAGAAGCATTTGTATAGTGTGTCCTCTTTTATATGTGAAAACCAAATACTTGATCTTACATAAGAAGTGTTACTGATCAGCCAGGCAGTGGTGGCACACGCCTTTAATCCCAGCACTTGGGAGGCAGAGGCAAGTGGATTTCTAAGTTTGAGGCCAGCCTGGTCTACAGAGTGAGTTCCAGGACAGCCATGGCTACACAAAGAAACCTTGTCTCGAAAAACCAAAAAAAAAAAAAAAAAAAAAAAAAAAGAAAGAAAGAAAAAGAAGAAGTGGTACTGATCTTTAGGAGCTAGAGCGAGCAGAGGGAGGTGAGATAGAAGGAGGCTGAATAAGGAGTGTCAGAATAAAGTTATGAATAATTTCTGGTGCTGTACAGCATAGTGGAATGACCATCAATTGCAAAGATGTATTATATATTCTAAAATAACTTGAAGAAAGATGTTGTAAATTTCCTAACACAAAGCAATGAGTGTTTGAGAATATATAGATGCCAATTGTAATAATTTTGTGATTACACACTGGATACATTTATCAGTTCATTATATTGTACATCAACGTGTATAATTCCTATATACCTAGCCCATAAATTCCTATTTTTAAAAGAAGAAAATTACTCATCTTACATTTTGGGAAAGCAGAAGTTGTAACTCTATTCTTACTAAAAGAAGAGGAAAGAAAAATAGCTTAATTTCAGCTGAGTGTGTTAACACATGCTTACAATCCCACCACTTGGAAGACTGAGGCAAGAGATCCCCAAAGCAAGTTGGCAAACTAGACAAAGAAAATGGGTGGGCTTTGGGCTCAGTGAGAGACCCTGCCTCAAAAAATGAAGTGGAGAGCAATCAAGAAAGATTCCCAGGGCTGGAGCGATGCCTCACCCATTAAAGGTTAGGCTCACAACCAAAAATATAAGAAAGATTCCCAGTGCCAACCTATAGCCCCCATCTGCATTACACACACAAATGAATCCACGTGCATGCAAACACAAACATTCACACATACATGTTCAGAAAACACTCATACGCACATAAAAATGTAGAGAATGATAACTCAGACAAATACAAGTAGAAATGATGGTGGCCATAATAAGGTGTAAAACAGTAAATAAGATCACAGTATATAGGAGGAGCTAAGGTGGGAGGAGTAAGGAGAGTAAGAGGAAAAGGAAGAGGAGGAGCTAGAGAGAGCAGAGATGTAGGAGGATGAAGAGCCATGCAGGTATGGAGAGCAGTCCCAGGTAACAACTTATATTTATGTTAGCTAATTGGGAAACACCTCTAATTTATGGACATATTGTTATTGAGCCAAACATATAAAGCCTTTGATTAATCTTTAAGCATTAGAGTTTCATTCGTACTGGGTACTGCGTGGATGGCGAGATGGTCAGGGCTCAGCCCAACCATGTGGAGACAATGTGGAAGATTGACAGAGCCATCTCCCACACTGGCATCTTGTGGGTGGCAGAGCTAGTGTTTCTGGCTAGCCGTTCCTAGCTGTGGTGCACACATGGCCTCCAGCCTCAGAACATGGCGGCTGAGCTGGGCAGAGCCACTGCAGCTTAGATAGTCTAGTTGGCTTGACCAGCGGCCATTTTTTAAATAATTACTTCAACAATAGTATGTTGTCTTAGTTAGGGTTTCTATTGCAACAGTACACCATGACCAAAAAGAAAGTCAGGGATGGAAAGGTTTATAGAGTTTACACTTCCACTTCACAGTTCATTATCTAAGGAAGGTAGGAACTCACACAGGGCAGGACCTGGAGGCAGGAGCTGATGCAGAGGCCACAGAGGGGTGCTACTTACTGACTTGCTTCCCGTGGTTTCCTTAGCTTGCTTTCTTATAGAACCCAGGACCAGCAGCCAAGGGATGGCATCACCCACTATGGACTGGGCTCTCCCTCCTTAATCACTAATTGAGAAATTGCCTCACAGCTGGATCTCATGGAGGCATTTCCTCAACTGAGGCTCCTTCCTCTCGGCTGAGGTCAGCTTGGGTCAAGTGGACACAAAACCAGCCAATAGACATATTGACACATTGCTTAATCAAGCAAAATGTCACTATTGTGACTATGTATGTAGCAATTTATTTGATATCCGGATACATTAAGCAAAAAACTACTCAGCTACAATTCAGGATTGAAACATAAAACAAAGATGAAGTTTTATCATTCTGGGGAAGAAGATGGAAAGTGTTTTGTTGTTAATTTAATGCCTGTAGGATGGAGTGCAAAATGTGGGGCAGGAAGTGGTTTTGTGTTTTGTTTACAAAAATTCTTTTCAACCCCATCTCAAGGTACTGCCCAGATCTTTATATAATCTCCCAATGGGGTATGGAAATTTTCTATTTAAAAGGACTCTAAGTAGTTATTAAATACCACCAATTTAACTAGTAGTGGTTAACTTGTCAAAATCCCATACAGAAGGTTTTACCACCAGGGAATATTGGTTTGTTTTATCAACAGTGCCTACAGAGTTTCTTGCAAGTGTTTTGTTGAGTAAGGTTGCTTTCTTTTCTTCATTGTTCCTTTCTCTTTTTTTTTTCTTTCTTTTTTCAGTAGTAAAAACTGAACCTAGGAACCCTGCATGATTGACAAGCACTGAGCTATAACCCTAGCCCTGTTTTTACGATTTATTTTGAGGCATGTTCTTTCTATGTTACCCAGGCTAGTCCTGAACTCACTCTGCAGCCCCAGCAGGTACTGACCTTGTAATCCTCCTTCCCTAGTTCCTCCTTCCACTGGTGCTACTGGCCTATGATACCAGGTCGAGCTGTCTGAGAATTTTATTCATCCTTTACTCTTTTCAATAACTCCAAGTAATACAGTTGCTTCCTTTATTTATAGGTGTGAAATCTTAAAGACAAGGTAGATTATTTGTTGGGGATCACCTGGTCAGACAGACTAGCTCAGAAATCTGGGTTCATATTCCATACATAGTTAAAACATACAATATCTCCTCAATATATTCTACCTAAAGGCATAGGCAGAAAATAATAAAGGCATGAAATCTCTTGCCCTCGATTGTATGTTTTAGATTCTGAAAGTGTGGTGGTTTCAATAAGAATGACTTCTATGGCACATATATTTTAATGCTTGGTCATCAGGAAGTGATGATACCTGAGAGGGATTAAGGCTCTGGCCTTGTTGGAGTAAGTGTGGCTTTGTTGGAGGAACTGTGCCACTAGGGGTGGACTTTGGCCAAAAGCTCAAGCCAGGCCCAATGGCTTTTCCTTCCTGCTCCCTGCCTATCTGGATGTAGAACTCTCAGCTACCTCTCCAGTACCACGTCTGCCTGTGTGCAGCCATGCTCCCTGCCTTGCAGATAATGGACCAAAACTCTGAAACTATAAGCAAGTTCCAACTAAATGCTTTCCTTTATAAGAGTTGCCACGGTCATGTTGTCTCTGCACAGCAACAGAACATTGGATAAGACAGTAAGAAGCGAAAATTTATCAATTTTATTGATGAATAAATTTCATCTAAGAAGCTAGTTATCTCCACCCAAAGATTCCGTGAAGCTGGGGGTGGGAGTGGGGGACAAAAAATCCTCACTTTTTACTCAACGTCCCACTACTCTTTGTGCCTGTTCTTCCTTCTGTTACTGACTACTGTCTTCTCAGTTTCATTCTGAGAGAAAAATCGTGTTGAACTATCTCAAACCCATTTGGGTGGAGCATTTGGTCCCAGATCCTCTCCTGGAGAATCAATGTGCTGTCTGTAACTGTCCAGTTTCCTGTCTAGACAACATAGGAAGGATGGGGAGTGGGAGAGAACACAGTCCCTTTGTCCAAACCAGCTGTGCTGATTCAAGGTCTGGGCATGAGTAGCTTCCCTGGAAAAGTGACCTGTGTAGCTCTGACAATGTCATTGGCGTGCTTTATGCAAGAATTAAGACCATGTAGTGATTTCCTCAACCAGCCTGCTTTCTGTTGTTATAACAAACCACCTGAGGGAAAAAAGAAACTCAAAGGGAAAGGGGGCTATTGGCTCATGGTTTCAGAGATAGCTACCCAAGATTGGCCAGGTT
Source organism: Grammomys surdaster (assembly GCF_004785775.1). Classification (NCBI taxonomy): domain Eukaryota; kingdom Metazoa; phylum Chordata; class Mammalia; order Rodentia; family Muridae; genus Grammomys; species Grammomys surdaster. Next base: position 1,781,822 of record NW_021604696.1, on the reverse strand, counting down.
TATTGGTTTGGGCCTGAGAGGAGGGGGAGGAAGAAGAGGAGGAGAAAGAGGAGGAGGAAGAGGAAGAGTGTGGGGAACAGCAAGTTAAGGTTGAGGAGAAGTCAAGGAGAGAAAGGAAAGTCCAGAGACAAAATATACCCTTTAAAGGCATGTTCCTTTTCTCCTGCTTCCTCACAGTAGACTCTAACCCCTAATGACTTTTCCAGGGAAATACTACAGAGCCAACCCATAGTGTTACATTTCATATAAGAATAGATGTGGCAGAAGCGTGGGGTGGGGGCTCTGGAGAAACGGCTCTGTAGTTAAGAATATTCACAGCAGTAACCATGAGGACCTTCAGTCTGGTCCCAGAACCCACATAACAAGCAGGACAAAGGCTTATACTCTGGGGTGGAGCTAGCGGCATCATTGCAGCTCACTGGCTGCTAACCTAGTGGAAAACTGAGCTCCAGGCTCAGGAAGAGACCTTGGCTCATGGGAATAAATCAGAGAACTCTAGGAGAGGGTACCCAATGCTCTTCTCTGAACTCTGTGTGCACATAGCCATGAACATCCAAACACACACATACCCCATATTCACGGACTCAAAAGAGAACAGAAGGAGAGAACTATATTTTAATAAGATACTCCTCATATTTGGGAGCTTTCTAAACTCCCACTTGCACTCCTGCGGTGGCCTGCTGACTGTGATCTCTAAACACCAGCCTGCCTCTCTTCTGTTCTCCACACCACATCCACACTGAAGTCTCTTCATGAATTTATCTCAAAAGCTGCCAGAACCGGTTCTTGACACTCCAAGTGGAAGCAGGAGTCCTGGTAATGGTCCACAATATACACAACATCAGCACTCAGCTGTGGTTCTCTCACAGTCTGGCCAGCAATGGCCCCTTGCTCCAGAACAGCAAGTACACACTCACCCCAGAGCTACTCCTATGTCTCTCTCTACCTTCTTCTTTCCTTCTCCTAGGCCCTGGTTTCTGACATTACACCGATTCACATCCTATGTTTATCTCCTGCTTCTCTCTGCTATGATACACTATCATTTTCACAAAGGCAAAGGTTTTGTTCACTGCTCCATCCTCTTAGAAAGCTTGGTATGCATGCCACAGACCTTAGGAAATGTTTGTTCAATGAATGAATTGCCTTCTGTTATGAAAGTCATTATCCACTCGTCTAGTTCTGACCCAGTTCTAACATACTTTGAGGCTTCTCAATCAGTGCTGAATTTTAAAACGATTCGATAGGTTTTATTTGACTCAAGAAAAACTCGGCATATTGAAGAAAATGAAGGTCAGCAGGTTTCACTTTTCCATTTAATAGCACCAAGTAGACTTTACCTAATAAAGCCTCCTTTCTATTATTATAAACAGTTGGGCAATGGAATATCTGCTGTGCATGAAGGCTGGCTTTCTCATGTGGACCATGAACACTCAGAGGAGGCTCTCTGTTTATGTTCTCGTCTGAGCTGTGGGTTTGGGCCAAGTAGCCAGAACTCTGAGTGCCAAGAAAACAGTGTCATTATGTTTAGAATTAAAATAGTAGCCTACAAAATAGGGCATTTGCTTCTGCAGCCTTACCTGGCTTGGTGTTCTCAGGTTGTTTCGAATTTCTGAAAGTCACAAATATGTATAAAAGAATCTTAAATGCTTTTGTAGAGATGAGAAGTTACATCTAGCAAAATTTACTGTCCAGTTAAGTGCAATATTTATATTATTCTTGAGCTTATTTCTCTGTTCATTTGTGTTAATGGCCTTGGGGAATCAAATAGCTCCTAGTGTTGTATTCATTTGGGGGCATAATTTTAGCCCATTTAAAAACTATAAACATTCAAGTTAATTTTATATCTAATTTTATTTATTTATTTATTTATTTATAACTTTAACCTTTGGGAAGTCTTCAAGGAACTCCCTCCTAGTCATGTTACAAATGTTGGCTGGCTCCAGTGTGCGAAGCTCTAGCTATATATAGTACAGTGATGGCTTGTATCCATAAGGCAAGACAGGAAATCCAACTTGGCTGTCCAGTCAAATTTAGATGCCATTCTACAAGAAAGACTCTAGCAAGCCACAGTCCTTGGATTTTTCCCAATTCACTAAGAAGAGCCTTTTTCATTAAAATATTACCTCAGTTGGTAAAGTCACACTATAGACAGACATTTTCCAAGGTGAAAAACAGTCTCTTCAAGTTACTAGACTCATGGCAGACTTTCTCCAGAGAAGGCACTGTACCAACTGGATGATCACTATCTCCCTGTTATTTCACAGTGTCCTAAATAGTTTTGCTGTACTAAGAAAAGGAAAGCATCAAAGGCTCGCCGTGTACAAGGAGGAAGACTGGAAGTCTTAAATTCCTGAATCAGAGAATAAGCACTGCAGACTTTTTGAGAGATAAAGATTTAGCCTATACCTATGCCTCCCTGGCTTTCATCCTGATTTATAGAATGTTCCATGTAGGAGATATCACACTTTAAAAATATTTTAACCATGAGCCACAGGGTCAACTTTCTAGGTAACTTTAATTCATATATATCAAACGTTATTGTTTTAGATAGATTTCTATTGGTATGATAAAACACCATGGCCAAAAGTAATTTGGGGAGGAAATGGTTTATTTGCTTACATGTCCTGGGTCATATACAGTTCATTGGGAGAAGCTAAGACAGGAACAAAAGCAGAAGCTGATGCAAAGACCATGGAGAAGTGCTGCTTACTGACTTGCTCAAGCTGGTTTCTTCCACAACACAGGACCCCCAGCCCAGGGATAGCACCACTTGCAGTGGGGTGGGCCCTGCTACATCAATAACTAGTTAAGAAAATACCCCACAGGCTTGCCTGCAACTGGATCTTATAGAACATTCTCTCAGCTGAGAGTCCCTCTTCCCAAATAACTTGTGTTCAATTGACATAGAACTATAAAGAGTTGTCAAATTTGCAAATATTAGCCTAGTTCTTAGATTCTAGTACATGGAAGTAAAAATCCTTATTTTTAGATGGGCTTGAAACTCCAAATCCCTTTAAATTGATAACTGTGCATTTTTAAGCAGAAAAATCCACAAGAACAGAGAGAACAGGAGAGCCCACCTGAGAGGAGAAGAGGAAAAACAAAAACAAAACCATAAAACAAAAACAAAACAGAAGACAACGTCTGAGGTTAGCGTCTTAGAAATCCAAAATGGCAGTTGTACAGAATTCCTAGAAAGCCACTATCCAGTCTATATCAGAAAGACAAACTCCCTGATGTCTGAGCCTAGTCATGCCTGAAACTTTCCACCTATAGGAAATGTTTGAAGAGGAATTAGTAGTTGAATCATTGAAAGCTACTGGAACCAAACATTAACTCTGAGAGGAGGAAGTGGCTGGGAGAGGGGGTGCAGCCTAGAGCCTCGGTATAAATACACTACAGGCTGAACTGACAGTGACATTACATTTCAGAGGATGTGAGGTGTGGGGGCACACATTCTCCTAACGGGTATTCAGGATAGTGGGAAGAGAGTGAAGTCCCCCTTGAGAAACTGATAACGCAACCTGAAAACTACATTTGTGATAAAACCCTAGTAAGTGTGTCATCCGCACATATGAAAGTGTGTAACAGAAGCAGCTAACAGTTGGCTTCTGTCTTGAAAATACAAGAAATAAGTATCCAGAAAATGAAAAGGGTTAGGTCCCTGCCTTACTGCCCTTTTGTATAAGTCTAGTAACATTGCTTGAAATATATTCACAACTAAAATAAATTTACATTTCATTTCATTTTTACCTTTTATGGTTTTGTTTTCTTTAGACAAGGTCGCATTATGTAATTCTGGATAGCCTGGATCTTACTATATAGACCTAAGACTCACAGAGGTCTTCCTTCTACTGCCTCTCAAGTACTGGGATTAAAAGCATATACCACCACATTCAGAAAAAAAAATTAAAGATAAATAAGGGCTGGAGAAATGCCTCGGTGATTTATTGCTCTTCCAGAGATTCTGGGTTTGAGTCCTAGCATTCACCTGGCAGCTCACAACCATCTGTAACTCTAATTCCAGGGGATTCAACACACTTGTCTGGCCTCTGTGGGCACCAGATACCCAAGTGGTACACAGAAATACATCCAGGCAAAACACCCATACAAATAAAAAATTTTAAAGATAAAGGTAGATGATTTAAAAAAAAAAAAACAACAATGGAAAAAAAGTACATTCAGAAATCTACACATATATGTAACACATCAGCTGAGATAGTCATAGAACAATATAATAGATATATATATGATAAATTTAAATTCTTAAACTAAATCTGAATTCAAGGGATAAACTTATGGCTGGTTGTGTGTTTATTTTCTGTTTTGTTAAGGTTGCTTGCATAAATGTTCAGGAGTACTATTGGAGTTAGAGGTAGTTGCTGTTGCTGTTGTTGTTGTTGTTGTTGTGTTTAGATTCTAATATCCAAATGAATTCAGATACATTCCCTCTTTGACTTTCTGGAAGTCCATGTAGAAGTGGCCTTTCTCCTCAGATCACATTTCTGGTGGCCTTCCTGGGGAAGCTGTCCAGGTTAGGGGTTTTTTGTTGGTGGTAGTGGTGGTTTGTGTGTGTGTGTGTGTGTGTGTGTGTGTGTGTCTGTGTGTCTGTGTGTTTGAGTGTGTGTACGAGAGAGAGGGAGAAGGAGAGGGAGAGGGAGGAGGAGGGGGAGGGGGAGAGGGAGAGGGAGAGGGAGGGGGAGGGAGAGAGGGAGAGGGAGAAAGATGCTCTACTGACTCTCACAGGTGTTCATGGTCTAGTCATGTTACCTGTCTCTTCTTGGGCAAACATTTATAGCTTGCGACTTCAAAGACATTTTAATAGCTCCTCTAACCTTTAAGTTTATTGGAATAAAATTCTTTAGTGTGAATGTACATGAGTGTGTGAGAGAGATTGAAGGAGAGGGGGAAGGAAATGGGATTAAAGTCTTATGTAGTCTCCCCGAATCATTCTTGTTACTTAGTTACTTGTTTGTTTATTTTGAGAGAGAATGTCTCAAAGCTGGAGCTAGACTGGCTTGACAGTGAGTCCCCAGGAAGGACTTGTCTTTGCCTCCTCACCTCAGTGTTGGAATCACATCCTGCTGAGCCTAGCTTTTATGTGAGCACTGGAGAGCCAGACTCTGGCCCTTCACTTGTACAGCAAGCATTGTACCTTCAGAGTCATCTCCCTTGTCCCCCTTTTTTTTTAATCCATTTTTTTTAAAAACTATCTCTTGACGTGGTATCCCTTATTTCATCACTAACATTGCTATAACCTTTCCTTCCCCAGCTCTGTCCCATCTCTGTCTTTTAATCTCCAAGCTTATCAAATGTAGTGATCTTTGCTAAGAAGTGACATGTTTTCTGGTATCTACTTCATTGATTTCTTCTCTTACTTTTTATCATTATCCTTCAGTGTGCTTACTTTGGGCTCTCGTGTTCTTGTTTTGTTTTTGTTTTTTGTTTTATATTGAAACTGGAATAGTTAATGTGAGTTCTCTCCTAACATAAGCATTTGATGACGTCAATTTCCCACTAGTAATGAGGAGTACCTATGTCACATGTTGTTTCTATTTCAATCGATGTAAAGTAATTTATAAATTTCAGTTATGCTATCTTCTCTGGCCCATGTTTTATTTAGAGTATGTGATTTAATTTTCAGGCATTTGGAGGTTTCTACATATCTCTGATTTTATTTTTATTTATGAGTTTTGGCCAGACAGAATGCTTTATGTGATTTTATTTCTACCTTGTGACTCTCACTGAGATTCGTTTAGATTTCTATATTCACAGAGGTCTCTGTGACTAGGTCGGGTTGGAATTTCATTATTGTTGTTGTATCCCTGTGCATATCAGATGAGAACCACTGAACTATGGCCCCATTCAGTGAGGAAGTTACATTTTGTACTGTGATGTGGTTTTATGTTGTGTTCTTACTAACTCTCCACCTACCCGTTCATTACTAAGAAAGCAGGCTAGAGATCTGCAAATTTCTCCTTTCCGTGTTTTCTTTGGGTATTTGGAAGCTCTGTTTTTAGGTACGTATACATTGGGAGTTGTTAAGTTTTCCATATTAATTTAAACCTTTGTAGATGTATAAAGCCTTTCTTTCTCCCTGGTAACTGATCTTTCTGGTGATCTGAGTATAATTATAACTCTGTCAGATTTTTAAAGCATCTGCATCACAACTGATTTCTGCTATTACCAGCATATGTCACTGTATTTAATTCTCAAAGCAACTTTATGAACTAGGTCCTATTATTAGCAGCAATTACCATGTGAGAAAACATAGCACCTTTGCCCTGCCTAGTGCTGCCTCCTCCACCAGCTGACTTCCAAAGCTCTAAGTTTTATCTTTACGCTATTTCCCTATATAATTTTAATATTTTCCAGTACTGACTTTTATTGTTTACCATATTAGGTAAATAAAGCACCAAAAATGAATGATGTGTATTTCTCACCATTACCATCATACAACCCAATAAGACTTTACAGAAAGAGTATATGTATGTGCAGTGTGTGTACATGTGTATGGCATGTGCACATCGTATTATATGAGTAGAAGTAAGAGGAAAATCTTGTGTGTATGTTGTTGCCTTCCACCTTGTTTAAGACAAGACCTTTTTGTTAATTTTCTTCTTTAATATACCAAGCTTGCTGGCCTGTGGGCTTCTCTGGGTCCTTCTCTCTTCACATCCCTCCAGCATCAGAGTTTCCTAAACTCTTCAGCTGACTTTTACATAAGTTCTGAGAATTTAAATTCAGATATTCATACCTGCATGGCTGGTACTTTTTTCAATTAAGCCAAATCCATAGCTCAAGGGCTTAAAATGTTGCATGAGAAAAATTGAAATATTGATTGAAGTGTTTTTAATTTCAATGATTTTTTTTTCCTCTCTTAAGGAAAGGAAAGGGAAAGGATAAAAAGAAAATTCCTTACCACTTCTCTATAGACACCTATTAGAACCATACTTGTATCTCTGTTGTCTGCCTATCAGTTTCTATTTGACTTAGTTAATAATTAAGATTTCGGCAGCTACCAAGCATCAAGCCAAGCTCTGAGCTGGAAGCTTTACATTTTAAGGGAGTAAATCACATCACCTCCACCAATAGCATGAGCAAAGCTCAGGGATTGCTTTTGTCATAGAGGAGGACAAGGCTGGAACAGCACCGTCTGAACATGCTCACTGGTCTGATTTAGTACAACCTTCAATCTGTTGCAAGATCACTGCCGTGTGGGCTGTGGACTGTCACCCCACATTGTCCCTGATCCTCGGAGATGGAAAACAGGATGAGCCCTCAGCCACAGCACTGGCTAAAAAAGCAAAGAGTTGGAATTGTTGAACCAGAGAGGAAGAACGGCACTACATTCCCATTAGCTGGAGCTCTAGCACACTGCAGCAAGCATCTCTGAAGTAGAGGATAATGACATTCTCTGTTGACCTCATCCTGAGCCAAAATTTCTAACAGAAGCATATGGAGTTCCTAAATTTCTACTCAGGTTACCATTATAGCTGCTCTATTTAAACACAGACAAAGCCTCTGTCAATGTAAGTGTTTAGTCCGGAGCCAGAGCCTCCCTCCACAAATAAATACTATTCACACCTTGGCTTTTTCTTCTCTCCACCAGACAGCCAGAAACCACAATGTTACAAATGCCTAAAGGTTGTGGCTTTGGCCACATATTGGGTTGACTGAGTTCATTTCAACCAAACTCATCATCTAATAGATGTGTATTTGTTTTCTAAAGAAAAATATATATATATACGCTAGAAATTGAGTAACCCAGGCTATTTCCTATCTTGAGTTTTAAGAATCTCTTGATCCTCAGACTGCAGTGATTCTTTCCATATGTCACAGGCCACCCACTAGTGTGGGAACCTTATTCATTGTTATAATCATGGAACACCAAGCTCATGTTGCCACAGTCCTTTCTCTAGAGGCTAAAAAGATTGACGAATTTGGCTTGGTTTTAGTGTCTATTGGGTTATGTTGAGAGTTTCTGTCTCTGTCTCTATCTCTCTGTCTCTCTCTGTCTATCTATCTATCTATCTACCTTCCTACCTACCTACTTACCTACCTACCTATCTATCTCAATACAAGGTCTTGCTACATAGGCCAGGCTTACCTGAAATTAACTGCATAGCTCAGGCTGCCCTCCAACTCAAAGTAATTCACACACTTCAGCCTCCCAAGTGCTAGGATTGTAGGCATGAGTCAAGGTGCCCATCGTTGGCTTTAGATTTTGAGATAAGATGTTTATCTATAGCCTAGATTGACAGAGAATTAAGTCTTGGTCCTCCTGCCTCTTAACTCCCAGTGGGAACTGCAGCATGGGACTACACGAAGCAACCTTAGGAACAATTATCTGTGCCTGTAGTTTTCTAAACTTTCTGTCCCATTTCTACAACTCTGACAATATTACTGTATTCTGATGCACTTCTTTCGAACCAGGCAGTGAACGATCAGTAACTCTGCATAGGCTCTTAGAAGAAGCTGAACTCAGAACCTGAAGGACTCAGTGTTGGGAACCAGCTGAGGCGTTGGGACTTAAAGTCCCCCCAGACTTTCCTAGTCTCTGTTTTCTCACCTGTGACAATAAAAGATTAGGCTAGGTGCTCACCAGGGACCTGTTGAACTCTAATGAGAGTCTGAAAGTCTTCAGAGAGACAATGTGCCCTGGCAGCGTCGAGTCAGGTATATGTTTTTGAAGTGTTAATGATTAATGGGTTGTGTATGACACTGAAATCAGTTAAGCACGACTCAAATATTTACACATCTTTCCTGCAGAATATTTTCCATTATGGGACAGTATTGGGCAATGGAAAATTTTTCAAATACTTTTACTGGAAGAGACTAATTAGGCTCACTTTCCTGTTACTATTATGTAAAGCTCACAGTAAGGAATTAGTGCTGTGTGAAGTACCTCTGCTTATTCACAGTATGCAATAAAGCAACAGGAATTAATTAGCAAGTTGCTTTCAGAAGCTGGTGTCCTCTAAACTCAAGCTATTGTCCCAGGCGTTAACAATTATAATTCAAAACATCAACCATGTTTTTAGTAATTATACACATCACTCCTTGAGGCTGACCTAAAATAGAAACCAGAAATAGGGGCTCATGTTCTGTAATCCAGCCACTGTCCTCTTACAGAACAAAAAGATGTGAACTCATTTCACTACTCCCAAAAGATGAGAAACATACATTTTCTGCCACCAGAGGTGACTGTTTGTTGTTCTGTGAGTGTTGATATGGAAAACTTTAGAAACTACTCCAGCTGCCCAAATGTTTAGCAAATTACATTATAAATTGACAATCGCAATTCTGAGTTTTTAAGTTTTATACTAGATTTCCTTGTTCATATGGAATAAATTCCATATATATATATATATACACACACACACACACACACACACGCACACACACACATACATATCCCTCCCCTTTCAGACAGGCCTCAAGTAGTCCATGTTGGCCTCTAACTATGAGGATGACCTTGAACTCCTGGCCTTCCTGCTGCTACCTTCTGGAACCACAGGCATGTGTCACCATGACAGGCTATCTTGTTTTAAAATGAAGACCTTCCCTTTCTTTATTTTAAAATAATTTGGGGTAGCTTTAGTAATTATGTAATAGTGCTGGAATTCTGGAGGTTGATGTCCAAATTCCCTGAGTTCACACCCTCCATTGTGCAATAATGTTTGATTCTGTCTCCTTCTGGGCCTTTTCCACATCTGAATCCTCTTCTGCTTCTCAACAGGCAGCTTTCCCTCGTCTGTATTTTACTTCATCCTCTAACTGTGGAGGTTCATTCACTTATATTCAGCTCTATTGTCACCCAGAATACACACTGTGGTTTTCTGACTGAAAGAAAATGTGCTTTCTTTCCTCCCTTGCCAACATTCCACATGTGTTGCTCCTAAAAGGAAACACTGGGAAACTAAAGAAAAATCTTTTTAAGTGTTCAAATTAACACTTCAAGGACTTTAGCTGGGGTTTGGTTAACACATGCCAATCTTTACACCTCTCCATGCTAAATGGTAGCTGTCATGGTCTTGTTCCTCCCCATTACTAGGATTCTTCTACTTCATCCCCTTCTACTGGAACAGTGGAAACTTTCCCAAAATTCCAGGCACTTTCCCTGTTCTGTTTTGGGACATCCCTGGACAGCTGCTCCCATCAAAACCCGTGCTTCCAGATAGCATAAAGTCATCAACTGACAGTCATCATAACATGCACCAGAAGAATAGAAGGGACAGTTAGAAAAATAGGGAACTTCTAAACCATCATAGTGTGATAATAATAATAATAATAATAATAATAATAATAAATTACATATATTTAAAAGAACTAGGGGAGAGGAGTTTAAAGTTTCTCCATACAAAGAACTGTTTAAACAGACAAAAATGTTAATTATCCAGATTTGTTCATTGTGCCTTGTATGGATATAAAATTATCACACCATACCCTATAAATGTATCCAATTATTTTGTGCCAGTGATAAGACATTAAAATAGGACAAAATAGCCGGGCAGTGGTTGCATACACCTTTAATCCCAGCACTTGGGAGGCAGAGGCAGGAGGATTTCTGAGTTCGAGGCCAGCCTGGTCTACAGAGTGAATTCCAGGACAGCCAGGACTACACAGAGAAACCCTGTCTCGGGGGAAAAAAAAAATAAGAACAAAATGTTCCAAGTTGATTTAGAACTCTCATTTAATATAAATGAACTTATAATTCATAAAATGATACATAAGTTGTTCATTTGCTGCTGTGTCTGATGGGGCATTATCTTTGGGCCTAATCTTTTTATTATTCTATTAGCTTTTTAGAACAAGTATTAGAATGTTTTTCAGTAGAGCTGGGTACCAGGGAGACAGGCCTCTGATCATACCTGTTGAAGATTATCTTGATTAGATTAATTAAAATGGGAAGATCTGCCCACTATGGATGCCACCATTCCCTGGGCTAGGATTCTGGACTGTAGAAAAAGGAGAATGTGAGTGTTCATCTCTTTCTGCTTCTTGAATGTGCTTCTGACCAGCTGTCTCAGTTCCTGCTGCTGTGACATACCTTCCGTGGTAGACTGCACCTTTGAACTATGAGCCATATTGCTGAGATGGATTTATATTTACACAAAATTAGCCGTACAGACATGGTCTCGGTGAAAAATGATAAATTGTGTTAAATATTTTGTAAAAAATGTGTTTTTGATCAATGTTTTGAAGATCAGAAAGTCAATATTTCATTCATAAATTAAATATGTGACTTTCAAAACTCCTTGCTGCCAGAGTTAGGAAGAGGGTTCAGTGAGTAAGTAACTTGCTGGGTAAACATGTGGACCTTAGTTTGGAGCCCCAGATCCCACATAAAGAGTCTGGTATTGTAGCATGTGCCTTGTGATCCCTGCATTAGGGAAATAGACTGTATCCCACAGGCTCACTGGCTAACCCATCCAGCCAACTAATAAACTCTGGGTTCAGTGAGAGATGCTATCTCAAAACTAAATCAGAAAGTGATTAAGAAAGACACTAGGTATATATCTCTTGTGTCTACACATATATTCACACATCTGTACGTACACACATACTGTCATGAATATGCTTTCCCAGAAATATAAAGAAACATGTTTTCCATAGTGTCAGAATGTATTAAGTAACAATCAAGTCACAAGGTGTAGCAGTTTCAAGAGCAGCAATTTCCAGACAGGTAATTTCCTACTCAAGTCATCTGGCTAAGACAAATGTAGGTTCTTCCAGTCCAACCTTAATTACTAATATTAACACTATTGTGTAACACACAGGAAATATATCTGTATATGTATCAGTGGTTTGCAGACTGAACACAACAGGGTTTGAGAGCTTTCCAAGCTGAGCTGAGAAAATTTAAGTAGAGCCTGTATGGATTAGGCAACAATACCAGACATGCAGAGAAGCTGCTGCTGTAAAAACCAGGCATGGGAGAGTCATGTTTCAGAGCAAAGACATAGTGAGCTGGAGAGATAAGAAGGCAGAACCTGACTGAAGTAGGAAATGGTTGAATCAGGTCCACGGACGAACAGATGAACCAAGACACACCAAATCAAGTAAGCCACACTGATGCAGAGCACCAAAGTGAGTGGAAGCCCCAGAAACAGCTGACAGTTCTCTACTTCTCAGTATTTGGTGACACCAGATGATAGATTCATATGGGGTTGTGCCTTTCCAGGGTTAGAGAACTCATCACCTTAAGCAGTTCAGGCAAGGGAGCTATAGCTTTCCCCAGTCTGGAATATTCTCTAAGTCCTTGGGCCTAATTTCCCTGGTATGATTTATTTTATTTTATTTTTATTTTATTTTATTTTGGGGGGGGTGGTTTTTCAAGACAGGGTTTCTCTGTATAGCCCTGGCTGTCCTAGAACTCACACTGTAGACCAGGCTGGCCTCCTGGTGTGATTTTAATATACCTATGTTCCCATACAATTTTATAAAGTGGTTCTCTTTATAATCCCAAGGAGAAGTTATTTATTATTTTGTGCTGTATGGAGAGTGTCAGACATCTGATGCTGTTCACATCCAGGAGCCAAATCATCCTTCTCGCTCAAAATAAAGTCAATAGCTGATTGACTCTCTCTACACAAGGCAGTCTGAAAAACCACTTTTTACATAGTATGGAGTATCTTAGAGCAGGGCATAGCATGATCTAAACACCACACACACACACACACACACACACACACACACACACTACTACTACTGAAAATATGTTTGCAAAAATAAAGCACAGATGACTAATGAACTCTGGTCTCCGGAGCCCATGTCTTTATATCTGACTTCCGTACTGTGATTTATATCCCAAACAAGGTGCTTCTTAAGCATCATGTCACCCTCCTCAGTATCAGGAAACGAGAATCTTGGTGACTAAAAGCTACTTCACCAGACATAACCAGACCTGTTTGAAGCCTAGAATAAACATAGTCCTGGCCCTAAGCTCGGCTCTTTTACAAAAGAAAGTTGTGAAGCTTTATACAGTATAGTATAACTTAGATCATGGCATAGCATCATCTCTTTTTGGAGAGAAGTTTGGAGTGAACTGCTTAGGCAATAAGGCTTTGAAGATAAACACAAAATCTGGGGCTATATCTCTGTAAATTTTTCCAGGAGTTATTTTCCAACACTGGGTGCAAGGAATCTTTAGCTTCTGAGGCAGAAAAGAAAAAAAATATATATATATACACATATATACATATACATATATATATATGTGTATATGTATCTTATGCAAATAATATTAATAGATTTATGAATTTTTTTCTCCTCTACATAGTTGACTACTACCATGTATTTCCCATTCTTTCATTTATAATATATCTCACCATATTCCCATCCTCCCTTCTTTTCTCCCTCTTGTGGCCTCTCTCTCCCTCCTATTCTCTTTACCAGATCTTTTCAAACTAACCACACCTGCTCTATACTCTGGGGCAAAGAATTCTCTGGCTTCCCAATCCCTTTCCTTTGATTTAGAGTATCAACATACTTGTATTGCCCAGTGAGCTTCAAGGTAAATAAAACCAAGGATCTCATCTTACTCAGGATGTGCACCCAGGAGCTAATGCAGAGGCCATAGAGGGGTGCTGCCTACTGGCATGCTCCCCATGGCTTGATCAGCCTGCTTTCTAATAGAACCCAGGACCACAAGCCCAGGGGCAGCCCCATCCACAATGGGCTGGATCCTCCTTATCAATCACTAATCAAGAAAATGTCTTGCAACCACATCTTTTTTTATTTGATAATTTATTTATTTACATTTCAGATGTCATTCCCTTTCCTCATTTCCCCTCCCTTGAACCCCCATTCCATCCCCCTCCTCCCTTTTCCTTTTATACCATTTTAATTACATGCATGTATTAAGATCAGATCTAGGTTGAGGGTCTAGCGATACAGTAGATGCAAATAGTCAAGGAACAAGCAAGACAATAAACACAAATAGTCAAAGAACAAGCAAGACATTAAACAAAATTCTGTGAACACTCCCATGATCACTGTTTCTAAAGGCTTATCAGGATGACCAAAATATCTGAGCCAACTTCCCTGTCCTAGCCCAAAGTCATTTCTATGTCTGAAGCCTTGTTCTAACCTAAAATTTAGATTCCTGTCTGAAATTACTTCTAAGAATGCTGCTCTGCTGGGCATTGATGTGGTAGATACTGCAGATAATATTACCCATGGCCTGAGGTCAGTATTTCTATCTTGGTCAAGCTTCAAGAATGACATATATAGCTTGATCATGCTAGCCCTTTTTGTCCTGGAAATACTTTTATTCCTGCCCATTGTGTTAAAACTTGTCTTTAACAACATCAACATGTTAGAAGCCAATGTACATGGCTTGGACCTAAAAATGGACCCCCAGACAGAGTTATCAAATTAACAGGCTAGCAAGCCAAAGACAGGTAAGATTCTGCACAGAGCCTTACCAACCTAATACAGAGGTGCATTGCTTTGGATAATGCATAGTCCATGATGGGTAAGGAAGTCATTCTTGTCAGCACAACCTAAGACAAGCTCAGTCTTGTTAATTAAATAAAAAAGGGGAAAGTTGTAAAGCCTTTGGGACTGCTTGGCAAGAATCCAACATGGGCCAAGGACAAGGAAATGGGCTGCTTGGCAGGAATATGACATTGGCCAAGGACCAGGAAGTAAGCTTCAGGTAGGAATCTAACATTAGGCTAGAACAAAGAAGTAATTTCAGGCAGGAAGCTAAATCTTAGGCTAGAATAAAGAAGGAATATCAGGCAGAAATCTAAATATTAGGCTAGAACAAAGAAGTAATTACAACCATATCCAATAGAGGCATTTCCCAATTGAAGTTTCCTCCTTTCAGATAAATGACTCTCTAGCTTGTGTGAAGTTGACATAAAACTAGCCAGCACACACACCAAAAACCCATAAAATGATGGACAACTAACACTGTCATTGTATAGCCTATCATCTGATACCTAATATATGCAGTCGCAGTCATATTCATGAACTGCCAGACTTGACACAGTGTCTTGCTTTTCACACCGCCTACGTAACCAGCTGCTTCACTGTCCACCTGTTTACCTGTCTAGACCAGACCTGCCGTTTCCTGTCTCTGACCCATTTCCTGCTCTGGAGCTGGTTGAACCTTTCACCTTGCTATTTAACTCTGCAAAGTTTCATATCTTAATTTTTTATTTCTGCTTTTTCAGTGTGGACCATAACTCAACATGTCCAGGGATTTAGTCAATGGTACAGAATGCACATAAATACATTTCTTATTTTGACAAGTATAGATTTATGTTCAGGTGTGTCTTAGGAAAAAATATAGACATCTGACTGAGTCACTGATTTTGTGGATATTTTTCTAAAAGTAGGAAATATGAAGGAAACATTTGAGGGTCTGGGTGTTTGGAGAGCAACTGTTATAGTTACTGTTTTCTTCCTGATAGTTACTGATTCTATAATGCAAGCTTTATAGAAGGCTTTAACAAAGTATTTCAAGTGTACTGTCTCACTTAATTAAAACTTGCTATCACTTTTCTGTAGATGAGAAAAGTCTGTTTCAGAAACATCAAACAGTTGGCCAACCAACACTGAGCCAAAAATAATAGGCAAAACCAAGACTGCAAGAAGTCCTTTCATCTGTATCTTTAGAGATAGGCAGAGGTTTAGTTTTGCTACAAAATAACCTAACTGGAAGGTTAAGTATAGATGAAAAGAAATCATTCAGGAATTGATAATGGTTAAAGGTAGATAACAGATATTCAAGGTTCATTTTCCTGTGTCCGTTTTACATCATATGGAAATTTTCAAAACTTTTTGAAAGCTAGGTGTTGTTTTTATTTTTTTAAAGAATTTCTGGATGTAAAGGTAGGATACGAATCCTACCTTTTCAAGCAAGTGACAGAAATGAGGTAAGCTAGCCTGTTACATGTAAGTACAGCATGTACCTTTGACAGAGATATTGTCCTAGTGTTTGCCTTCACTGTAAACTAAGCTCATAACACTTGGTGCAAAATGTTAGTAAACTCATTTATTTCTTCAATAAGTAAACATTTGAATGATGTTCAAGCCACATTTTAAGACCACATGGCTTGACAGCAAACAAAATAGCAAATATTTAGCCTTGTTGAGCTTAAATTATGGTGAATAAGTATTGTACACATATACATATTTTTTTGTAGGTTTGTACACTTGGTGAGTAAAGGTCATTTGGTTATTTTGTCTGCCATTAAGTCATTAGTGCTTAGAACTTTGCTTGAAATATATATTATGAATATTATACATATTTATATATTATATATTTATATAAACATATTTAATATAATATATAATAATATATAAATATATGTAATATAATATATAATGTATACAACATATAAAATGTTTGAGAAACAGATATTAAGTTATATACAATATATATATATAGGTTAGCTATTCATGAAGTACATATAGCAAGATAAATGCAACATATAATGAACTGCAATTTTATGCAGAATGATTAAAGAAGTGGCCAATGTACATGGTCATCACTAAATATTGAATTATATGTACTTTAAAAAATGTATTTTGCTGGGCGGTGGTGGCACACACCTTTAATCCCAGCACTTGGGAGGCAGAGGCAGGTAGATTTCTGAGTTCAAGGCCAGCCTGGTCTACAGAGTGAATTCCAGGACAGCCAGGGCTATACACAGAAACCCTGTCTCAAAAAACCATACACAGAAACCCTGTCTCAAAAAACCAATATATATATATATATATATATATATATATATATATATAATCTTTGTGTACCCACGTACACATATATATGTGAGGATATATGTGTGTGTACACATATGTGTGTATATATGTATATATATGTGTGTGTACACATATGTGTGTGTATATATATGTATATACATATACATATACATATACACACACACATACATATATGTGGCTGGAGTTGAACAACTATGCTGTGTCATGGAAGCCAGAAGAGAAAGTTATAACACCTGGAATCACAGGTGATAGTGAATTATCTGTTGCAAATGCTGAGAACCAAACTCAATCCTATAAAAGAGCCATGAGTGCTCCTAACAGATGATTCCATTCTTCTGCCACATGAACTATATAAACATTCATCCCTGTGTTAGTCAGATTTTTGTTACTGTAACAAGCTACCTAAAGTCATTGAGTTATAATTATGAAAGGTTTGTTTGACTCATAGTTTCAGTGACTTCAGTTTATAGTTAGTTGATCCTATAGCTTGAGACCATTGGCAATGCAGAACGTTCTTCATCTGATGATGGTCAAAACCCAAAGAAAAGAGGAAAAAGGCACAAAGACCCTAGGGCATATCCCCAATGATCTTCATCCTTCTAGAAGGCTACAGTCCTATAGGTTCCTCCCATAGGTTGGTGCCCATGTGTTCAATGTACAGGCCTTTTGTAGATATACCAGACCTAACTGTTGGCAACTTTTATTTAACCAAAAGTAACACTTAAAATGTCTTAATTGGGGCCCATAAGAGAGCTCATCAGGTAAAAGGGCTTGGAGCCAAGCCTGACCATGTGTGTCAAGTCCCCAGACACCCAGGATGAAAGGAGAGAGATGACTCCCAAAAGTGGTTTTCTAATGTCCACATGTTTACTGTGTCATGTGGACTTATATCCACTAAATAAATAAATGAGTGTACTTTTCAACAAAATTGCAGTTGTCTTACTACACTGTACACATGCACTATGTCTGTACTGTTGTGGTTTCACGTGGCATGTGTCCACAGAGTGGAAATGCTGCATAGTGGTGTTCTGTCACTGTATGCCTACACCTCATTTCTCTTTCACTGACATTTTACTGTGTTGGGAATGGCCGTGGAGAGAGCGTTTTCACCAAGAACTTTAGCAAAGGCAACAAACCATGATCTAGTTTGTTGTTAAATGGTCAACATGCTAAAAAATGATGTATTGATTGTTAACATTTTGTTATATATATTCAAGTATATTTATGTTTTTAGAGAGAGCCAGATGTTGAAGTTGTGCCAGATACCACAAGGTAAATTTCTTTAATAAGAACATCTTGATTAATAAAATCATAGAGACTTGATGATAAGAGTGAGTCTTTCTAATATCCTGGAGGAGAGTGTGTCCTGTCATAAGTAGAAGAAAAAGGAAAGAGAGGCCATTGCATCTGGAAAGAAGTGAGCCAAAAAAAATCTCTGTGGGGTCAGAGGAGTCAATAAAGTTGGACTGTATTATGCTTCACAGGCCATAATAAAGCCTGCCTTTTAATGTGAGAGGAAGTCCCATAGGTTAAGCAGAGAGGTAACCTTATCTAACTTGCCTTTTTATGGAGTGCTCTGGTTGCTGTGGAGAAGGGTCCACAGGAGGAAACACAGAAGGATTACCTGGTAGACCAAGGGATAGGTGAGGGTAGTTTCCACTGCTGTGACAAGATGCTTAAAAATAATGCTTGACCCTTAGATATACTTTGATGGAAAGAGGAATAAAGCTTCTGACAAATTGGAAATTAAAGAAGGTCAAAAATAGCTCTAACATTTTAGGCCCAAGTGTCTATAAATACACAATTGATGTCTATATTTGGATTCTGTATTCTGAGTTGTAGAAGATCAAGATTCAGTTTACCAAGACTGGGAAGATCAGAAAAGAGAAAGAAGAGTTGGAGCTTTGGTTTTTCTTTCAGACATGCTAAATATGAGATGCCTATTAAACATCTAAACAGTCATGGATAAAAAGATTGAGAAGAAAGCTTATAATTAATAGATAATGGATGGATGGATGGATGGATGGATGAATATATAGCAGATAGATGATAGATAGATAGATAGATAGATAGATAGATAATTACAGTATAGCCACATACACGATACATATGCCACACAGCTAATATATAAAGCCCCAAGTCTGGCTGAGATCAAACAAGAATTGAGCTGACATAAGAAAAAAATTAATGCACAAGCCCTGCAGCATTCCAACATTAAAGAGTCTAAGAAATGAAAAGAACCATTACAGCCCACTGGAAAGGTGTACCTGAAATAAGAGAACCTGTAACTATAAAACATTCCTGTAGGTTGTTATTTATTTCTTTGTGTCCTCCTTCTTTCCTGCAAAGGCTTTGAAGCAGTAAACAATAAAAACAAATAATAACCTAATAAAATTGAAATAGAAAGAAGTGACTCACAAAAAGAAGATCAAAATAGAAGAATTATGAGAACACGGCAAGTGTGTGGGATTAATGGAGATTTCACATTTGGTTCTTTGATTCCTAGAGCTCAAGGCAAAATGAAAACATAACTCATGTCTTAGTTTACAGGACTGCAATGATAAAATGTCCTGTACTTGGTCGCTGAGACAACAGAAATGTATTGTTTCGGAATTCCAAAGGCTGGAAATCTAGGATCAAGATGCCCTGTGTTTGGGTTCTCCTGAGGCCGCTCTTGGCTGACAGATGATCATTCTCCCTCTGTCCCCAGATGACTTTGTCTCTGTACACACATGCCTGATTTCTCTTCTGATTTCTGGCCTCTCCTGAAGAAAGGCCATAGCTTATGATCTCTTTTATACTTAATTGCCCTTTAAAGGTTGTATCTACAAATAAACTCACATTAGAAGTTAGTGACTCCAAATGTGTATTTGAGGGGATATGATTCAGTGTGTTACCCGCTAGGGGTACAGGATTTACTTTTGAAGATATTCTAAAACCTCTTCTCAAGTGGGCTCATTACTAGAAATGCCACATCAGTTCTTTTTAAACGGGGGTTATTATGCTCACCAGCTCGGTTAATGCAAAGATACGTCAAGAGAGAATGTTCCAGCACTGATCATAGAGGCTGGAGCTTGTACAACCTT
Source organism: Grammomys surdaster (assembly GCF_004785775.1). Classification (NCBI taxonomy): domain Eukaryota; kingdom Metazoa; phylum Chordata; class Mammalia; order Rodentia; family Muridae; genus Grammomys; species Grammomys surdaster. Next base: position 1,761,993 of record NW_021604696.1, on the reverse strand, counting down.
AGCTGCTGCCTTCAGAAATCCAAATGTGCACTGTGGGGAAGAAAAAAAACTGCCATTATTCTGCACTGATTATATTCTAAGGCTTTGGTGATGAGCATCAAAAGAAAAGTTCTAAATGATCCTTACTGAGAACCAGGTCAGAATGTGGAAACAACACTGGATCACTGCTTAAAATGAGGGTAAAGATCAAATATCTGGAAGAAGACTGCTAATTCTCAAGATATCATGAGCCCGCAAGATGTTTTCCTCCAATGGACTACTGAAAATACAATTCTCTGTTGCAGTGCTCAGCCTCATGAGAGGCAAGACCTGTACCACTGAGACCCACCCCCAGCCAAGACTCAGAGACACTCTCTGGTAGATGCACAGTAAACATTTTCATTTTGCCCTGAAAAATAAACGAATGTATAAAGTTCTAGAAGCATGAATGTCCACAGTTTACCAGACATGTTTACCCACATCCATTTCCTCCCTCTGATGGGCAATAAATTGTAAACCTTAAAGAGCTTGTTCATTTCTTGGGAGACAAGCAGGCAGGAGTGTATCACTGTGAACTACATTGTGCTCATCCCTGTGGATAAGATGAACAACAAAGAACGGGCCCTGGGGATGCTGGGGAAAAAAACTCACCACAAGTAACACCCAAGTATCACTAAAACAGTGTGAGTAGAATAAACCAGTGAGCACACTCTACTACCTGTTAGGAACTGAACTAATGCATCAAATCCCCATGCAGAAGCTCTAATCTGTATTGTAGAGATACTTAGAAATGAGACCTAAGGGAGGTAATTAGACTTAGGTAGATTTCTGAGAGCTGACACCTTCATGGTGAGATTAGTGACCTTATACAGGTGAGTAACAGCAAAAGTATGATTTCTCAGCCATGTAAAGACAAAGGGGAAAAAAAAAAAAAACGGGCGTGCACCACTGGAAAAAAGGCCCTCACCAGAACCAGCACTCTGGTCAGATCCAGGGTTGTATACTGTTTCTTTCTTTCAAAATCTAACTGGAGTAGGGACTTCTCAATGTTTGGGCTTCTTTCTTGTCTCTGCAGCCACAGACTCAGCAACCTTTCTGATAGACCCCTGCATTTTGAATCGTTATGTCCCTTTGCAGCTTTGGATGGTACATACACATGTCACAGAACATATCTAGTGTTCCCTGAATGAGTCTTATTTTAATTTTAAGGTTCAAGGCCTTCCCAGCCCAAGCCCCATCCCCTTCAACCTGTACTTGACTAAAATAGGCTTGGGTTTATGTTAGTTGAGAGTTTGTTTGAAAGAAGAGGTGAGTTATGGAGTGAGGAGAATGTTATCAGACCCCAAGTACCCTCAATACAAAATTGACTGATTTTTTGGTGCTTCACCCCCTAGTGCTGAGGTGAGGCGGGCAAAGGCGCCTTTATGTTTCAACAGACTCTGCTGTGAGTGCCTCACAGGCTACGAATTCCAACAAAGGACTAAACTGTAGAGATAAGTCTAACTCACTTTTTCAAGAGAAGTCTCTTTGGCCCACAATAATTTGTGTGCAATTCCAAGTTAGCTTTTAAAGATTTGAAACTTTCTGCTTATTAAAATGTAGAGGGCAAAGAGATGGTTTGGTCATTAAAAGAATACACTATTCTTCCAAAGCCCACATCAGGCAGCTAGAAACCACCTGTAATTCCAGTTGCAATGAATCTGATGCCCACCTCTGACCTCCAAAGGAATGTATACACTAAGGGTTCACAACTCAGCATTTTGATTTGTTGTGGTAAGAATATTTTTTAATTGCCCAAAGACTCTTTCACTTGTGTAATTTTTAAATTACATTAACTTCTTTGATTTTATGTGTATAAGTGTTTTCTTGCATGTAGTGCCTGTGGGGACCAGAAGATGCCTGGAAATGAAGTTACAGACGGTTGTCAGCTGCACTGCAAGAGCTAGGAATTGAACCGCAGTCATCTGCAAGAGCAGTAAGTACTCATAATCACTGAGATGTCTCTCCAGATCTCTGTATCAGTTAAAAACAATAACAAAAACTGAAACATTTCTGTATGTTAAAACAAAAAACAAAATCAAAATCAAAAAAACTCCAGGCCAGGTTGCACACACCTTTAATCCCAGCACTTGGAGGGCAGAGACAAGCAAATCTCTGTGAGTTCAATGCCAGCCTGGTCTACATTGTGAGTTCTAGAACAGCCAAGGCTACAGAGAGAAACACTGTTTCAAGAAGAAAAAGAAAAAGTAAAAAGAAAGGAAGGAAGGGAGGGAGGGAGGGAGGGAGGGAGGAAGGAAGGAAGGAAGGAAGGAAGGAAGGAAGGAAGGAAGGAAGGAAGGAAGGGGAGGAAGGAAGGAAGGAAGGAAGGAAGGAAGGAAGAGAAGGAGGAAGGAAGAATGGGGAAAGAGAGGGAGAGGGAGGGAGAGAGAAAGAGGGGGAAAAGAAAAGAAGTAAGAAAGAGAAAATCAGTAGGTCAAAATAAATTGATGAATACATAAATGTCGACCATACTTGGTTTGCCAGCTGGGGAGAGAAAGGAGGTAGCCATTACTGGGCTGCCCTGGAAAGCATAGGTAGTATCAAAAGAAGATGTAACTTAGCTGCAACTACGTGTCATATAAGAGTGAGCAATTGAGCCTAATTTTGTCACACTGTCAGAAACTTTCTGACTTCTAAACATTAGCCCCTTTGTCAGTTGTAAGCAAATGTATAAATTAGGCAGAGCTGTCCTAACTGGTCTGTCAACAGAAAAACTCCACCTAATGCTCAGGGAACACTACAGAAGAAGGGACTGAAAGAACATAAGGGTCAGGAATCAGAGAGTTTGCTATGGGACTGTGTCTCATAGTAGTATCAGAAACTATATCTATAGAATCACCAGCATGACTGGCTAAGTGTGAGAGGAAAAAGAATAATACCAATAGACGTGCCAAAGTGGGCAGAGAAAGCCTGCGAACAAAGAGCTAAACAAAGAAGGAAAGAGTGATAGAAGTGGGAGAACTAGCCCCTCCCCTGGGAGAGCACACCAGTTACTTGTCCCATACCAAATACTCAGCTCTGAAAACACACATACAAGTAACATCATACAGACTGAGTAGGATAGCTAAGATATATATTCCTGAGTATGCACATATACACGAGTAGAGCTAAAATTAAAAAAAAATAAATTAAAAAATAAATAAAATTAAAAAAAAAAAATAGAAAGTGGAAGGGCCTAGAGGGAGAAACGTGAGAGAAAGGCAATACAATGATATTGTAATCTCAAAAATAAATATTTTTTAACTTAATACTTAACTAAAAATAGGGAAAAAAGCAATGACTGGAATGTAAACAAGTAAAATAACTTAAATAAAACATTTTAAAAAACAGAAAATATCTTAAAAGCTGTCTCTTCTGTATCTATTTTTACTTATTATTATTGCATGGTTGTGTGTTACATGCTTGTGTGAAAGCTGACAGGTCAGAAACACATGTCTAACATTTGGACTAATGGTACTTGAATACCCCCAACAAGAACGGAAAGGTAGAAATTTTTTTAAACAGAACAGAATTCAATAACTGATTGGGTTTTTTTTGTATGCTAATTTTAAATTAAGTAATTAAAACTAAGTTTAAAATAAATAACCGGATTTTGACACACACAAGTTCCAATGCCAGCAGGCCATGCTCAGAACAGACTGCTCCAGAACAAAGCAAGAGCAGAGGCTGGTGAAATCTGGGAAATGTTGTAATCGCAGACTTTCCCAGGAAGGGGGAAAGGGCAGTGAGTGGGTAGTAAAGTCCGAGTAGGTAGCATGCCAGCCCTTTTGGTCTGACATAACTCAGATCAAGTGCAGGGTGCAGATAAAGGAATATTATGTAATTTCTTTTCTGTCAGATGTGATGAAGACATAAAACAGAAGCTTAAGGAGATTCTTCGCTAAGCAACAAAATCATTAACAGTTCACCTTGATGTCATAGCGCTACCCATAATTACACCACTTGTTTATTGCAAATCTTCAGATGGGTTTCTCCAGTCCTTTCAGGTTCACAACGTCATCAGACAAAGCCTGCTGTGACAGGATTGCTAGAGTAGTCTGATCAAAGCCAGACTAAATCTGAGGTGTAACAAAGAGCCATGTATTTAGTGTTGACACAGCATTCTATTCTGATTACCATGTGAAGGGCCAAGAGGCCAAGAGTATTTGGGCAGCTTGGAAAACTCCTTACATGGCTGTAGACTTTTCTGTACTGCTATTGGAGAACCCTAGCTGGCAATGCATCAGAGCGGCTATGAGAACCACACACTTGCCCACTGTTGATTTGGTTGCCTGGTCTCGCTGCGTGGTTGTCTCAAGAGGGGAAGCCCAGAGTGCAAACATTCCAAGAAAACTAGAAGCTTTGAGGCTCCTGACTGCTGCTGAAAAGCTCTGAGTGCCCCTAGTGCTAAACTTTACTCATGGACGTTATTGGTCAAAACCCCACCAGCTTCAATAGAAGAAAAGATGGACTCCAACTGTCTCTGCAAAGAGTGTGAGAGAACTTCTTAGCTGCTTGACTACATCAAAGGTGAAACCCTCCATGGACCTTGGAAATCCTGTATAATCTCCCCAGAGCCCTCCTTACGTTACTGGTTCTCATAGGCATTCTGAAATACATATCCCTTAGTCTAAAGCTAATGCTTTTAAGTGAATCTTTCCTAGCAGTCAAGCCTAGGGGTATGACAAAACATGTTTTATTTATTCATCTCTTCATTTACATATGCCTTACATGTGTGCAGCTTTAAATGTCAGAAGAGAATTTCTCATCCACAGTTTATAATGGGAATATTACATTTTAGTTAGACTTTAGTATATAGGATATCAGCTAATCTTTCATGAAGAATACAAAGCCACGGTTCCTTAACTTGAAAATCAGGACAGGCAGCAGGCTCCCTCAATACATGCTGTGCTAGTATAGTTGGTTTTATGTTCTGTTCCTGGCTGATCTCGAATTGCCTCCGTTAAATAGAAACTTGTCAAATGCTACCTTTGTTCTTATTTTAAAAGGCGTTTTTGATCTCTTATACTTTACAAAGATGCTCTTTTTTTTTCTCCAAAAAATGATTAAATTACTGTATTTTTTTTCTCATGGCTAATGAGGCATTTCCCAAACCAGAGGCTTTGTTGGAGAAATTAAGGTCAACAAGGAAATAGAGTGTTTCTTTGAAATACACCATAATGATATATTTCCTGCCGTACTCTATGAAGCCCAAGAAATGCATTGCATCCTGTAGTAACTAGTTCTGTCTTTTCTTCCCTTTGCGTCTGCTGAAGTGAGAAGCTGGTCTTTGCAGAACAATTCAGTGGCTGTTTCTTTGGTCCTTCCTCTATGGCAGTACCATGGTCTCTTCATCCTCTATTCCTCTCCTTTTACCTCTCTCCTCTTCTTCCTCCTTCTCCTACTCCTTGTATTCTTTATCCTTCTTTACTATTCTGTACCCCTGACCTGGATCGATACTAAAGAAAGAAGAAAGAGAAAACACTAAACATGATGCTTCTTCATGTGTCTTCTTGATGTGGAGAATTCATGAAACAGAGCCTACTTAAATTAGAAGCTAGTTGTCATTTAAATTAAGATAAAGGTACCATTTGGAGCAGAAAGAGGAACTTAAAAAGCTAGTAATCAATTAAGCTACATAGAGGTTTATAATATACGAGAGATAATAGTCAAATCCAGTATAACAGGAAGATGCCTGCGGACAAAGACTGCGGTGAGGGTGCAGATGGTGGAGTGTTTCTTTGGAAGATGATGAAACTCAGATACTGTTGCCCCATTATACTTATTGGGATGCTTATCTGTTCTTATTCTAATGATACATTTCCATTATTCATCTTAATCAGTTGAGTTATACTATCATAGTGGGCATTGTAAGGAGGAAAGAACTGTTTTATGGACCAACAAGACAAAAGGAAATCCAGATCTGAAATGCTGTTTCAGCAGCACCATGGGAGGCTCACCGTCACCATGTAAATGTTCATGCACCTCTTCTACACCCTCAGCTTCCCCACCACCAGGTAGATGATCATTCATCTCTACTCTGCCTCATCTTGCTGAAAATGGGTATGCATTCCATTTCGGTCTTCAAATGAATCTACAAAGGTTAAATAAACCTCGAGTGAACAACAAAGACTTAGTTTTTCAATGACTTCATCTATGTTTTGTTAGCTTTACTTTTTGTGAGATTATTCCCCAGCTTACAGCCTCTGTGAAAGCATAGCAGCTATGGTGTGGAGCTTTTAGACTCCTATAAAACTGTCAACAAGAACATGCCTTCAATTAACACTCAAAACCCACTATGAAATTCACTTTCCCCAAATCCATAGCATCTGTCTCCTTGTGCTTCTCAGGACTGATTGGAGTCTACTCCTGACCAATCCCTGTGGGTCAAGGAAATGCTCATTTTAACGTCTCATCCAATCACTGCCTCAAGAGAAATAGATTGACAAAGACTAGTTTCAATTATTTACGATCAATCCCGGTGCTCCAGTGCTGTCTATTGCTGTGAAAAGACACTATGATAGAACTCTTATAAAGGACATTTAATTGGCAGCTGTCTTGGTCCTTTGGTGTCATGGAAGGATGTAAGCAGGCATGGTGCTGGAGAAGTAGCTCCTTTCAGCTTTGTTGACTGCAACACTCTCCTTTCTCTTGGGCTGGTTCTACTCCCTAATAGCAGCTCTCCTCAGAGGGTCCCACAGTTCTAGCATCTCCAATATCCTAAGCTCTTCAAGACAATCCAGGCCTCACCTTCACAGCTTCTTCACACAATAGCCTCCCTAGATCTCCATGCAGGGGCATTCCTGATACGTGCCTGGCATCATTGGCCTTCCTTAGTCACAGATAGAAATACCATAACCTCCTTCTTGTATCCTTGACTCTAAATCCAAAACATGTGTCCGACGCTTCCATGTTCTGCTGCTTATGGGACCTGAAACACAGCCCCCTGGTTTAATTACACATTTATTAGCTTTCTGTTTTCAATTGTTTCCTTCAATTGTTTCCTTGACTGTTCTGTAACTCACTCTGTAGACCAGGCAGGCCTTGAACTCAGAAATCTGCCAGCCTCTGGAATTAAAGGTATGCGCTGCTATGCCTGGCCCTAAGCTCTCCTTTAATTCATTTTTGTTTTTCTTTGATTCCTTTTCACAGGTTGGAAGCTTAGCTGGGTTCTTGCTCTGAGGTCACTACTGCCTTTACTCCATTTGACATCAGGCTTTAATTTGTTTGCACTTTCTGGTGCCCCTTTTCTCCTTCAACTGTATATTTTGTATTTTTTCTTGCTCGGCTTGCTCCTTTCAATATAGATCTGCATCTATGCTCAGATCAATGCTCAGTTGTTTTGAAATGTCCTCTGCTCAGGCGATTAATCCATAAGTCTTTGCTTTAGCCTCAGGCAGATTTTTTTTTTTTTTTTGAACAAGGGCAAAAAACAGCCATGCTCTTCACTGAAACACCACAAGAACAATGCCTAAGCCACATACTAATATTCTTCTCTGAAACCTCTTGAACCAGGCTGTCATAGTTCAAATCACCCTCAGCACCATTGTCTTTCATGCTTCTACTATTATGGCCCATTGAATTCTGCTTAAAGCATTCAGCTGATTTTCTAATTCGAAGTTCCAAGGTCCACACTCCTCCAAACAAAAGCATGGGCAAGCCTATCACAACAATACTTAGTCCCTGGTACCAACTTCTGTCTTAGTTAGGGTCTCCATTGCTGTGAAGATACACCATGACCACAGCAACTCTTATAAAGGAGAACACTTAATTGAGAATGGCTTACAGTTTCAGAGGTTTAGTCCATTATCATCATGGCAGGAAGCACTGTGGTACATTGGCCAGCATGGTGCTGGAAAAGTAACTGAGAGATCTACATGTGGGTCTAAAGGAAGGAATAGAGAGTGATAATGGGCCTGGCTTGAGCATCTCAAACCTCAAAGCCTGCCCTCAGTGACATACTTCCTCCAACAAATGCTACACCCACTCCAACAAGGCCATACCTCCTAATAGTGCCCCTCTCTATGAGCCTAGGGGAGCCATTGTCACTCAAGCCACCACAATTGTTTTCAATGTTGAAATACAGGATTCTGGTACAGAAAAAAAAAATATTAAGTGCTCTTAGGCAAAAGAAAGGAGGTAGTGATGCCTAGAACACTCTCAGTACTCCGTATTATTTATGCTGTCATTTTTGCCTCAACAGAGATGCAGTTTTCCTTCATCCACAAGGCACTAGTCCCAGAACAACTACCTTCCTCAGGCACCAGCATCTGTGGATCTTCCAATCTCAAACAACTTATGTAAAATGATGCCCCATTTGCATATGACCTATATAATATAGTCTTGTATACCTTAAATTGCCTCTATAACCATAATTATATAATTACAGGGCCAAACATAATACAAGGTCAAACATAAATTGGATACCTACTGTGTGCCAGATACCACTTTCATCATTGTAGATGAAGAAGTATACAAAACTGTATCCTTGTGAGGATCATAGTTTAGTGGGACCTTTTTCTTAACAGTATTGCTTCCTACTGGGCAGTGGTGGCACACACCTTTAATCTCAGCACTTGAGAGGCAGAGGCAGGTGGATTTCTGAGTTAGAGGCCAGCCTGGTCTACAGAGTGAGTTCCAGGACAGTCAGAGCTACACAGAGAAACCCTGTCTCAAAAAACCTAAAAATAAAAATAAAAATAAAAAATAGATAACACAGAAATGAACTTTCATTATTATGTATTTCTGATCAGCTATGAATCTGTATCTTTTACCATCTTCAAATAGCAGTAATTATAATTCAAGAATCTTAAACTACAGTGATTCAATCAGAACCCTTGGAGTCATTATCCTTTACTCTCGAGATAATCACTTCCTTACTAAGGTATGCAATTCATATCCAGTGTCTTAATAAATGCTTGTCTGTAAAAGTTAGTTTTTCAGATGCAAACAACCTTCACTTCTAAAACTACTGCTCTGGAACCCACACCTGGATACAGACATGACTGAAAGGTACTAAATAATGGTTTGAAAATCAGGCAGGGCAGTGGTGGCACACGCCTTTAATCCCAGCACTTGGGAGGCAGAGGCAGGCAGATTTCTGAGTTCGAGGCCAGCCTGGTCTACAGAGTGAGTTCCAGGACAGCCAGGGCTATACAGAGAAACCCTGTCTTGAATTCCCCCCCCCCAAAAAAAAGAAAGAAAGGAAAGAAGGAAGGAAGGAAGGAAGGAAGGAAG
>NW_021604696.1:1745811-1752659 GCF_004785775.1 Grammomys surdaster | reverse complement strand
CATTCATTTCCCTTTATAGAGTACTAGTTGTCTTCTCCTTTTCCCTGTTTCAAGCATTGCTCTTCCCTTTGTTACTTTGTGGAGTGTGGTTAAAGAAATATTGTTTATTATCGCTCATTAGCATCCACAATCTCTTGTAACCAGTACATATGTGAACCTAATAGGTCCATTGCTGTCAGAACCAGACAAAGCTGTTTCCTTTCCTTGTTAAAACTATGAATGTCAAAATGTAGCCCAGTGAGAAGGGCACGGGTGATCAGAAGAGAGAAGAGAAGAGTTTAGCAAGCACGGGAAGCAGATTTAAAATGCTTCCCTCATTCAGACTGAGCAGCATCCTGACAATTCATCAGTGGGGAAATCCACAGGCTTCAGAGCCCTAGAAATCCCAAACTTGCTTCTTAGAGTTACATTTTAACTCAGATCAAAACTGCTTCCATTTCTGTCTCCTTTTTTGACTGCCTCCTACCTCCCCAAGTTTAACTTCTCACAAGGAAGAGTCTGTGAGTTTGGCATATCTCTGACAGGCTCTTTGTAGCTGAGCCAATCCATGAAGGTTCTGACAGGCTCGTGGCCGCTCTCCAGCATCTATGGCAGAAAATCTTTCCTTGAAGAACCATCTGGAAAGCGTGTGTCTGCATCAACACACCCTACACCCACTCAGACTCTACATGAAGCCACCTCAAAAGAGGACTCTTCTGACACCTTTTGTAAAATTGCTGTTCACTTTCCTGTGCCCCAAATAATCTGTCTTCTTTCCCATATCCCTTATTTCCATTCAATGTGCCAAATAAATCGGTTTACTTAGGTATATTTTTAACTCCAAATGCATCAACACACACTAAATGTAAACACCACATGGCTCTGAAGTTTGAATTCAAATTGCTATTTCCCCAACATCTAGATCATGGAAAAATCAAAATCTTCATCTGATAGTCAGCCAAAAAGTACTTACTAAATAATTAGATCTAGGCTATGTGTTAGTAGGACCATTCATTAAAGGAAAACATCGATTGAAATTAGCTAGTAATTCTGTTTTACAACTCTAAGGGCTCACAGATATTATCCAAAATGAATTATTGAATGCAATGAGAATCTTAATATGAGTTGGTTACATCTAAGATATGATCCACTACCTAAACTTCAGTGCATGTCTTGCCCTGTCACGTCTACTTTCTAGGGCTGCTGAAGAAAGCAGCATAGACCAGGTGATTTAAATAGCAGCCATTTTCTCACTCTTCTATAGCAGTGATACCTAGCATGTGAGCTGCATCTCCTTGACTCTTTATTCTTTTAACAATATTCTTTGACCACAGAGTAAAAGATTCAGCTCACAGGCCAGCCTCTGTAAAGTATAACCCAGTATCCAAACTCTTTAGTGACTTCACATGATGGGTCTTTTTTTTGTTTTTGTTTTTTTGTTTTGTTTTTTTTTTTTTTTTTTTTTTTTTTTGGTTTTTCGAGACAGGGTTTCTCTGTGTTTCTCTGACTGTCCTGGAACTCACTCTGTAGACCAGGCTGGCCTCTCGAACTCAGAAATCCACCTGCCTCTGCTTCCCAAGTGCTGGGATTAAAGGTGTGCGCCACCAATGCCTGGCCACGTAATGCTTTTAATCTTTGTTTGTCACAGTGTTTTACAGTCCTGAATCCCTTCATCTATTTTCTAGCAATAGAGACATGAGAAAGCAAGTTCTCTGTACATTCTTTTCTACATTTGTCTGCAAACCCCTCGAAATAAAATCCCCCTGGATGGGTGAGTTGAACAGGAAGACAGCTATAAGGCTAGAAGTTCATGATAAGGTGTCAGGGTGCACTGGTCTATCCTGGGGTCTCTCTACTTGGTATGTCAATAGCTCTCTTCTCGCTGTATCTTTCTGCTGTCCTCCCTCTGTGCGTTGTTTCCCTCTCCTTGTAAGGACATCAGACATAGTGAGTTAGAAACATTCTGAATACCTCATTTTAACTTAATTACTACTTTAAAGGGTTATCTCAGATATCTATGTAGGGAAGCTGGTAGGAGCCATAAGACTTGGAGCCCAAATTCAAGTTTCCTAAAATCCAAATCACCGAACTGAGCTGCCCAAGTAGGACCTGGAGTGCTGGCGTCTGAGAGGACGACCAGGAAAGGATTTACACCCTCCACTCTCTGATATGCCAAATCCTCGGGGAACTTGGAGGCTGCAGATACCAAATGTTCTCACTCCCATTTCTCCTAACCTGCACCAAGTGTATCCTGATAGAAGCAGAGGAATAATTTCATCTTTCAACCACAGTGCTGTTGTGCTAGCAATTTGCTCTATGAGTGCTCTTTTTTTTTGTTTTTGTTTTTTTGTTTTTTTTGTTTTTCAAGACAGGGTTTCTCTGTGTAGCTCTGACTGTCCTGGAACTCAGTCTGTAGACCAGGCTGGCCTTGAACTCAGAAATCTGCCTGCCTCTGACTCCAAAGAGCTGGGATTGAAGGTGTGCACCACCACTGCCCGGCGAGTGCTCTTTTTAATTCTTATATTTCTCTTATTTAATCTCTACAAGTGTGTGTGTGTGTGTTTATACATATATATCGATATTTTGAGTGGTTTGTATATTGCTTAGTTAAGTTTAAGACTATTGTGTACATTTGACAACCTAGTCTACTACAGGTGTGGTGGTTTGAAAAAAATATGGCCCCCATACACTCATGTGCTTGAATGTTTGGCCCATAGGGAGTAGCATGATTTAGAAGTATTGCCTTGTTGGAGTAAGTAACATCAAAGACAGATGTTCAAGACTCTGGGATCTCAGATAAATAATTTAACGATAAACTTTAGGGCCCTGAAAGTGGAAGACAATGCAAAATTCAAAACAAAAAAATTAAATAAAGCAATAGAATAAGAGAAGGAAATAAAAGCTGTATTAATAAGGAAGGAAACATCCAAATATCTTTAGTTACAGAGTATATGCTTCTATATATAAGCTACCCTCAAACTCTTTGAACTAATAAATACTTTCAACAAAATGGGAGCATACAAAGTTTACATAGAATAATCAGTAGCCTTGCTATGTATCAAAGACAAGCATACTGAAGAAAAAATTAGGAAAGCAGTCCCATTTACAATAGCCTAAAAGTAGTTTGTAGAATAAACCAAGTCAAGGAAGTCAAAGTTCTCTGTACTCCCTTGTTCAAACCCTCGAGAAAGAGACTGAGGAAATCACAAAAAGATGGCAAGACCTGATTTCAAGTTATATTTTATAGCCATAGGAATAAAATAACATGATACTATCACAGAAACAGACACAGCGATCAAAGAAATAGAAAAAAAGACCCAAATAAAAGCCCATACAAGTAAAACAACCTGATCTCTACAGAAATGCAGAAAACCGTGTTGGAGAAAAGATAGAGTTGTCAATAAATGGTGCTGGGGAAACTGGTATCTATATGTAAAAGAATTAAACTAGATCTCTTTCACCTAGCACAAAGACAAATACCAAATGAATCAAGATCAATGTAAGGCATAAAACTTCTAGAGAAAAAAGGAGGGACCACACTTCAAAATATAGGCATAGGTAAAGACTTTCTGAATATTTTTAGTTACTTAAGAAATTAAGTCACTAATCCACAGCAAGATCTCATGAAATTTAAAAGCATCTGTGCAGCCATGTACAGCAAGAAAAGCCATTGCCTGAATGGCATGGAAACCTACAGAATGGGAGAGAATCTCTGCCAGCAACATACCTAAAAAGATACACACAAATACATAAAAAAGTAAATATTACAAAAATAATAACCAGGTGACCCAGTCAACAAACAGACTATAAAATAGAGGGTCTTCAGAAGAAGAAATAAAAATGACTATTTTTTTAAGTGTTTGACAGCCATCAGGAGAAAGACACCAAATGGCAGTGAAGATCTAGAGGAAAAGGGTACCCATAGTTGTGGTTGGTGAGAGTGTGAATTGATGCAGGCACTGTGGTAATAAGTGGGAATACCTCAAAAAGCTAAAAATTAATGTATCATATGGCCAAATTCTACCACTCCTGGCATATATACAAAGGACTCTATATTCTACCACAGAGATACCTGCACATCTATGCTATTGACACTCTACTGACAGTAGCTGGGAGGGACACTCAGTCTAGATGTCCATCAAGTGACAAATGAATAAGGAAATGGGTCATTATCCACTTCATATTTATTACATATATACAATGGGATTTTATTCAGGACTAAACCATTGAAAGTATAACATTTTCTGGAAAATAGTCGTCTCAGGGAGCTAACTCAGGCCTAGAAAGACAAAGACCCAATTTCTTTCACTTATGTAGATTCTGGTTTCAAGTGTTTGTAGTGGTCAGGAAGCTAAAGAGACCCATGAGAAAGGTGAGAGGAAGAGACTTTAAGTGGTAAGGGAATGGTAGAACCCAGGTGATGTGAAAGGTAAGGAGGGACTACTGAGCTCCATGAGGTTTAAGTGAGGACAGGGCTGCTGCTGTTGGAGATGTTGAGAAGACGGGAAAAGGCTAACCAAAAATATGGATGTCTGAAAAGCCATAGGGAAACCCACTACTTCATAAACCAGTTGTAAAAATACAGTTTTAAAAGGGCATTACAACAAATGTACCCTGCAAGGGTGAGTAATACGGGTCCCAAAAACTGTGGGTCATTTCATATAAATCCCAGTAGCAACTGTGGAATATTTTCTTACTGATTGATGCCCTGAAACAGAATACATGTCTTCTGGACATAATGCCTTAGCACTCAAGAGCTCATAGCAGCTGTGGTAACCACATAGATAAGAGTGGGGCACAGGATGCTCCACAGCACGCTGAGGGGCTACTGGCAGTCACTCGTCTTCAAGTTGCCTGTGATCCAGGAAACAACACCCTACTCATGATTATTATATAAGCAATCCTAATTGAACTCATTCAGATCATTCTTTTTTAGGACGTGAAATTAGGAAAGGACATGTTTGGAAGAAAAGTCCTAGAGATAATTGGAAGGGGAAAAAAGTCTTGAAATGAGCAGTATATGTGATCAAAATATACTGCATAGTGAATTAAATTGTCAAGTAAATATGTTTTAAATTATTTTTAAATAATAAAAAAAGAAATATCTCCAGTACAAACAAATTCTTGGGTATGAAGGAGGAGCACTTTACAAATGTTGAGAACTCCAACCCATAGGACATCACCAACTAAGTGTCAGTGTTAACAATAAAACAAGAATAATCCACACAACACAAGCTCAACTTAAAATGAATTAGCACATCTTGCCAGAAAAATAAAAACATACAAGTCAAGAAAGGCCTATTAGATACGGAACTAGAGAGCTTCTTGGGAATGCTTGGTCTCTTTGAATAGTGGTCAGGCTGATGTTGGCTTCAAACTGGCACTGCACTCTTGCAAGGTACACACTAAAAAAGATTACTTACTATGCATGCCATTACAGTGAAGAATATTTCTAAAACATTACACAAATCTGAGAATGAATAATGTCTGGGCCAGTTGTGTCAATAATTCCAACTGTTATTGTGGGGAAAACAGCCAGGCCCTTAGCAAGGAAGAGCTCAGTGCTAAGGAACTGACTTCCAAGCAAATGTTTCTGCATGAGGACACCTCAAATATCACTGTGTGCCTATCCAGTAACACCTACATCTTGAAAAGGAAAGACACAGATTAATTTTATGCCTCTCACCTACTTGCAGTTTCACTTAAAGAAGACATTTGCTCCTTGATCTTTTCTCATTTAAATCCTGACATGCTCCATCCAGGTCAAATTTCTCTGGATTTCCTTTCAAAAGCTAATTCAGTCTGGCCCTCCAGACTCACTGAACAAGTCCCTGGAGTGTGCGACATAGCAATGTGCTTCCACCAAGTTTCCAGGTGGTTCTCATGTGCGATAAAATTTGGACAAACATCTTAGAAGTTGATGAGGTCCTCTTAATCAAAATACTTTGCTGTACAGATGGGGAGGGTGAGATTATCACTAAGGTAGCAGGAAGAGAAATATTAGCACTGATGTTTTCAAAATACTCCCAGACATTGATCCAAATACGATTATGAATACAGCCTATAAGACTGGGAACTCTCCTATAAAAATCAAAAGCAGGGATCCCAGTGGAAATTCGTCCTCCACATGATGTTTTCATTGTCAGTGTTTTTTCAGAGGTGAATATCCTACAAGCAACCAAACAGACCCTGAACACCAGCCATCATGATACCTGCCAAGTCAGTCAGTTTGCCAAGTTTCTGTGGATTCAATCAGGAAGGAGACAATGAAGCTGTATTCATCAGTATCATTTATCATACATGGCAGAGCTGACCACAAGAGCACCATGCTCACATAATGGCTGTAACAGAGAAGTAGATGTAGCTAAAAGTAGGAGCTGCACACCACAGGGGTTACACTTTAAAAGGAGCTACTGGTAAACCTCTCCACTCACCCCTATAGAAACATGGCCTTTATTGTCCTAATTGGAAAGCCTGTCTGCCTCTGACTCAGAGAGAGATACTATCTTTATAACCCTGGACTATCTCCAATTAGAGAAGGGAAAAATTTTTTATTAACTTAGAGAGGAAGTAAATCTGCTTGCTCCCTGTTCTACAGCAGCTTTGCAAGTGCCCTAAAACAAAGCTGTCAATCTTCCATTCTCAGAATCATCCAGGCAAGCAGCTCTGATATTAATGTATCTTGCTTTGGTGGCTCAGAAGATAACCAGTGTATTAGAGGACTCAAACTTGTCTTCTTTTATGGACCTCAAAGAACAGAGCTGTCCATTTAATACTCTTTAGCAACGTGAACACAGACCTCAGACTTTGTTAGTGATGAATCATTTCCCAAGTAAGATCTTGGAAGATGTTCCAGAAATTAAAAAAAG
>NW_021604696.1:1721608-1745711 GCF_004785775.1 Grammomys surdaster | reverse complement strand
AGAGGAGAGGAGAGGAGAGGAGAGGAGAGGAGAGGAGAGGAGAGAAGAGAAGAGAAAAGAAACAAATAAAAGATGATCTATTCCTTAAGGAGATGGCTGTATTTCCACTGTGAACTGAACTTTACAGCGGGCCCTTCCCTATGTCATTCAAAGCTAGACTCTGGTCCAGGTTGGCTACTTGGAAGATTCCCCCATATCCCAAAACCCAGTTAAAAACTATGGCTGTACTGAAAGAATAGTTGTTCAGTTATAGTGAGGCCTTCCCCAAGCAGATTGGTAGGTTGTCGAGCTCTAAGAAAAGGGACACGTGGATAATTTAGAACAGTTCTGACATCAGCTGGGACACAGGAAATGCTGGTGGTTTTAGTTAGACACTCATCATTGACGCATGTAGGTTAGTGCCTATTAACAAGAAACATGTCCAAAGGTGGCCTTAAGGAGTAGTTGTCATCTCTGTGTTCATTGGATTACTGACTCACTCATCTGTTTTATTCAGCAAGAAACTGATACTAGCAGGGTGTGATGAGGCATGCTATAATGCTAGCATTGGAACGTTTGAAAGAGCATGAGTTCAAGGCCACCCTAAACTGCATGGCAAGATTCTTTGGTAGGTATAGATAGGTGAATGATAAAGATAGATAGATAGATAGATAGATAGATAGATAGATAGATAGATGCTACTAAATAAAAGATATCTTGTAGCATGAAAATGTTAAGATGTGACCCAAATGAGACTCTGGCAAATGGCACATGCCTGTAATATTAGCATATATAACACAAAAGCAGGAGTAGTTGAAGGCCATCCTCACCTACATAGAAAGAAGTTCAAGGCCAGCCATAAGGACATAAGATTCTATCTCTAAAACAACAGAATATGATCCCAAGAAAAGAAGAGGAAATCAAGCAAATATTACACAGACAAAAATTATGCAATTTTCATAATGGTAAGATTTTTATTTGCATGCCCTAAGGTCATTTTTTCCCTACCTGACTTGTTCTGCCTGAGACAGTCACTTAGATCACATGCAATAATCCTGTTAGAGGGAACAGGTGGGTGTCAGAGACACTTTCTCTTAATCTAGTGGGTTTGATGGTATTCTGTTTTTAAAGTTCTTATCTACTGCTCAAATACTAAAATCGTATAGTCAGTGAGGCAATACTTCACACCAGGGAGGCCTTTTCATATTAATAATATCCAGCTGCTTTTCTGATGAGATAAACCCATAATGACAAGGAACCTGTGCAGAGATGAATTGCTTCTAAGAGATGTAAGTGTCTGGAAGTTTGATATTGAGGATATAAACCTTTTGTCACAAACGATAATGACTACTCCAATATTTCATGCTCTAAATGTACCCTTCAGTTAGATTTTCCTAGCTTCATATGAGCCAAATACTTCTGCAAGTGAAAAAAAAAAGGCAGAGGTAGTGCTGCGAGATAAGGTATCATCATGCTTCAGGTATTGAAAAAACTGAGCAATACAACTACATCCATTCTTAGACAATCTAAAGCTCTACTTCTGTGCTTCCATAAGGAAGGAACCATTGCAAGTGCCTCTTTGCCCAACCTTTCTTTCAGCTTTTATTATCAATGCAACTTCACTTCTCTATTTAACAAATAAGCCCTATATAAGCTTCTTTTTTTAAAAAAAAAAAAGGTTGAAGGAAATAAGAAAATATACATGATTCAATTCCATTATGATGCCATTGTTATTATACAAAAATCTAATCATATGTAACAAAGATAAATGAGTTTAAAAATTAAGACTGCTGGGGTCTGGGGTTCATGACATGGTTCAGTGATCTGTTTGATACCCAAGTGTGAGGACCAGGGTTCAAATCCACAGCACCACATAAAAGCCAGACAGTGTTGACAGTATCCCAGTAATCCCAGAATTTGAATGATGAGGATAGGGATTCCCCCAGGCACACCAGCTAGCTAGACTAATAAAACTGGAAAGTACCAGGTAAATCAGGAAAACCAGGAAACAAAGTAGAAAGTGATGGAGAAAGACATCTGATAACAAAGGCTGGCTTACACACACACACATACACACACACACAAGTATAGCTGTATAAACAACCAGGCAGACTGCATGTGCAACACATACATGAAAATGCACATACGAACATATGTAAACATATATAAACTTACAAAGCAAGAAAATTCAAGTGTTGAATCCTGACAAAAAAAGTTGGCATACCTTTTATTGATATCAAACTTTTTGAAAAGTCGTTTAAAAATAAATCGTATCCTCTAATTTTGAGCTGACAAGCAAGCAAATATAGTAGATAGCAGAACTTGTATTAACTAAAGACCACTAAAATAATATTGATGTGGTACTAAATACCTTTAAGGTGTTTTAATAGTTGTGATTATGTGTATGTGTCTATGGGTAGGTGTGTTCACATGAGGGCATTATCCAACAGAGGTATCAGATTCCTTAGAGAGAGAGTTACAGGCAGTTGTGAACTGCCCAACATGGATGCTGACAACTACACTCAGTTCATCTACTAGATTAATATATACCCTTTTCTGTCTGTCTCTCTGTCCTTCTCTCATTACCTCCCTCTTCCCTCTCCCCTTGTATTTTTGAGACAGGATTTCTCTGTGTGGCCCTGGCTGCCCTGGAACTCACTCTGTAGACCAGGCTGGCTTCAAACTCAGAGATCTGCCTTCCTCTGCCTCCCAAATGCTGGGATTAAAAGTATGCACCACCACTACCCAGCCTCTCTCCAATATACATTCTTAACAACTAATCTGTCTTTCCAGCTCCTAAACACTGTTATTTTTAAAATGTTAATTTTAAAATGTAACATTATTGCGGAGGAAAGACAGGTGTGCAAAGCAGTTGCTTCGAAAACAAGGGAAACTAAATTTGATCCCAAGAGTCCATGTTTTTAAAAACCCATCCATTATAAAATGATTCCTAATAACATTCTCTTAAACCCAAAAATCAGTGTCTTGCTCATCCATCATCAGAGAGGCTTCCTACTGCGTAGATGGGAACTAACATGGAGCCAGAGATGGCGGAAGACTCTGGAAACAGTATTTTCCAGACACAACAAAACTGATGTCCTATGGAATCATAGTTACTGTGGCAGCACCTAGCAGGCCTGCACAGGATCAAGCCAGACAAGATCGTAACACTGATAAGGAAGTAGACAAGGCTCTCACTCCTGACTAAGAAACTATATACCTGCTTGTAATGGAAAACTTAGTCTTCCCCAGTGGAGTCTCGTTAGGGATAATAACCTCACTGCAGGTTAGACCCTGAGCACAGTTTTCATCAATGCAAGGTGAACTCATTCGTATTTTTGTCCATTTTTTGTCTCATATTGCTTTGTTTGAGCATTTTCTATTTTATTGGTCTTTTTTCTTGTTTAATTTGTGTGTGTGTGTGTGTGTGTGTGTGTGTGTGTGTGTGTGTGTTGGTTTTGTTTTTTAGAAGAGAGAGAGTTGGGTGAGCAGGGAAATAGGGAGGATTTAGGAGGATGTGGGGGAGGGAAAGGGTGTGATCAAAATATATTGTGTGAAGATTCAGTAAAACAAACATGAGCCATGCATTGTGACACATTCTTAAGGGAATGGAGACAGGCAAGTCTCTGCAGTACTATTGCCCAGCAAGCCTAAACCTACTTGGTAAACTGCAGGCCAGTGAAAGACTACATCTCAATAAAACAGTGGGTAGTGCCTGAGGAATGACACCTAAAGTTATCGTCCAGTGTCTATCTACAACCACACACATATACACACTTACTCCAAACTTACACACATACAAGCAGGGATATACACATACATATGCACACAAAACCCACATTAGTACATTAACATTATTATTTTAGAATACAGCTATTACAAAATCAATTCATCTTACATTTTAAGTAACAAATGAATATTCCTAGTCTATAAAATCAATTTTTCAAGTAGTATATCAACAATAAATTCTGCTAAAGATATGAATATCATGTTTATTCAACTTAAGATTCCGCTAGAGTTATTTCTAAATAACCTAGAATAAAATATACCTTTAATTCAAAAGCCAATCATTATCTTAAACATAAATATATTA
Organism: Grammomys surdaster; assembly: GCF_004785775.1. Classification (NCBI taxonomy): domain Eukaryota; kingdom Metazoa; phylum Chordata; class Mammalia; order Rodentia; family Muridae; genus Grammomys; species Grammomys surdaster. Next base: position 1,741,639 of record NW_021604696.1, on the reverse strand, counting down.
TAAAACGGTCCTTTTTAATGGTAAATTGACCTTTTGGGTCTTTCTTTGGGCAAAAAAAAAAAATGAAATATTATTGAGTGCACTGTAACATAGGGAAATAAAATGTCCAAACATATGCGCAAAAGATTCTATCAAAAGAAAAATATTGAGCCAGGTGTAGTGTATGCCTTTAATTCCAGCACTTGGGAGGCAGATGCACGGAGATCACTGAGTTCAAGGCCAGCCTGGTCCAATAGCAAGTTCCAGGCCAGCCAGGAATACACAGTGAAACTGTCTCCAAACATGTTCTTTTAAAACAGTAAGATATTTGGGTCCATCAAAATGATAAATACCTGAATTCTATCCCTGGGACCCATAGGGTAAGAGGAGAGAAATACCTTCTCTATCTTGTCCTCTGACATCTACATATACCCCCATATATATATGTGTGTGTGTGTGTGTGTGTGTGTGTGTGTGTGTGTGTGTGTGTGCATATATATAAATTTTTTAAAGAAAATAAATTGAGAAGTATTTTTGGTTTGAAATCTTTATGTAGCTGCCTGGAGTCTTTGACTTCCTAGTGCTAGAAAAGAAGAACATTTTGTTCACTTCCAGTTAGACCACTGTGTCTCTTCAGTATCTTCTCGTTAGAAATCAAACTGAGCTAGAGAGTAGATGGTCAAAAGTGGGGAGACAAGAGGAGGACGAGTGGCTAACTGAGAATGGATGGTGTGTGCCTTCACAGCTGAATGCTGCATTTCTTGGACAGATTGTTGACAGATGTCAAGAGTAAGTACACAACCTTATGATTACCATTCAAGCAGGAGATACCAGAAAGATGATTCTTTTCAGTCACCGAAGTTAAACTTATCTCAACTAATGAGAAATTTTCTCATATGTCATGAAGTAGCATGATCAGAATTCTTTAAAAAAAAAAAAAACATAGCCCACTAGACATATATATAATCAGGTAAATAAGAAAGTAGATGATGCCGGGCGGTGGTGGCGCACGCCTTTAGTCCCAGCACTTGGGAGGCAGAGGCAGGCGGATTTCTGAGTTCGAGGCCAGCCTGATCTACCGGGTGAGTTCCAGGACAGCCAGGGCTACACAGAGAAACCCTGTCTCAAAAAAAAAAAAAAAGAAAGAAAGAAAGAAAAAGAAAAAAGAAAGAAAGAAAAAGAAAATAGATGATAACTAGTCTGGACACTTGGGAGCTTCCAGAGACTTAACCACCAACCAAAGAGCATATACAATCACTGGATCTAAGCCCCCCACATATATGTAGCAGATATGCAGCTTGGTCTTTATGCAGGCCCCTAAACAACTGGAGCTGGGGCTGTCCCTGACTATGTTGCCTGCCTGTGAGTCCTGTTCTTCTAACTGGGAGAGGATGTGCCTAGTCTTGCAATGACTTGATGTGCCAAAGTGGGTTGGTACCCAGGGGGGCTTGTTCCTTCTCAGAAATGAAGGGGACATGGTGAGAGTTGTGTGAGGGAAGCTGGAAGGAGGGGCTGTAATTGGATGTAAAGTTAATTAATTAATTAGCTAATTGGAAAAAGAAAGTAGAAGACAGATATTGATTGATAGATAGATAATAGATAGATAGATAGATAGATAGATAGACAGACAGATAGATAGATAGATAGATAGATAGATCATAGATACATAGATACATAGATACATAGATACATAGATACATAGATACATAGATACATAGATACATAGATACATAGATACATAGATACATAGACAGAGCAAGCAGGTATCTTATGGTAACTGCAGTGCAGACTGGTTCCAATGCTTATAGAGATTAAGAAGTCCCATGATTTACTTTCAGCAAGATGAAGAATCAAGGAAGCACATTGTGGTACTGTGAATGGAAATACCCGCCCCCTCACACCCAAGGCTCATATGGTTGAATACTTGGTTTCCATTTGGTGGGGCTGTTTTGGAAGGATTAGGAGGTGTGGTCTTGTTAGAGGTCTTGTGTCACTAGGGTTGTGCTTTAAGGTTTCAAAGACTCACACCTTTGCCCAGATGTTAGGGCGTCTCAGAGCTAATCTCAGGGCAAACTTGCTGGGGAAACATCATTGTCAAAAAGCTGAGATGTCACTGAACAGTGGTGGCGCACACCTTTTAAGCCCAACATTTGGGAGGCAGAGGCAGACAGATTTCTGAGTTTGAGGCCAGCCTGGTCTACAGAGTGAGTTCCAGGATAGCCAGGGCTACACAGAGAAACCCTGTCTCAAACAAACAAACAAACAAACAAAAAGCCGAGATGTTACAAAGACCCAGACCTGTCAGATCTATATCAGAGCTGGGTCCTCTGAAGTCTCTCTCCAGTTTTAGTAACTATTACCTATACAGTGAGATGCTGGGCCATTTTCTCATAACATTTCAAAGCAGAATGCTACAGGGGTCCCATAGAAAAGTCTTCATAATCAACCCCTTTAGTGGAAAAACAAATATGTGAAATGGTCTTTTTCAATCAACTCTAAGACCATTATTATTACATATAAATAAGAGAAGACACAGGAGTTAAAGAGCATCTTTATCTATCATAAAAAAATAAAATCAAGAAACCACTGGGCAGGTACAGGGCTGTCTCCTTAATTGCAGTATGTGAGTGTCTGATGGATTTCTCAAGGACCATATGCTAGCATGAGCCCAGAGTATGCATTGACATGTGCCTTTTTGCCATTCTGTTTCAACTACAAATTAGTGTGTTATGGCGTATCATCTCCACTGAATTTTTCCTCTTCATTCTAACTCATCTTTCTCCTAGGCAGGCAAGTTCAAACTTCCTTTAATACCCATTTTGTAAATGTTGGCCATGTACTGAACTCTCCCAAAGCAGGACTCAGCCACTGAGTACAGAGGCTAATAAGTTCAAAGAGCTCACAGTAAATGTGGGTGCCAGCCAACCCCTCCTCCCAGCAGCTGTTAGACGAGCCTGTGTTGCCTTTAATTTATTAGCCTAGGACAAGTTAATTGCATTGTTTCCACAAACTAGAACATGTTGTTCATAGTAACTACATGCTAATTCCTTTGAAAAACTACAGTAATTACACAGTGACGGTGCATCTCCCAGCAATTGCACCAGCAGCTGATGCAGCTTTAAAGCTGTGTGTGACCTAAGCATCAAGGCAAACACTTCTGGCAGGGCTTGTGTTCTGTTCTTAATCTGTTTCTTAAGACATTTCTTGTGTAAGGCTAGTGATTTTGCACATAATTTTGGCGCACCCAGAAGGGATGGCAACTGCAGCCTTGACATTTAAAGCAGCCTCACAGAGAAGGTAACAAACCTTCTCCAGGCATAGAACAGTGTGTACTCCTGGGGGAAAAAAATGTGTCAGTGGTTGCCAAGTAAATACACACCTATATAAAGTTCAGCAAACACACAGATATAATGGTTTGTGTTTTCTATATAAACACAACTTAAACCACACTTCAGGCTAAGGGCTTCTGAGAAATTACTGCACTGTTTGAATATTTAGAGCTTTATAGGTTTCAGGAGTCAGTCTCATAAAGCCAAGAAAGAAGTATCGTTTTTGCCTGAAGTATTCATTTGACTTTGAACTTGGCATATTATGGAATACTCTGCTTTGGGTTATGTTTGTGGAATGAACAAGCTTGGTGGTCTTTCTTGACATTTCTCCAGTGTCTTGGTGTCTGCTCCATTTGCCAAGGCCCTTCATCAACTTCTGATAAGGAAATTGACTTATTTTTTTTATCTCATTTTCCCCTGAATGTCTGGTTTTGGTTAGTCACTTCAGCAGAAATGGCTGCCAGGAAACCGAGGTCACAAGGACACCCATGGATTTAAAGTGAAATGAGAAGATACTTTGATTACAGAACTACTCATGTGTCTTGAAATATAAAAGCACAGATTTCTTACACAATTTTAACAAAATCCATGCAGAAGTCTGATTAAGTTTATAAGCTACAGTTCACACTTTCTTCCCCTTTCTACTGAATCTTTGTTTGGGTGGAGGGAAAAAAAATTCCTTGTTAGACCTGATTGGGGTTAGAACTTCTGCAGCAGACTCTAGGATTTCGGCCTAACAGTTTTGTTTCAGGTGTGAAGCCAGATAGGTCATGTGTTTCCTATTGAGGAAAGCAACTTCTGTCCTGAGAAGGGAGCTTCCTCTCTTGACCTTGTCTACACTGGCTGTGGGGCTGTCAGCCACTTCTTCCTGCCCTCTGTGTTTGTGAAGCAATCTGGCTTGTTGGCCTGACATGCCCGATCCCCATGAATAATCACTGTTTCAGATTCAAGTTCAGTCCCTTCGATGACTCATTGCCAAGTGGCCCCTGGAAATGATTTCTCAAGTTTTATAACATGTGACTTTGTAAAATTAAAATTGCTTCTCAGAGATAGGTTTAATCTCCAATAGAAATGAGTCTTTATATACCTTAGGTACTCGTGGACCAGGAAAAGAGCAGAAATCTCTAAGACCTCCATCCGTGACAGGCAGAATACATATGTCATGTCTGTGTCTATGTATACACGTACAGATATTTACAATGAGGAGCAACTGTGTCAAAGGAATGAAGGGAAATGCTGAAGCATGTCTAGCACATTTGTCCCTATCACTCTGTGGTTGAATTTTTCTAATTACAATTATATAATCACATTTTAAAGGCTGTCAGAATTGGCATCCTACCAATTACCGAATGGCCTATGATCCAATTTCTCAAGAGACATAGCATTTAGAAAATTTAAAATCACTCTACTCCACTTTTAGAGAGGAAAAAAAATTTTTTTTGATAAACAAAGGCTTGTATTTTGAGTTCTCTCTACTGCAGATTTAAGAGTTTTACATTTTAATTGGATTTTTCACTCTTCGATAATTTCATACATGTACATGTCCTGCTCATTTCCATTGCTAAAATTATAGCTTACATTTCTGAGTGCCCACAATGAACTGGCTTGAATTTAATGGTTTACATGGATTATATAATTCCTTCACACATTCATGAAAAAAATATTAATTTTTTCTCTATTTTGTTTCTACATATATCTCAGAGAAGCTGAGCAAGTGTCTCAACATCCCATAAATAAAGTAGTGGAGATCCTCTCTACCTAAAACTGATACACTACACATTGCTATTTATACCCTCTATCCTCAAAGAACCTAATGACAAGGTCAGGCTGAGGGCCAAGGTCAGGTGAGGGTGAGGAGATGGCTCAATCAGTCAAGTCCTTGCCTCACAAACATGAGGATCTGAGTTTAATCCCCAACAGCCACACACAAAAGAAAAAAAAACTCATAAAAACAAGAAAACAAACAAACATACTAGCTTAGCTTGTAATGTAAGAGTTAACAAGACAGCAATAGAAGGATCCTTGAAGATTGCTGGCAAGCCAAGCCTTGCTGAATTAAGGTGTTCCACGTTAAGAGAAAGGTTCTGTCTCAAAAAAATACAGAAACAGGAGGCTGGGCAGGTATTTTGGCAGTAGAAGACAAAGATATCTGATTCCTCAATCTGAAGCGCATTGCTGCTAGAAAAGATTCCTCATCACCCTTCTGAATAATGAGCCATATAGAGTATGATTGACAGTCAGATCTATTGAAGACCATGATATATTAGGCACTGGGGATGGCTCATTTCTGCTCTTCCATAAGAATGGAGTTCAATCTCCAGCACCCAGGTCAGGTGGCACACAAATGTCTATAACTCCTGGTCCAAGTAATCCAACACCTTGCTCTGGCATTCCAAGGGTAGTCAAACTGACATGCAAATAACCAGCCACACAAACATAATGGAAAATAAACGATAAATGTTCTTTTTAAAACATGCAATATCAATGGTTCTTTGAAACCAAACAAAACTTACCAATATTGTTGAATCTTCACAAAGAGGAAAAAAAAATGAACCTGAAATTTGGAGCCTATTAAATACCACATGCCTAAACTCACTATCTAATTTTCACTTCTGGGAGTGGTCAAGTCAAATCAAGGTCCATAGTCTTGAGATTCTACCACACACACACACCCCAGAAATATTCTGTGCCTTTTAAATAATGAATTACATTAAACTGGTTAGGAAGAATGGCTGGATACTAAAGAATGGCCCACTTCCCTAGAATCATCAACAGTCTATAAGCCTTACCATGATGATCTTTGTGGCACAAGCCCAGCAGGACTCCTTGAGATGCTGGTACAGTGTCTCAGATAATAGTCCTGCATAACACGATAGAGAATCCATTTTTCTTTCATCTGTCTAATTGGTTAGGAGCATCTCTTGAATGACTCAGGTCCTGTAAATGAAGATAGTTCGAGTTCGAGTGACTCATGAAAAAGAAATGTACTGAAAGGTACGAAACCGCATCACGGGAAAGTAAAGCTAGGGAGCTGAAAGAAGGGCCCCTCATCTGCATTTGACAGCAACAACTGCATGTTAACAAAAGCTAGCCCTTAAGTCCCCAGAAGCCATGAATCCCTACCACTTCCTCTTCCTTTAGCCCTCTACCCACAATTCAAACTCCCATTTGCTTAACTTCAGTTGCGTGCTCCACCTTTACCAAAGGTTTTAACGTTCTGAATGTAAGTCTACAGGCTAAATCTAAAACAGTGGTTCTACCTAGGGGGTGTCGACCCTTTCACAGGGGTTTCATATCAGATATGTATATCATGATTCATAACAGTAGCAAAATTACCATTATGAGGTAACAATGAAAATAATTTTACAGTTGGGGGTCACCACAGTATGAGGATCTGTATGTTGTAAGGGGTCACAACATTAGGAAGGTTGAGAGCCACTGGTCTAAAATAACAATATCAGAATATTGATAATGACAATAATATGACATTATTGGAAAAGGAAATGAATATTGAGCAGCCATGAGTTACAAATTCCCAATGTATCACCCTTAACCATTTTAATAAATGCTCTCTGTAGGAGGAACTAAGGTGGGAGGAGTTAGGAGAGGAAGAGGGAAAGGAAGAGGAGGGGTGAGAGAGGCAGAGATGTAGGAGCAATGGAGAGCCCGCAGGTATGGGGAGAAGCCGTGGGTAAAAACTTTTATTTAGGTTAGCTAATTGGGAAACAACTGTGTTCGTATGGGCATATTGTTATTGAGCATTACCAAACATATAAAGCTTTTAATTAATCTTTAAGCATTAGAGTCTCATTTTATTACTGGGCCCACACGGCTGGCGGGATGGTCTGAGCAATGCCCAGCCTTTCAGAGACAACATGGAAGATTGGCAGAGCCATCTCCCACGCTGGTGTCTTGTGGGTGGCAGGCTGGTGTTTCTGGCTGGCTGGTTCTAGCTGCTACGCGCACGTGACCTCCGGCTGAGAAACATGGCGGCTGAGATAGGCAGAGCTGCTGCAGCTTAGGTAGTCGCTTGACCTGCGGCTGATTTAAATAATTACTTCAACGGTTCTCACTTATTGTTAATTCACAGCTGTCCGTCTTAGTTTTTACTGTCTTGACACAAGTCTAGACATATCTGGAAAAGGAGAATTTTAATTGAGAAAATGCCCCCACCATATTGTCCTATGGACAAATCAGTGAGGTATTATCTTGATTAATGATTGATGCGGACAGCCTAGCTCACTATAGATGGTAGCATCCCTGGGCTGGTGGTCCTGGGTTACCTGAGAAAGCAGACTGAGCAAGCCATGAGGGTGAAGCACATAAGTAGCAGAAGCCTTGCTGTTCCTGCCCAGTGTAAAGCCCTGCCCTGACTCCACTCAGCAATGGACTGTCTCTGGGAGCATAAAATGGAATACATCTTTTCTTCCCCAAGTCGTTCTGGTCATGGTATAATGGAAGCTGTAACCAAGACAACCATTCATTATACTAGTCCTCTAAGACCATGCTATAGGTCTGACACAGTAGGCAAGAGGACTGTGAGTTCTATGTCAGCCTGGGCTATGGAGTTGTGGGGAGAGGATCAGTTCCTGAGTGAATGGGTATTGTCTACATGAGCACAAGAACTCCAATGCTTCAGACCCATGGGAGTGACAAAGCCTTCCTCTGGTCTAAATGTAAGTGGTTACAGAGGACCAGCAAATGTGTACAAAAACCATCAACCACAGCTTCCTCCTCCTAGATGACTACAGCCTAAGAGTCTATAGAGACCACCACACTGATATTTGCTAAGCCTGCCTCCTTGTTCAACTGCATACTGCAAACCTGTCTCGTAGATTTAAAGAAGTGGTCTCACCCACCTTAATGCTGTGACCCTTTAACACAGTTATTCATATGGAGGTGACCCCCAACCATAATATTTCTGTCACTACTTTATAACTGTCATTTTGCTACTGTTATGAAGTATAATGTAAATATCTGTGTTTTCCCATGGCTTTAGGCAATCCCTATGAAAGGGTCATTTGACCCCCCCAAAGGGGTCACGACCCGTAGGTTGAGAACCACTTGTTTAGATGCAGTAGACAATCACACTGAAGTTCCAGGTTGCTCTTGGTGCAGTTTCTTGCCCTTCATCAGATGGAGAACAACCCACAGCATTCCAGCTTTCCCATGTCTGTCTGTGTGTCTGTCCTTTCTTCAATACATTGTTGTCCCAGTTGGGTCAGTACCTGAAGCTTCGCAGAGTGCAGCACAGGAGTAAAATACAGTCAAAAACAAAACGAAGCAAAGCAAAGCAAAACCATTCTGTAAGTCCAAGAAATGGCATTTTATTGTTAGACAACTTCGACTACTAATGTACTAGAAGGGATGATTCGTTAGTTTTCCTAGGTTAAGAATGCTGAGGATAGGAAACTTGGGGAAACCTGTAAGATACGTTTTCTGTTCATGTGCATCAGGTTTTATCAGTGCATATAAATTCTCCCTAGAATTTTAACCTTATTCATATATATATATATATATATATATATATATATATATTTACATTTTCAGTTGTTTTTTTCATCTTACTATTACTTATTCATTTTACATTCCATTCACTGCCCCTACCCTCAGTCACCTCCCGCCAACAGTATTTCCTCCCCTCCCCCTCTCCACCCAGAGATGGGTGGGCCCCCCGGGTTTTCCTCCTGACTCTAGAACATCAAATCTCTGCAAGGCTGGGCTCATCCCCTCCCACTGAGGCCAGATAAGACAACCAAGCTAGAAGAACATATCCCACAGACAGGCAACAGCTTTTTGGCTAGTCCCCATTATAGTTGTTCGGGACCCACATGAAGACCAGGCAGCACATCTGCTACATGTAAGATAGTTTATTAACAGAATTATCTTCCTGCTACCAGGTAGTCACAACAGACACAATGAGAAGGTATTCTGGTACTAACTCTCTGCTTTCCTTCCACACCTGCAGCGGGTCCAGTCGCCTGCCATCTTTCTTTTCTTTTCTGCCCTTTCACAACCAACGTACCTGACTCAGCCCACATTTTGAATCTCCCTGCTGGTAACTGGTTTTTTTCCACTGTATCAACAGCTCTTCCCTCATCTCGTCCAAGCATTACAAAGAGGAATAGTGTCCCTGGGCTTGCTGTAGCTCTTTAAAAGGAACCTGTGCCTTTCTTTATTTTCAGGGACGCACGCGGTGGCTCAAAGGCCCTTAATAGGAGTTGTGGCCAATGCTAACCCAAATGAGACACTTAGCAATTGTTTTTCTTCAGGCTCATCAGGTAGCTGAGGATAGGTGAGTGGTGCCTATGGTCTTTGCTGAGCTACTTGACAGAACGGACATATGAGAAATAGTCAAATACAACCTTTGGAAGGGTTCTGAGGGGAAAAGAATTAAGTTTTGATTAAATATTGACTTTTCTCGGGGCAAAGAGAATGGGCTTCCATCTCCCTGCTTTGCTGATAAAACAATTTTTTTTTAATCCAATCTATTCTCAGAGCATTTTCTATCTTTGATTGCTAGCCTAGTTATGTTACAGATGGTGAAACTAGTGAGGTATTTTCAGAGAAGTGATATAGTTGAAAGTCATCAAAAATAATCCAGAGAAGCCTGGCTTCATTTTTCCTCCAATAAGGCAAACAGCCACATAGTTAGTTGAATGACCACTGGATATGTAGCATGGCTTGGGCACTGCGTGTATATTTGATCTAGGAGTTGTGTTTGCCCAAAAGTGTTTCCATGAACTTCTCAGAGTGGCCGCATCTCTTCAAAGCAGAGCCCAAGGCAACAGTTCACATGGTCCACTTTAGAAGCTTCTCTGGAACACAAAAGAAGCAAACTCGAAGGAAGACGAGCAAGGGAAGGAAGTAAGAGAGTAGACGCAAAAGCACCCTGTGAAGACAATCTTCCTTCACCACTCCTCCAGGATGCCCAGTATGAGCCAGCCAAGACACCACAGAACCTTGGTAGACCCATGCCAGAGAACTCCATGAGAGAATGGCCATCTCTGCTATTCATAACACTGCCCAACAAGTACCTGAACTCTTGACATTTTTTACAATTGTATGTGAGTGTGTGTGTGTGTGTGTGTGTGTGTATGTGTGTGTATGTGAGTGTGTGTGAGTGTGTGTGTGTCTGTGTGTAGTGTTTGTGGGTGGTATATGTATGTGTGTTTGTGGTGTATATGTGTTTAGTGTATGTATGTGTGTGTGGTATGTGGTGTGTGTGTGCATATATATGTATAGGTGTATGTGTGTGCATGTGTGTATGCATGTGTGTGTAGTGTGTGTGGTCTTTATATGTATAGTATGTGTACATGTGTGTGTGGTATGTGTGTATGGTGCTTGTGTGTGTGGTATGTGTGTGTATGGTATGTAATGTGTGTGTGTGTGTGCATATGTGTATATAGTGTGTGGTGTTTGTGTGTGTGGTATGTGTGCATGTGTGTGTGGTATGTGTGTATAGTATTTGTATGTGATGTGTGTGTGTGTGTGTGATATGTAGTGTTTATGTGTGCATGTCTGTGTGGTATGTGTGGTATGTGCTATGTGTACATGTGTGTGTGGTATGTGGTGTGTGTGGTATGTGGTATGTGTACATGTGTGTGTAGTGTGGTGTGTACAGGCAGGCAAGCAAATACCACAATGCAGGAATAGAGGCCCTAGGACAACTCTCATGAGTCAGCTCGCTCATGCTACTCTGCAATCTAAGAATCAAGCTCAGAGCCTCTGATCTACAGGGCCCTGGGCAAGAGTCTCTACCCTCTAAACCACCACCCCATACCTTTTGCTCATTGTTTTAAGGTTAAACAGAATACACATTGGTTTCTTGCAACCACATAATTCACAGGAATGATACATTGCTCATGAAGCCTAGAGGACTGATAACTCCTCGATTCACTAAAACTGAACTGTGACTTTCACATGACACGGTCAGGACGTTATTTACCAATATGAGAAACAAAACATAGGCTGTTTGAGCTTTTCATGATGCCTAAGAGATTAGAGATAAAGCAGCACAGGTCTCCCTGCTCTGTGGTGAAGCAGAGAGGTACACAGAAGCACTGTTTATAGTGAACTGGATTCTAGTCTCCCTTCTATGTGACCTTAATCAATTCACACAATTGTCCAGAGGTACAGACAGTTACTCTATGAGCGAGTCTATATATCTTACCCTACAAATTAGGTCAGCTTAAAATCAAAGGAAAATCATCTTCTTTGATGCTTCTTTTTAAAAGATCATAATTTAAGAGTTTAGATTAGGACATTAAAGCTGTACAAACTCCATATAATTCTTAAGCTTCTTTTTTTTTCTTTTTTTGTAAAAGAAAAGCTTCCTAGAAACAAGTCACAGAGAGAGGTGTGTGGGTGACTGTAGAACAGAAGTAGAAAGAAGCATTTCCAGTTAATTCAGTCTCCAACCTCTAAAATGTTATGCACAGACACTTCTGAAAGAACGTTTTCCATGAACTGCCAAGGTAAATACTAAGGAAGGTCAATAATCTGTAGTTGTGCATTTATGACTTTATATGATGAAATAATAAAGTCAATTAATAGACATTGTTAGATAACACGTGCTAATGTCTTGGGATATACAATAGATGACAAAATGCAAAGAAAATCCAAGATACAGTTCAAAGTCCTGAGGCCAGCCAGTTTCAGCAGTAGGAGGGTGGTTATGTTACGGGAATGTTAAAGAGAGACTGGAGAAATAACTCCATTCTTAAGAGCACCCGAAGTCAGTTTCTAGCACCTGAGTCAGGCAACTCATAACTACCTGTTAACTTCAGCTTCAAGGGATCTGATTCCCTCTGTGGTGCCCATGGGTGGCTATACTCATACCACACACACTCAAACAGACAGACAGAAACACAGACAGACACACAGACACACACATATACACACACACACACACACACATTTTAAAAATGTTTTTCAGGCTGGAGAGATGGCTCAGCGGTTAAGAGCACTGACTGCTCTTCCTGAGGTCCTGAGTTCAAATCCCAGCAACCACATGGTGGCTCACAGCTATCCGCAATGAGATTCGATGCCTTCTTCTGGTGTGTCTGAAGACAGCTACAGTGTACTCGTAAATAAAATAAATAAATCTTTAAAAAAATAAAAATGTTTTTCTGGGCTGGCCAGCACAATTCTATGCCCTGGGAGAGCTGCTATGACAGTTTGTTTATGGCATGGCTTATGATGTAGTCTTTAATGGTATGAAAATGTGTACAGAAGGAAAATTGTCCAGAGGTACAGACTTGTCAGCCTTTTTAAAGTATTAAGGGGGGAGGGTGAGGAGATTGTTGACAATGGAACAAAGAATTCAAAAATACCTTGGAAACAGATACAGTGTCACAAACCTCACTACTTGAGAGGGAGGGACACAAGCAGGTCACAAATTGGAGGCAGCCTAGGCTATGTAGGAAGACTAGTTATCAAAAACACAGACAGATAATCCATGTAGTGAGTGTCTGCTATGAAAGTACCAAGGTCTGAGTTCAGTACTGGAGGGAATGAAATAACTCCTAGAACTTGCACTCTGACCTCTGCCTGCATGCTCATACATGATAATAGTAATGATAATGATGGTAATAATAATAATAATAATAATAATAATAAAGTCTACTTGAATTTAAAAACCAGACAAGCAAAGAGTGTTCTATATGCAATATTATTCCAGTTGTGTTATTCATGTTGTATGTTTGTAAAAAATAAAAACTGTACTTCATCTTAATATGTACCTTTTCAGTTTATTATTTTACATCGCTGTATACATACAAACACACACATATATCTTTAATTGATGTGGGAAGGGAGATTTAAAGACAGGGACCCATGCATGCCAGCTCAGCCCTGTGTATTTTGTTAAATGTATAATTTATACCTCTTAAATTTCATCCTAAAAAATGAGGTGACAAACTTAACTTCTAGGGTAAATATTTACCCTAACCCACTTCAGCTATGTTAACTACAGGCATTTGATACATTGCAGTCATAAAACTTCAGAGCTAGGAGATGTCATAGAGAATCCTCTCCCACACCTCTATTTTACAGGCGTGGAAACTGAGCGACAGGCAGGTAAGGTGACCAGGCCAAGGTCCGGATGAATCAGCTGCATGCCACACGGCCAGCTCAGTGTTTAGCTCCACCTTCCCTCCAGTGCTTCAGCCGACCTCCTCCAGAGCAAAACCCTCCGTTATACAGAAACTCCTTCTTGCCCTAGAACTCCGGCATGTCAGCATTGGAAGAAAACGGTAGCATCAATGAAGGATATTTGAGGCATAAATAGCAATATAACAAGGCGTCAGTTAAAATTTTATTTGGGGAAGATTTTTCTTTATAAGTGTTGAAAGAAATAAAACCAGCAACTGTGTGGATACACTAACGGTTAGGGACAGAGGCAGCTGCCGAGCAGCAAAGCCACCGCCACTGCACCCGATGCTGAGTACCTGGAGCAACTGCTCTCCATCACAGTGTGTTTTGACACACTGTGTTTTGACAAGCTGTGTTTGAGTTCCACCTCTTCTTGCACTTTAGCCTGCCCAAGCAATTTGCATAAATACCTCGTGATTTCCAAGGGACTGTCACCGGCAGAAGAAAAAAAATTACAAATGAATCAAAGTAACCTCTCAGAAAGTTCTGGTTGCTAGCTTGCCTATTGTTTGACTAATTTTTTTTCCTTTATAATTATTCGTACATACTTAAGGACAACTCAATTTAAAATGTTGGTCTTTTCGCTCCTGTTTCACTCTCTGAAAGGTCATGTCCAGCCTCCAAGTTTAATGAGGCCCCACTATGGGCCAGGCACCATCCTCAGAAATAAGTATACTTTCTTCCTTCAAAAAGCGGGTGGAGAAATGAGCTTCTGGTGCAATAGTGCGTGTTCGGATCTAGAAGAGATCAGAACTGTGCTCGGGCATCTGGGACCCAGCTCATTTTTGTCACAATGTCTGTTTCTATATTCCATTCTTCTCTGCATGATCTGCAACCTATGAGATGAATCCCAATGAAGCCTTATGATCTGCAACCTCAACTTCTGGCCGATTTTATCTAAGCAACATTTTGTTTTTAATGTACAAAGTCCAGCATCAAGAAGAGCTTACTATGCCGGGCAGAGGTGGTGCAGGCCTTTAATCCCAGCACTTGAGAGGCAGAGGCAGGCAGATTTCTGAGTTCGAGACCAGCCTGGTCTACAGAGTGAGTTCCAGGACAGTCAGGGCTACACAGAGAAACCCTGTCTCGAAGAAGAAGAAGAAGAAGAAGAAGAAGAAGAAGAAGAAGAAGAAGAAGAAGAAGAAGAAGAAGAAGAAGAAGAAGAAGAAGAAGAGCTTACTATAAAGTTTTCTCATACATAGCTGCAAAGACTAGACTCTGAGAAACACTCTTGATTTGTTGCCACTTTTCCAGGCAGAGAGTTAACTCCAAAAGGCAGACTATGTAAGACAAGATGTAAGACAAGGTATATGTCTCACCTTATAAAGAGCCTCCATTATGTTTGTGAGAATGGTATATATACACCCTGAAGCTTTGTTTTGTTAAGTAGTTTCACAACACCCCCCCCCTCCAGATAATGAGACTTTATGGAAATGAGGTTCTGGAAATTTCTTAATTTAGATAAATATTAAATGTCCCAGTTGCTTAAGACCTTTCAACTACATACCCTGTTAGTTGCTACCAAAACATTCCTTGCACAAATTGCACGCTGGTCCTGTTTAGCTCTTAACCTTACTGCTAACACCAATGCCCTAGCATGTAATAAAGTCAGCAGATTCCAAACCAGATGCTAGGCATTGGGCATGGACTTGGGAATAAGAAACATTTTTTAATTGAGCATTAATTCTAAGTATAATTTTTCTAACAAAAATTGTGAAGTTAAAACTTTATTACAGTCTCGAAAAACCAAAAAAAAAAGCTTTAAAAAAAAACTTTATTACAACCCTGTCTCAAAAAACCAAAAACAAACAAACAAAAAACCCTCTATCTCAAACTGCTTTTTTGAAAACAAACATCCAGAGCACTCTGTCCAAAGGAGGGACAGATCCCCTCCAGCCCGCAATATTTCAATGTGGATTGATGTGGGTTATCATGATTATGATAATCTCAATTTCTTAGTAAAATGAACAACTTTACACCAGGATAGTGAAGCAACTCTGGTCAAATGGGCTAGTTCTGATGCAGCCTTAGGAAATCTCCTACCAGGAAAGGTGGTACATGACTGAACTGCCCTCGTGTGCTGCAGCCGTCTTGCCGAGATGGAGTGCGAAGCCTCAGGCTGGAATCCCCTGGAAGTAACAGGAACCTGTGTCCCTAACGACAGGGCGGAGTCATTCTCAGAACAAGACTATCTCCATACCCCTTACCACAGCCTTGTTTACAGGCTTACCATTTTTATTTATATTTCTTTTTACTACTCATAGCCAAAAATATCCTAAGTGGCATTTAGGTTCCAACTAATTTTAATGTGTGTAAACAAATAAGAAAACCACAAGGCACATAGTTTCCTATCTGTAAACTCAGAAAAATCATTAGAAAGTTTAAAAAAAAAAAAGCTGGGCCTGGTGGTAAAAAGGCCTGTAATCCCAGGAGTGGCAGGAATCCGTTACATATTCAAGATGTGCCATGGGCTGTTGGGAGCCGACTCTTAGCCGAAAGTGGCTATCATCCTTACAGCCATCTCGAGTCATGTACCCTGACAAGAGACTTGTTTCAACAGCCTACAATAGCTGAGCGCACTCTGATAAAATCTTGTTACACTGTTTAGTGCCCCCAGCTGCAAGGTGCTCCTGGTATCCATGGCTACAAGGCACGTGACGTAGTGGCTTCAGTTGAGCTTGTCCACGAGGGCAACTCACGTGGTAAAGGGTATAAATACCCAGGATTTCCCTTCTATAGAAGTAGTAGGAGGTAGATGGAAGTAAGGAGTAAAAAGTAGGAGGTAGATGGAAGTAGGAAGTAGGAAGTAGGAGGTAGAAGGTACAAGGTGGAAGGAGTGGAAGGTGAAAGGTGGAAGAAAGTAGGAGAATATATATAAAGAGAGGAGAATAAAGAAGAGACTTGAAGAGACTCCACCGGACTCTGTCTTGTATCTATCTTTTGCGTCTCTCGCCCCTTTTTCCCCCTTCCTCCGTCTCCACTCTCTCTCTTGCTAGACCCTGACCTGCCGACCGGAGCAGCAGAACCGGCCAGCCTTTACAAAGTAGCAGAACCTGACTGCCGTTACAAAAGAAATGGCCGTTACAAAGGGCTACAGAAAAATAATCTATTTAAATCAAAATACTTTTTAGCTTTGAGCCTCACTGATAAATTCAAAATCATAAAATAATTTTTAAAGATGTATTTATTTTTATTTATATGAGTACACCATAGCTGTCGTCAGACACACCAGAAAAGGCATCAGATCCCATTACAGATGGTTGTGAGCCACCATGTGGTTGCTGGGAATTGAACTCAGGACCTCTGGAAGAGCAGTAAGTGCTCTTAACTGCTGAGCCATCTCTGCAGCCCATGAAATAATAATTTGTGCTTCAGAAAAGGGTCTAAAATATAGTTGGCGTCTGTAATCTGACATGAGTGCAAACTCTAATGATTCTTTTTTTTTTTTTTTTTTTTTGGTGTCCCAGCAATGATTTAAAATTCTCAAAGCTATCCTATGAGAGTTTACTAGAAGGTAAAAGCACTTGCCGTGAAAACCAGGGTATCTGAAGTCAATTCCCAGAACTTATAGTAAAAGACAGAACCCGCTCCACAAAGCTGTCCTCTAGATCTTTAAATGTGTGCTGTGACATATAACCACCCCACACACACATCACGCACCCACCCACAACAACAGGTAACATTTTACAGCAAGGTAACTGTTACTAGAAATTGTTCATTAATATCAGTTGTGTGCAGGGCACTATGCTATACATAGGTGTTTTTCACTTGGTTTTTCCAAGAACTGTGTGAGTTTATTACTACAATTATCAGTAAAGTATCAAGTCACTTCTTACTAGCTAAGTAAATTATGGAGGTTTGAAAACAACTTTCTCTGTTTTGATTTGGATAAACATCATTGCTTACTCCTTTCAAGTGCTGCTATCAAGGGCAAATAAGATAATTTGTGTGAAGTGTTAATGTGTAAAAGAAATTTCACCTGATATAACTGTCATCTTAGAGGCTTACTGAGGCTTACTGCTGAAAAAGCTTATGCTTTCTAGTTTTTTCTGAACTCTGGTTGGCTGGTTCAACTCAGCTGTTCTGACTCAAACCCTTCTCCGAGCTGACTGATTCCATCTGGCTTCTCTCAGCTTCTCATTGAATTGCTCTGCTTGGCCTCAAAATAACTCTGGCAATCTGTTCTACATCTTCTGGCTCCTTGTTCTCTGGCTTCAACAGCCTCTGCTGCACAAACTGAAAGGATCTGAATTCAACTACACTGTGCTGCCTCCTGTGCTGACTGACAGAACAGAACTGACTGAACTCAACGACCTGCACTCCTCTATCTCCTGAGTGCTGGGATTAAAGGCGCATACAACCAGGCCTGGACCCGGTGCTCAAAAGCTTAGGCTTTTCTTGAACTGAAACTTGCTCTATCCCAGGCCTGCCTTGAACTCAGAGATCTGCTTGCCCCCATTGCCTGGAAGTTCTAGAAGTCCTTTGGATGTGAACCTTTGCCAGAGCATCCATGTTGTTGGATTAAAATCACCCTACATTAATGTATCATTAGACCTGATTCCAAAGAAACCATAGCACCAAAAGATTAAGACAAGTGATATGTGTGTGTGTATAAGATAGATGGATAGATAGATAGATAGATAGACAGACAGACAGACAGACAGACAGATAGATAGATAGATAGATAGATAGATAGATAGATAGACAGATAGACAGATATCTCCAATCATCCATCCGATTCAATTATACTTTTGATCTCAAGGTTATAGTACCCCAAATTTTTAACTTCTTTAAATGAAACCAAAGGGGTGGTTATTTCTGAAGGGTAAGCAAAAAAAAAAAAAATTGGAAATATATGGATAACTGAGATGAGTCTGTGAGTAAACGTACCTTCCTCCAAAGCTGAGGACTTGGATTCGGTCTCTAGAAGCCAAATGAACCCCTGGGAGATATTCTCTGAGCTCCACACACAGACTCATGGTATAATCATGTATGTCTCACACACACACACACAATGAAAATGTTTAAAAATTAAAGTGGAGCTCTTAAAATTTTAGTAGATGGTATGTACTCATGTGTTAGCTATTTACATACAAGTTAATAACAAAACAAATTGTGAGAAAGCTCTGCCCTGATTGGGTTTTCTTTGTTGTTATTTTTAGTTGCTTAATTATTTTTTTCTGTTGCTGTTGGTTTGGGGTTTTTATTTGCTTTTGTTGTTGTTTTGTTTTGGTCAACTTGACCCAAGCTAGACAGTTTTCTAGGACCTCAATTGAGAAAAATTCCTCCATAAGATGATCTAAAGGCAAGTCTGTGAGGCATTTTTTTTCTTTTGTTGTTGTTGGTTTCATTTGGTTTTTAAAGACATATTTATTTTAGGTTTATATGTATACTATACCTGTCCTCAAACACACCAGAAGAGGGCACTGGATTCCATTACAGCTGTTTGTGAGCTGTGGTTGCTGGGAATTGAACTAAGGAACTCTGGAAGAGCAGTTAGTACTCTTAACTGCTGAGCCCCTGTGAGACATTTTCTTAATAATTGATGTATGGGTGCCCAGCTCACTATAGGTGCTGCCAACCTGGGCAGGTGATCCTGAATTGTGTAAGACAGCACGCTGAGCAAGGCATGGGAAACCAGCTAGCAAAAGGTACTCTTCCAAAAGGAACGCTGCTTCAGTTCCTGCCTCCAGGTTCCTGTCTTGGGTTCTGTTCTGACTTACCTCAAGTGATAATAGGAATGTGTAAGCCAAATAAACCTTTTCCTCCACAAGTTGCTTTTGGGTGTGGTGTTTTTAATCACAGAAATAGAAAGGTAATGAAGACAAGCTCTTATAGACTAGCCGTTTTCATTGTTACGGACTTACCTTTTGGACCCTGGTCCTATTCTTGCTCATTGTTTACAAAGGACCAAAGACACAGAGCAAAGTTATAAAGAGCTACATCTCTCTGACCCTCTTTCTTACCTTGAAGCACTTTTTCTACAAATGATCACAACACTGAAAATCTCATAATAAAGCACCAACTCATCCAAGTTCATGTTATTAATCCCTCTGCACTCCCAGTGTTACTTGTGGCTAGTTGGGAAAACTAAAAAATATCACTTATCTTAATCATACTATCAGTGGCATTGATACATTTTCAGAAGTCTTTTAAAATGTTAGAAATTATATGCAAAATACCAATCTTATGTGTGACACATGCAAGTCACACCGTTCCCTCTTTGGCTGTTATATTCATGAGTTTTCCTTTGATGCAAGAAAACAAAGACCTAGGCAGGCATGCAATGGCTAAAAACCCTTCAGAGTCTCATAGATTCAAGGACCTGACAAAACTAAACCAAAGGATAACAGCCTGGGGGAGCAGGCAAGCAAGCCTGTTATCCCAACAACTTGGAGGCTGAAGCAGGAGGATTCGAAATTAAAACCTGCCTGATCTACAGAGTGAGTCTAAGGCCAACCTGGTTAACTCACTGAGATCCTGTGTTTAAAAGGTGAACAGGAGGCTGAAGACAGAACTTAGTGCCAGAGCATGCATGAGGTCCCAGTACAGTTCCCAAAAGCACCAT
>NW_021604696.1:1644395-1711608 GCF_004785775.1 Grammomys surdaster | reverse complement strand
AGAGAGAGAAACAGAGAGAGAAACAGAGAGAGAAACAGAGAGAGACAGAGACAGAGACAGAGGTAAAGATAGACAGAGACAAAGAGAGTCAAGAGAGAGGCAGAGAGAAACAGCATTTCTGAAAGAGTGCTTGTAGATATCCTACACCAGATTCTTTGATGCTACTTTTTAAAAATGAAGATCTTGGGACCCTACTCTAAAAACTAAATGAGAACTTGAGATGTGGATTTGAAACTCTGCCCTGATGGTAAGTTCTGGTGAATTGTGTACATATGGTGCTGACCATTTACAATCTCTGGCTCCATCCACCGCTCTAGACTGGGCCTGGATACTGAGGCTAAATCTGAAGACGCACTGCCATTACTATAAGCATTTGGGCTAGTTTCTTCGAATGAGGAATAGTACAGAGAGACTGGGAAAATCAGGAAGGAAAGAACAGAACAGGTCAGATCCCCTGTGGTTTGCCTACTATGCAAGGATGTGCCACCCAGCTGCCCGTTTCTACCCCAAATGTTCTGCTTGTTTCTAACAGCTGGTTCTGAGTGCCAGTTCTTTCCATCTCTGCCAGCATGGTGGCATGCAGAGTGCCAGCGTCATCTAGGTCTGGATTCCTGCTCCCGTGGGCTATGCTCTCCTGAGGAAGCAGTATATCCAGGCAGCTGTGTCTCCCCAGTGCCTTCCACTCCAGCTTCAGAGCCTCACAGTGGTGAGGTCCGTACACCCTCTCCCCTTGTGCTGTGTGCAGGACTGTTTCCTTCCATACCTCTCACTGTGTGAGTGTCCCTTTGTTCTTTCAGTCCTCTAATACATATGTAACCAACCCTCCAAGTGAGTCCTGTGTTGAGATAATTGGTGTGAGACACACACATACCTAATAGAAACTAACATTTTGAGTGCTAGTGGCTTGTGGGATTAGGGATACATTTCCCTATGATCTCCCTTATTTATCCATTGCGCAAATTGGTACTCATGAGTAAGTCTGATATAGTAACATCCGTCACTGTGTTTTGTTACATTCAATTTCTTTCTAAAAGCTTCCGGTTCCAAATGACCTTGTTTCAAAGTTTAAATTTTTATTGTTGAAAATAACAGATGGGCCGGGTGGTGGTGGTGGCGCACGCCTTTAATCCCAGCACTTGGGATGCAGAGGCAGGTGGATTTCTGAGTTCGAGGCCAGCCTGGTCTACAGAGAGAGTTCCAGGACAGCCAGGGCTACACAGAGAAACCCTGTCTCGAAAACATAAAAAAAAAAGTTACAAAATAACAGATGAAGAAAGAGGAGGGAAATTAAAAAGAAGAAAATGAAGGATTCTCTGGCCTTCTTTAGATAAAAAAAGACTGATCTCATTTTTTTTTTTTTGAGAAAGGATCCCTGTATGAGTCTTTAAACAGAGAAAAAAGTTCTCAAAAGAATTTTATTTATCCTGAAGATTTCCATGGGATATAGTGAATGAAGTATCTGCAAGAGAGAAGTAAGTAAGCTTTAGCATTATCCATGAGAATGCCCATGAGAATTTCCATCCACGTCTCATCTACAGGTTCCTGCCTCTCTGCTTCGACTCAGCGTCTTCTCTCTGCAGATCCTTGTTCAATCTGCAAATGTCCAAAGCAGCCTCACAACGGAGACTCAACACATGCTGGAACTGGCACGCCTTGCCTTCCTTCTAGTAAGTCTTCCTCAGGATCTGTCTGCTCCGAATGGCCATCACATTGCTTTTATGTATACATTTTATATCCAACTATCTTTCCTTCTAGATAACAGACTCTCTGAGGACACACTATGTCTCTTACACATAGCCTATCTTCACACTGTCCAAATGAATAGTCCTTTATTTCATAAGTCATTCCTTCTTCTGTCATATTGTAGCCATAACCAATATTCCTACAAATAAAGAGGCTATAAGCATATAAAAGCATCTAAAGTGCCTTATATGATCTACATGGTATAATGAAATCTTTTTGCTTTGCCTTCGTCCAAATATTCAGAATATTCAGAATATTCAGAATATTGGCTGACCAACACAAACTTAGAGAGGATCTGGTGTGGCTGAAGATTTCCAGTGCTTCTGTTCAGATTCTTGGTCTTACACACTTGGGCACGACAGCAGTGGAACATGAGCAGGTCCATGCAGGTCTCATCTCATGGAAAACAGGACCCAGAGAAGAGGAAGGGGGAGGGGAAGATTCAGCCTTCCACAGGAAGCCCCCAGTGATTACTTCCCTCCAAATAAATCCCACCTCCTAAAGTTTCCACAACTCCCATAACATGCTGCAAGAACCCTAGCATGGAATATGTCTCCTTTGATCCCAGCACTCCAGAGGCAGAGGCAGGTGGAGACCCTGTTTTGGTTAGTATCGTTTTAGCTTGTAACCAATTCTGGGATAAGGCATTTAACTCATGAGGCTGTGGGCACACTGCATCTTCAAGCTAACCACTGCATAATATTGCCCATACATTGGGCATGTGTCTTTTAATGCTACATTGGGGATAACTTTTACCTTTCACTGAGAAAACTGAGGCTCTATGGACTTCACTAACCTTCCCAAGGTCACATACTGAGACAGGGGTTATTGTATCTGGGAGCCTGACAGGTGCTCTTTTCACGGACACCACTCAGTCTCTCAGGAAGTTGCTGATGATGACAGTGATGAGCTCACCTGACAGACTGCTCTTTCTCTCTCTTCGGAGACTCACATCCACACCAGGAAGAACCAGGAGGAGTGACTCAGAATTCCCAGCATCCGTGCCAGCTTGTGTGCTGCTGTTCTGACCGTGAGTGTGATGATCATGCCAGGGAGTCAGATGGCTGCTGGATTTAGAAAAGGACCGAAGGTCATAAAGGGAAACAACCAGCCTAAGGGCTGCCGGGAGTTCTGTGGCTCTTACAGCATCTCTTCCCCACCCTTCCCAGCCAGGAGCATGGCTACCAGAGGAGGAAGGACAGCAAGGGAGAGGTAGGGATGGCTTACCTTCTTCCCTCCCTAAAAATACCCATGTTATTGGCTCTCTCTTACAGAGGATTCATAGCCTAAACTATGACTTATAATAAAAAGAAAATTTAACAACTTTATAGAGTGTTCATATACTTCAGACAAATATTGAGTTTTTCTAGAGTTTAAATGACAGTATTAAGCTCTGTGGTTTTTACAGCTCTGTAAACACATCTAACAAAACTGGGATTTGATTTCAAGTTCAAGGGCAACCTGGGCAACTTAGTGAGACCCTGTCTCAAAATGCAAAATAAAAAGAAGGCTGGTGACCTGTGGGAGAGCGCTTGCCTAGCATTGGTGAGGCCCTGGGGTGAAGTTTCTTTATATCGTATGATACATAAGAGACATTTGATTACAAGACAAACATTGGATTAGAGCAAGGGTTTAAATGAAAGTTTCCTTTATCGGTTAAAGAAAATATTGTTGTCCAAACGTTTAAGCAACAGTAGTGGCTAGATTGACTCATGTCTCTCCCCACTGTACCGCCTCCTCCCTCACCTCTCTACCACCTTTCTGTTAACAATCCAAGCTTCCCTTGCTGCCTCTCTCCCCTAACTCTCCTCCTTGTGTAGAGAAGCATTCTGACCATTCGATAAACTGATTTGCTTGCTACAGCTATTGTTAAGCTCAACTTGAACAGTCTACCCTGATTGCATGATGTGAAAATAAAATCAGAAAATGATATTTTTAATGAGCCTTGGCCAGATGTGACCCATTGTGTTGCTTCCTGAGGGGGCTCTAAGAGCAGAGGCTTGTTCAGTAATTTTAAGAAATGTTCCATCAACCAGCATCGTCTGTCAGGAAAACTTATGATTATTAGGAGTTGTCAGGAGCTGTCAAAGGCCCCAAAACCAATCGATTTTAAGTATCAAGCCAGGCATCATGGCTCATTCCTGTAAGTCTAGTACTAAGGAGGCTGAGACAGGAGAATTGCTACAAGTTCCAGGCCAGTCTGGTCTACACTGAGACAAAAAGCCAAGGGGAGACTCAACAGTGACCACTGAGTTCATATTCCACTATTAGAGAAGTGTAACATTTTTTTTAAAGATTTATTTATTTATTATATATGAGTACACTGTAGCTGTCTTCAGACACACCAGAAGAGGGCATCAGATCTCATTACAGATGGTTGTGAGCCACCATGTGGTTGCTGGGATTTGAACTCAGGACCTCTGGAAGTGCAGTCAGTGCTCTTAACCACTGAGCCATCTCTCCAGCCCGAAGTGCAACATTTTGCTATTATAAATGACTATGTAATTGACAGTTCTTATTATTGAGGTACCTTTATAAGACTATGAGCAATTTTTCTTTTATTTTTGACAAAAAAAAAATAGTATCAAGAAGATTAACTGCTGCTCAGGATACCACAAAGATAACAGCATGGACTCCTAAAAAAATGAGTAAATAAAAAAAAAAAAATCAATGCAAACAAACTGGCTGAGAGAAGTCAAACTGGATCCATGCAAAATGATGTAACGATGAAACACAATCATTAAAGCAGCCACGAGGTTAATTACTTAACACTCTTTGTCGTCTGCTGGAGTCAGCACATTATCCCAAGGTGAAGAAAGGGTAGCAGCGGAGCCTTGTCAGGGGAGAGCCGTGGGACACAGCTACAGACAAAGCCGGCCTGAGAAACAGGCCCAGAAACTCCATATTGAGCTCACAGGATGATACTGGAAGGCATCCAGAAAGGTGTGCCTGCCTTTCATTTCCAGTCCATAGTTTTACTGCAGAGTCTGAGATGTTCCGGGTAACCGGGATCCCTCCAGCACCTGGATACAAACGGCCCCTTGCTAAAGCAGCACGCCTGCCTCCAAGCTTGACCAGTTGAGCTGGATCACCAGGAGTCCCATTGTGGAAGGAGATAACTGATTCCCCAAATTTGTCCTCTGTTTTACCAACCAATCGGGCATACATACATAGGTGTGGGAGGGTACATATATACACACATGTGCATAATTAATTAATTGAATTAATTAAAGATATTACAGCCTAATTCCTGAAATTTTTGAATATTAAAAAAAATTTGCCCGGGCTGTGGTGGCACACGCCTTTAATCCTAGCACTTGGGAGGCAGAGGCAGGCAGATTTCTTAGTTCGAGGCCAGCCTGGTCTACAGAGTGAGTTCCAGGACAGCCAGGGCTACACAGAGAAACCCTGTCTCGAAAAACCAAACCAAACCAAAAAAAAAAAAAAAAAAAGAACTAGTGGAACAGACCTAGTGGAACAGATACGGTGACTCCTGTCTGTAATAGACCACTCAGGAGGCAGAGGAGGAAGGCTCCCAATCTGAGATTGTGGAAGGGAAAATAGAAAGGCAAGAGAAAGAGGCAATGTGGCAGAAGACAGGAGAAGAAAAGAGGCATCAAAATAATTGTCATTATTTTCTGCTTTAAAGGACATTGTAGATTAAAAGAATATATGAAAATATATATTTCAGCACTCATAGGTTCTTAATCACATGCTGGGGTTTTCAGGGAATAGTGCTTACAAAATTATGGAATTTGTTGTTTCTTCTTAGATATGAGGCTCTTTCCATTTACAGTGGGGTTGATGGACTGGAGTGTGAGGTTTACAGAAATTAGCCAGATAGAATAACTGAGCCTTGCATCCTAGAACTGGATTCAAAATTTAAGTGACCTTGTACAGATGGAAGACCTGTCCTAAACAGACTGAAGGGCATCTGTATTGGGAAACGTGTCAGGAATCCCAGTTCGATTTTCTAAACCACACGAACTGTAGTGAACTGTTGGGCAAACATTTTAAATGAAGACATCATGTCCAGTGAGAGTCGGATGCCCATCAGTAGAGCAAGCTACCACAACGGAAGTAGAAATGCAGAAGGCACAATACGTTTCCATGCTGCTGTGCGGTTTCTTCCAAGCCAAGGTGCAGAGCTGGGAGAAAGTGGTCTTCAGGGGGCATCCAGCCCTGAGCTTCTGTATCTATAAGATTTCTCCACAGAATGGAAGTAAATAAGCCAGTGGCCACTT
The DNA here is from genome assembly GCF_004785775.1 of Grammomys surdaster. Taxonomy (NCBI): domain Eukaryota; kingdom Metazoa; phylum Chordata; class Mammalia; order Rodentia; family Muridae; genus Grammomys; species Grammomys surdaster. Next base: position 1,705,621 of record NW_021604696.1, on the reverse strand, counting down.
TAACACACCCATTCTTAAAGGTGAGAGTTCTAAGCCAGCCAAGGATACATGGTGAGAACTTGTCTCAAAGAAACCCAAAAGGATATGTATGTATCATTGAAACAAGCTCTCAGGCAAGAAGACATATAGACATGGTTCCTGCGAGTAAAGGGGAGGTTGGTAGCTTTCCGAACAATGATGTGACTTTCTTATTGTCTCAAATAGTAAGGAAATAATGTTTAATATTTTTCAATTGTGTATATGCCATCATTTCTTCACAATTGAAATATAAGGTAAACTGAATGTGAGTACAAATAAAACTGGAAATATTTTTAAAAATATGAGTCCCAGAGCAACCCTAAATCATAATAGCCTCACATGAATTAGTCATGACTGTGCCCACGTGTATCAAAGATCAGGAAGCTGATAGCCTCTTAGAACATTTGAACTAGTTAAAAGTCAATAGCCATGTTTACTTGGGGCATAGGTCACGTTACAGCTCTGTTTTACTCGTACTTGAGAGCCAGTCACAAAGGTTTAAAGATATCTTGTTAATGTCACAAAGAATGGATCATGAGAAAGGATTGGATTAAAATTACCATGTAAAAAAATACCTGATCCCATAGACCTCTTACAAAACAAACCCTCCCCAGTTCATCTATAATCTAACCTAGACTTAGAGATGAAGGATTTATAGTCTCCTCTTGGACATCAGTGTTAACTGAATTTTAATCTCAAGGATGATAAATGCTCAGAAGCACTTTATAGAAAGGGAACACCACTATGAGAAAAGACAAGCCAGATTATTATTTACAGTTTGTGATTTTTTTTCAGTACAGTCAACCTTCTATATAAAGATCTTACATCCATGGATTCAGTCAACCGAGGATACAAAAACTGGGGAGAATAGAACTAGATTAAAATATAAAGATATTTTTCTTGTCAGTATTCCATAAATCATCAGCACAGCAACTATTTACAAAGCATCTGCTTTTGATTAATCATGCCTAAACTTACCTAGAGTGCATAGGATGGTCTCTGAAGGTTTTATACAAATACACCATTTTAATGAGCCTTGTACATCCAGGCTCTGGTATTTGTTGGAATTCTAGACAAAGTTCCCCTCAGAAAACAGGCGATGTTTATGTCACTACTTGACAGTCTTAGCGTCTGACTTACCACATATATATATATATTAGATGTTATCCCCTTTCCCCATCCCCCCACCCAGAAACCCCCCATCCCATCCCCCCCCTCCTCCTGCTTCTATGAGGATGTGCCGGATCCATCCACCCATTCCCACCTCCCTGCCCTTGAATTCCTCCACACTGGGGCATCTAGCCTTAGGAAGCACTTCTATGGCCTTCATTTTTCCTCTGCAAGGCTTCTTTTTGTAAATATTTTTAGAACTAAGAAACTAGTACTTTGGATTAACTAATATCTAGTGTTTTATTTAGTGAAGACAATGACTCCCAGGCTCAGGCCAATTTGATCGGAATCCTGTAAATGGGGTCTTGACATACTGTTTTCAGTGATCTCTGGGGGAAAATCACTCTTAGAGGACCTCCCACCTCCAAAGAAAAGAGCCAACTGGCTGGGCTCCAAAACCAATCACCTTCAACAGGAGGGCTTGAAACCTGATGGAGTTCACTTCAGTGAACGTGAGGTTGATTAATTCTACTGAGATCCATTAATGCCTCCATCTGTGGATGAAAGCCCCAAGGGAATAGGGATTCTCACTACTTTTTATTTACAAAGGAGGAAGGGACAATGGCCACCCTGACCTTCCTGCACTTTGAGGACACTTTAGAAGTCAAGAATCTCAGTAGTGAGCAGCAAGGGCAAGGTTGGGTCAGCCCTGCTATAAGGATATAGGCCGGCCCAGACAAGGATTGTAACCAGGGAAAAGTAGAAATGACGTCATAGGCAAATTTCATTTCCATCAGAACTAGCCTTATTCAGCTAAATAGAGATTACTAAAACAGAGATATGAATTATCTCTGGAATAATTTTGCAAAATAGTAGGGGAATTTTTTTAATTTGTTGACAAATACACATGCAAATTTCCAAGCACTTAATCATCACCTTTAAAGTTTCTTGGAATCCGAGCTCGGATTTTCGCCTGGTCGGGAATGACAGGTTGCTCTGAAGAGGATGTCTCTCAAGTTTCTGGCCAGAGGGCCGAATCAAAAAGGAACACTAATCAAAGAGGCTGTTCCTGCAGTTCCTCTAGTTCCAAGGTTTCAAGAAATTGTTTCAAAACCCTCAAATACTGTTACTTGACTTCAAGTCTCCATGACAAAAAAAGGACAGACATAAAAATAAAAAATTTTTAAAAAAAGGGCTGAATAGTTATAGAAACTAGATTATAAAAGATGGGTGTCAGATCATTAAAATGCAATAGAAATTCAATTAAGTCTTCAATTGAAGAAACTCAGTAATGAAATTCAAGGGTAGTAAAACAACAAACAATTAATAGGCTTTTGAAAGTTGGTCCAGACAGATAAAGTACTTGCAGAAACGGAGAAAGAGCATGGGAGACGAAATGAAGAGCAGTAGCGGCCGCACCCACTTTAGAGCCCAGCGGAAATAGAAGTCATTCAAGGCCATTCTGAGCTTCCCAGTGAGAGACCAGCCTGGGTTACGTGAGATTCTTTTCTTTCTTTCTTTCTTTCTTTCTCTCTCTTTCTTTTTTTTTTCGAGACAGGGTTGCTCTGTGTAGTCCTGGCTGTCCTGGAACTCACTCTGTAGACCAGGCTGGTCTCGAACTCAGAAATCCGCCTGCCTCTGCCTCCCAAGTGCTGGGATTAAAGGCGTGCGCCACCACCGCCCAGCCTGTTACGTGAGATTCTGTATCTACAAAATACAGTTAAAAAGTAAAAGATGGATACCATATTTGGGAAGTAGCTCAACAATATTACTTGTAGATAGCATGGAGATAGGCTAAAGAGTATCTCCCTACAATAATAATTCAAAAACGTTTGTTGTCCAGAATTGCATGAGAAGCCAAATACACCAGCCTCCCGAGCTGTGGGCCCAGACATGTGAAGATTTTTTTGTTTGTTTGTTTGTTTGTTTTTTGTTTTTGGGTTTGTTTTTTTTTTTTTTTCTCCATAGCAAGTTCTCTAGGACGCTAGTGCCCTTGCTCTGTGACCATCTGTGGGAGAATAGATTTAGAGGACTGAGCTCGTTCCAGCAGGTAGAACCTGTTTAAAATTAAAGCACAGATAAGACTTACAACAAAGCAAGGGATAGGTCAGTGAATACCACGACCCGCTATCTAACTTCAAGGATCCCACATTACAGTGCACTTGTAACCACCTATTCATCCCTTTTGAATGTAATTCCTTTTCTAATCACAACTATGGCAATCGCTCTTTCTCATGTTTGATCTGTGCTCTGCTCTGTGATCTGCTAGGCTCGAGAATCAGGAAATCTCAAAGACAAGAGTCAAAGGACATGATCAGAATCTCTAAAGAAATTCAAAGGGTTAGTGAATATGTATGTGAAGGCATGTTCAAATGTGGAAGTGATCACTGGGACACAGCTTTTATAGGTGTTGATGGTAAACAGGTGAGGCATTGTATAATAAATGCCAAGTGTTGGACAGGAAAGACGCAGAATATTCATACCTGTTGGTAGGAGCGTTCATTCACACAACCTTCTAGAAAACAATCTAGAATTTCTTCTTCAAATCAATTTAGCTGTACACTGTTCTCCAGTTCCTCCCCTCCCCCTAAAAAAAAATGTTTCGTATTGAATCTGTGTTTGCTCAATGTGACTCTCAAGGACTTTCTTTTGGGAGGAGGGGTTTGGGTTGTTTGTTTTGTTTTGAGACAAGGTCTCTCTATGTAACCTGGCTGTCCTGGAACTCACCATGTAAAGCAGGTTACCGTCGAACTCCCAGAGATCGATCCTCTCAGCGCTGACCTCCAAGGACTGGGGTTAAAGGTGTGCATCTCCAAGCACAGCCTTTTCTTTTCTTGAAGACAACAATGAAAGCTGGAAACATCTTACATCCAGGATGAGTACAGTGGGCGTGGCCTCTCTCCCTGACCAGTGAGCAGCTGGAAGCAGGAAACACGGCTCATACAGAAACATAGGACAGCCGGGCGGTGGTGGCGCTCGCCTTTAATCCCAGCACTTGGGAGGCAGAGGCAGGTGGATTTCTGAATTGGAGGCCAGCCTGGTCTACCGTGAGTTCCAGGACAGCCAGGGCTACACAGAGAAACCCTGTCTCGAAAAACCAAAAAGAAAAAAAGAAAAAGAAAAAGAAACATAGGACTTTTTTTTTTTTTTTGAAAATCCAGTCGTGGATCTAAAATACCCAGGGATGTACCACACACCTTAAATCCCAGCACTTGGAAGACAAAAGCAAACTCTCTGGGAGTTTGAAGCCAGCCTGGTCCACATAGCAAGCCCTTGGACAGTCAGAGACCCTGTCTCAAAAACAAACAAACAAAAAGCCTCCTATCACAATACCACTTACGGGATTTCAGAAACATGTATTGCAAGTGATGCTATACACCAAGTACCCTAAAAGTCAAAGTATTAAGCAATGGAAGATTTGAAATACACAAAGAAACAAAACAGAAACCAATCAACAGTGGTTAAACAGTGTGCCGCACCCTGAGTGCAGGAAAGTTCACCTGAGTCTACATTTAAGAGAAATCTACAGCAAGTCCTACGCAGTAGTAAGGGTCACAACAGCTCCCCTTCTGTCTCCTAAAGCATCAGCATAGCAACTATTTGCAAAGCATTTGCATTTGATTAGGCATTCTAAATAATTAACGGTCAATTTTCTTTTAACAATTTTCCAGGTTTGCAGTCTTTTGCAAATCTTTGATTTGTACTGGTATATTCTAATTCAAGATGCAAAAAGAACCCATCGCAAGTGATGGTGTGTCAAATATCAGGATGTGTATACTTCTAGCCGTCTCTTACGCGGCACCTTGCAATTCCCTTTAACTCCAGACGCGTAGCATCTGAAGTTACATACTTGGTTATTTCCTGTTACTCTGACACGCTAGCATTCCTTACCAAATTCTCAGTGGGGTTGAGGATGACCATGATCCTCCTGAGTCTACCTCCTTGGGTTCAATCCTCAGCAATTCATAAAACCATACACAATAGCACATGCCTACAACCCTGGCACTGGGGATATGAACACAGGAGAAATGGGAGTTCAATGCTACCCTTGTCTACACAGGAAGCTAGAGACCAGCCTAAGCTAGAGATACTGCCCTGGAACGAATTAAGGAGAGAACTCTTCATATGCAGTGGTATCTAGTCTCCATTATCCCATGAGCATCCTTGCATATAAAGTGCAAGTTTCACATCTCAGAGAACCCCTCAGTCTCATTCTCTTTTCTGAGCACTGGGATGATAAAAGCACATGAGATTTTTACTGGCAGATTGCACCCCCCCTTTTTTTTCCTATCATACTGTGTTTACTTCTTGGAATTTATTACAGGGTAGAACTGTCATGTTAAAGTAATTGGGTCCTTGTTATAGTCTAATTTTCCCACTAGAAATCAACAATTTATGAAAAGTGATCTTATCTACCATAGCCACCATGTACCGCATACTTCGAACAGGACCTGCCAGCGACAATAATAGCTGCCCATTCAACAAAGGCATCCATTCAGAAGGCTGGTTGTGACCTCAGAGCTTGAGAAAGACATTACACATTGTGCCTATTCACTGGACTGGTTCACTAGCAAGAGCCTAAGATTTAGGGAGGGAAAAAAAAAACTTTCCTAAGAGATTCCAGGCAAGTCGTGCAAAGGCTGCTGGTAAAATGAAATTAATAACAGCATTCTCCTGCCTAACTCTAGCTGTTTCTCACACTGCTCAGACATCTCAACAAAGCAGGCTTCTTTCAAACACTCCAGGTAGATCCGGTTCCACTATTTGTGTCCTGCATGTATACACAGCCACCCGCAATCCTTTGCTTTCCAATTTTTAGATGACTAAGTCCTTTACATGTATAAATAAGTTTAGAGGTTTTGTTTTTGTATTTCAATTATCTAGTCTTTTCTTCCCTAGTAAACTGCCTGCCCTGCCCCCCACCTCAAAATACCACTCCCACCGGTGCCTTCCACTTAAATGGTAGAGTACTGAAAATGTTTCTGTCCCAGGAACAATGTCAACACCCTTGTTATAATTATTTTTTTAGTTTTTTTTTTAAAGAATTGCTGATATTTTAGATTTATGTTGCAAGAAAAATACAAAGAATTGGCATGTACTTTTCACCTAGATTCCCCAGATAGTAGCTTCCTGTGACATGTTTTAGGCATGTCTATTTATGAATAATGTACTACTATGTTCACTTAACCAGTTGCAAGTAAGTTACAGCTGTGTTCTGAACCCTTTAGTGTCCTGAAATGTCCATAACCTTCAAAGGAAATAAATTGCTGTATAACTGCAGTACAACTGTTAGAGTCAAGCATTAATATAATTCTATCTACTCATTCAGTTGTGAGTTTCCTCAATTTCCCAAGACATGTCTTTATAGAAAAATAAAATTCTGGATCGATGTGGAACTAGCAGTTCAGTCTTCGATTGGTCTGGCTGTTTTGAGACTGAGCTTATTTATGTAGAGTATGCTAACTTCAAACTTCCAATGTAGCCGAGGGTGACATCGAACTCCAGGCTGTGTGTACCTGCCAGATTCTGAGATTACAGGGGTGTCTCACCAATGCCTGACTCAGTAGTTCAGTATTCACTATCTATTATTTTGATGTTTCTTAGTAGTACAAGCTAATTGCAATGTCCTTTAGTTTATGGTTTTCTGATGCAGTCTCACAATTAGCATCAGGTTATACATACTGCTAGGAATGTCCCTGCAATGATTACTTTTTTTTCTCCATGCACCAGCTCAGGAGACATTTGACATTTTTCTCATTACTGAAACACTGGCTTTGACCCTTTCGTTAAGACTGTAACTACCAAATTTATTCTCTGAGATAAATGTTTTTCTTTGCCACTAAAAATTGACTATGGGATAGTACTTTAGGATTATGTAAATATCCAGCTGGTCATGAATTTAAGGCCAACCTGGTCTACAGAGCAAGTTCCAGGACACCCAGGGATTCAGAGAGAAACCTTGTCTTTGGAGGAAAAAAAAATTGTAAGAAAGAATAAGGCTGAGTATGGCTGTGCCCACCCTCTTAGCAGTAAAGAGGAAGAGGCAGGCAGATCTTGGTGAGTTTGAGACCAGTGAGAATGTATCAAAAAAAAAAAGGAAAAGAATGAAGAAATAAAGACAGAAGGAAGGAAGGAAGGAAGGAAGGAAGGAAGGAAGGAAGGAAGGAAAGAAGGAAGGAAGGCAGGTCTCAAAAATACAATTTTGAAAAGGGTAAAACATTGGCTTAGCCAGATGCAGTGCTATGTGCCCACATTCCCATCTGCTTTGAAGGCTGCAGGTTTGGCATGATAACACAGACCTTTAATTCCACCATCTCAGAGACATGGGGATCTCTGAGAGATCCTCTCCCACTTGGTCTACCCGTGAGTTTCAGGCTAGCTTGGTTACACAGTGAAGACTGTCTCAAACACAGAACAACCAACCAGCATTTAGGGGGCTAATCTAATAATCTCTTAGCCCAGAAGTGTGAGATCAGCAGGAAACCCTCAACCTATCTCTGAAAACAAACAGCTGACTACAGGGATAAAGCGACCATGATGGCTATTCTTGATTATCAACTTGATTACATCTGGAATTAATGAAAATCTAAAAAAGAGAGATCTGTTAGGAATTTTTGCTTAATGTGACTGGAAGATCCACTTATAATTCAGATCTTGAGGCAGGCAGGCTTTAATCTGCCTTTAATCTGGATCTTACGTAAAGAGGACCCGCCTCTAAACTGGGCCACATCTTCTTCTGGAGGCCTATATAAAGACGTGGAAGAAAGAAGATTTTGTCTTTTGCCCTCTTGCTCTCGTCTTGCCAGTGAGTTCATTCCTTCACTGGGATCCCAGCATCTCTACTGAAGACCAGTTGAGACCTTCAGCCTTGTGGACTGAGTGGATTCTGGATTCTTGAACTTTCCACTCATAGCAAGCCATTGGATGAGCCAGATCACAACCTGTAAGTCATTCAAATAAATTCCCTTTCTATATGTACAGATTTATTCTCTAGAGAACCCTGACTAATATAACAGTGCTGGTCTTCATTTACAAGATTTAGAAGAAAGATATTTCTTTCAAAAATATGTCTCTGAGCTGGACATAGTGGTCCATGGGTTTTATCTCAGTACTCAGTAGAGGAAGGCAAGTAAATCTATGCTTCTGAGGCCAGGCTGGGCTATGTATCAAGTTCTAGGCTAAATAATGTGACAAGGTCTTAAAGGAAAACAACAAACAAGAACAAACAAGAATATTCTTTGTCTCCACCATTAATGACATTGAGATGAATCTTAGAATGGGACCCAATGAGTTTCATTCTAAGGAACTGATGGCTGAGCCCAATTTCTTAAACACTAAGCCCCTGTATCTCAATGCCTTTTTTCTTTCCTTTTTTAATAGCCATACATTTTATTTTCCTTCTTAACTTCCTTCAAGGAGGTCTCCAAGTGTGTCTTGGAGGCAGAGTACTTGCTTGGTACGTGTGTAGCCCTGGGTTAGATGCTCAGCAATAAACACAGTTAGCAGCTGTCTGTCTTTGGGACACCCCTCTATAGGATAATCTGTTTCCCTGTTTGTTGAAGTCATAGAATTTTGTGAACTGTGAACATTTTTTGCTTTTGTTTTTTTGTTTCTTTCTTTCTTTTTGTTTTTCCTGTCTAATGGGAGAAACTTAGAAATGGTTTACAGAGTCATTAGATGTCAAAACCTTTCATCCAAGCACTTGGGAGGCAGAGGCAGACAGAACTCTAAGTTGGAGACCATCTTGGCTCTACGTAGAGTTCCTAGACCAAACTGATTTAATCGTGATAAGAGGGATAAACTGTTTGAAGGCTTTTTTTTTTTTTTTTTGAGACAGGGTTTCTCTTTATAGCCTGGGCTGTCCTGGAACTCACTCTGTAGACCAGGCTGGCCTCGAACACAAAGATCCGCCTACCTCTGCATCCCAAGTGCTGGGATACTGCCCGGCATGTTTGAAGGCTTTTAAAAGTGAAATTTGCAGTCTGAGTGGGTATCACACTGAATTATCCACAGTATTTTCTTTTCAAATCTATGTTACAGTTCCCAAACATTACCTTCTTTGGTATCCTGTCTCTTAATGGATTGTAATTATTTGTGGTTTGAAAAATACAATTCAATCATCAGAGATAATAGGCTTATCTGGAGAAGGGGAGGTCCTTATGAGTATAAAAGGGGTTTGGAGAGACTTGGACAGCACACTTCCAAGAGCTGAGGCAAGCAACAAGTAGAGCAAAGGATTCTCCTCTCCAATGTGCAGTGAAAGAGAAGGCTTGACAGAGAGGTGAGTGAACCATGTCAGCTGACGACATCAAGTAGCCAAAGGTCTCCTAAGTTCCAGGTCTTCAAAGCTATGAAGTAGTTCTTTCCCAAGATTTAAACATAACTATATTATTCAACTCTAAATACTTTTGCTTTTAAGTCATGTTTGCTTTTTGAAATTGTATAATTGGGGTTTTTTGTTGTTGTTTTCATTCTAATTACTTTTCTCTGTTAACATCTTTTATCTTCTGGAAAAATATAGTGTTATTTCCGGAGACTGGGTCTTACTAAGCAGCCCTGGACAGTCTAAAACTGGCTATGTTTACCAGGCTATCATTGAGTTTGAAAAGATTCTCCTGCCTCTGCCTCTCGGCTAGGATTAAAAAGTTTGCCACCACATTTAACCTTTTTTTATTTTACTGTATTTTGTTTGTGACAATGTCTCCCTATGCAGACTTGGACAATCTGGTTATATTTCATTTTCCATTCAAATTCTTTCTGGTGTGTATGGTAGTGTGTTTCTAATGCAGGCAGGTAGAGCTCAGAGAACTTGTATGAGTGAGTTCTCTCCTTGGACTCTTGGGTCCCAGAGACTAGGCTCAGCTCGTTCGGTTTGCATGTCCCAATGTTTCCAATGTTTTTGGAAACTATGGAGTTTAGTTGCATAGGAATCATTCTGAGTGGACCAGAATGGTATTTAACGAGTTCTACCATTTGCAAAATGGTTAGAAGGTACAGCTACATATATCGGTTAAATTCAAACCTTTGTCAGTATATACTGTTCAAGTTCAAAATTCTTGTTTTTCCTAATCAAGTTCTCAGGAACTCTTCCCTACTGCTTAATGATGTAATATGCTGAAATCACAGATCTACTTTCAACATAAGGTTGAAATTTTGTTTTCAAAATAAGTATTCTAGCGTCATAAAGTAATAAGACATATTGTTGATGACTGATTTTTGTGGTGAATGGATAATTTTTTTTACACAGTTTGGGTCTCTCTGGGTCTGTGCTCAAGAGTGAAGGCCAAAGGTCATGGTATTTGCTTCTTATAAACATTTATAAGTGTGGCCTAAAAATAGAGTTGTCACCCAAGAGTGTAATTAAAGCTGGCCTAGAATCCTGTTACATGGTATAACTATTTTAGTGGCTCAGTAAAGCTAGGTTTCTCAATCTTCCCTGGAAGTCAGCAAATATTCTAGATCTTGGGACCTCAAAGAGTGACATCTTGGGGACTATGTAGTTTACTAGCAAGGAATATATTATTGTGTCATTGCTGGTTGTGGGTCAGGAGGAAAGAGGAATTTAGGGTTTTCATATACGAGGGCAGAGAAGTTAAATCTCGTTGAAATTTAGAGACTACACCATTCAGGAAATGGTGGTGAGCACAACTCTACTTAACCATTGGCCAGCCTGTGACTGTAACTGTAATGGGAAACAGTTAACTTGACTCGGGTCATTTAAGAGGTAATTGCTATAGTTGTTGAAAACAAAGTAGGAAAGGATCCTAGCAGAACATCCCAATTAGTGGTCTGGTCTTATTTCAGTAAGCTTATAGGCATGGTGGGAAATTCCATTACCAAACTAGAAAATGTCTATGACATTTTTTCTCTTTTATTCTATTTAGTGTTTTACATATTTTTTAAATGAAGAAGACTAAAAGCACAAATATTCAAATTAGCAGATGGTTGACTGCTCTCAGCCAAAGCAATAAAAGACTTTATAATTCTCACCAGGAGTGTATTTAGTTACAAGTCAGTTCTTTAGTCCTTTTTTTTTTTCAAAGTGCAATTCATTATGGAAGAATCTTTTTTTATTCTTCTCAAGTTTCTGATCTCTCTTGAAAATGTCAAAGCCCATGAAAAGAATCTTATTATTCTTTTCATTCCATTATAATACTGGGGGGTGTCCTGGAGATGGGAAATTTTTATACTCTTTATTCTAGACTCTGATACTTCCCTGGAAGATTATCTTTACCTCCTTTCCCTTACAACATGCCAAGTTCCCAGACAGAAGCAAGTATTCCTGTGCAGGACTCCAAAAGCACCCAAAGGAAACTTAATTTAGTTATTAGACCTTATCAATACATATGTTACTTATGTACATTTGCATCATATTTGGGAACTATCTTAAGCTGTATATCCTTATATCATTTTTTGTTATTTAGATATGAGGTCTCACAATGTAATCCTAGTTGGCTAAGAATTCACTATGTACACAAGGCTGGCCTCAAACTCCCAGGATCTGCTTGTCTCTGCCTTTGTCTCAATTCCTAGTATCATGAAGTAATTTATAATAGTTTAAAATTTTAATATAATCAAAGTAGATCTAGACCTTCCAAATGACTGGACACAGACTCTTACCTTCATCTCTTAAAAATTGTTTTAAGTCTCCATGCATAAATGTGCATGCATTAGCATGTGTGTGGAGGTCAGAGAACTTGTAGGAGCTTGTTCTCTCCTTCCACCATATGGGTCCTAAGCCCACTGTGCTGCCTCACCTACTTCTCCATTTTGATAAGAGGCATGGATCGTGAGTTGCCAAAAGCATCCCTATTGCTGCTATTGCTACTGAAGCAATCATAGCTCTTGGAACGACAGGGGAAAAAAGGTTATGCACTCAGTGCACTAATCACAGAAACTTTTATCTCCCTGTGTGGCACCTATTTTATGTTACCAAAGGCATAAACTATGCCATCACTCCGCCTTCATTGGTGAGTGTCCTTCAGCAGCAGCTAGAAACTCTTGGCATTCTCAGCCATTTCTATACAGTATAACCAACCTAATGACTCAGGAGATCTGAGTGTTTAATCTTGCACCCTGCAGATCCCAATTTTATGAAAAGAAAGGCAAGTCTAAGAAAGAAGTTCAGGTTTGACTGGCTCATTTCACTGGGTTTCTTCCTACCTCTCCGTTTATAAACTGGGGTAACTCTTATCCTGCTGGTGTCAGTAAAATGCAATCATTATGATATATAGATGGTATAAAAGACTTCACTTGAGGAAGTTGCATGGAGAAGCAAATCATGTTGCTAGTGAGGACTTCTAGTCTCTGAGAAAAGGGACTCTTCTGTGGTCACTTGGATGGAATGTTTCTTTTATTCTCCAAGTTCTGTTTTCCAAAGTATAAAGTTGGATGATCTTCTACTCCTTTGAGTTGTTTTTAAGACAGGGTCTTCCTGTGTAGCTACTGGGTGTCCTAGAACTCAGAGAGATCTGCTTGCCTCTGCTTTCTAATTGCTAGGATTAAAAGCATGTTGCACCACAGCTGGCCCTACTGAGGTCTTTACAGAATTGTAATTTGTTTGTGCTGCTAGAAATCCAATCTAGACTTGTATATGCTAAACGAGCTCTCTTTGATGCAATTCCCCAGCCCCTGAATAAGCCAATCTAAACTCAGCTGGGCATGGTGATATATGCCTTTCCTTCGTTCCAATTTTTGAGTGTTCTGCTCCCTGTCCTTCCATATTTGCTATCAATTGCAATAGTTTGGGTTTGTTGTTGTTTTGGGTTTTTTGTTTTTTGTTTTTCGAGACAGGGTTTCTCTGTGTAGCCCTGGCTGTCCTGGAACTCTCTCTGTAGACCAGGCTGGCCTCGAACTCAGAAATTCGCTTGCCTCTGCCTCCCAAGTGGGATTAAAGGCGTGCGCCACCACTGCCCGGCTAGTTACTTCAGTAGTATTCTAAAAAATCTGAATTTTCACTATTTCTCAAACTCTTCTGATGATGCCATTAACTTCCAGATAAACTCAACTCTTTAGCAGGCTATTTGGAAAGCACTAGAATTGTGCCCTGCTCTGCTTTGTTACCCTTCTAGCCATTTGAAGCTTGATTTCCAGCATAAAGAGTCTTGCTTGCTGAGGCCTCCACAGCTTCGGATCCAGTTTCTTTTGCTCAGGACATTGCCTTTCCATAAACAGTTTCACTCCTTGAATCATCAACATTGATTAGCTTTTCCTCAGCTTTTCTGACTCCTAATGAGCAGAGCATTTTGTTCCTTGTATATTCTGCTGTACAGAGCACTCATCTCCCTCTACAGCACTTATCATAGTGTGTTAATCGTTTTTAGACCTTTTCTATCTCTTATACTTTCATAGCTGAGAACATGCTATATTAATGTCCTTGTGCCTAAGATTACTTGGCATGTGGCAGATATAAGACCTTATGTTGATTTAGGATGTTTGGGTGATTGCACTGTTTTTTGGTAGAAAACAAACCCTGAGAAATCATATCTGGCATGAAACTGAGAATAGGTGAAACCAAGCAGCTAGACTCTCATTATAAACCATGTTTACATTACTGCTTAGAAGAATCATTTTGTTTCTTAAAATAAATGAGAACTGACAAGTATCAGTGATTTGAATGAGTTCTTTTGCACAGACTCACTACAAGTCATGCTGGCATGCATCTCCTTGGCAAGCCCTTGTACAAGGAATTGTAGATCTCACTTCCTAGAAGAGATCCCCTTGCCTCAGCCTCCCAAGCACTGGGAGTAGAGGCATGTACTACCACACCCAGCTTTCATGTCCAGCCTGCTCTCTACTTTTAATGTCTTCATTTATTATATAAAAGTTCCATTGGGCCAGGAGGTGGTGGCGCACGCCTTTAATCCCAGCTCTTGGGAGGCAGAGGCAGGCAGATTTCTGAGTTCAAGGCCAGCCTGGTCTACAGAATGAGTTCCAGGACAGCCTGGGATATACAGAGAAACCCTATCTCGAAAAAAGTTCCATTGGGACGGAGGGCCATGACAGCAACCTAGAACAGCATCTGGCATGTTGCAAGCAGGTATCAAATACATGTTATCTTATGGTAGGGAAAATGTTTGCTACTCACATGGGTGAGAACTCCAGCTTAAGCAGAGGATGAAGTCAGGAGGGCCTAGGACTCCAAACTCAGGTAAAAACGCTGTTAAAACTAGGAATGGGGTGTTCTAAAAGAACTTTAGGTGGGAAAGTACTTAAATACCAGAGTATTGTTTGAACATCTGCTATATTGATGAAGAATTCAAGGAATCAACTAAGAGTCCATGTGGTAGCCCACACCTTTAACCCCAGCACTTGGGAGGCAGAGGTAGGTAGATCTGTGTGAGTTTCAAGCCAGTGAGACCCTGTCTCAAAAGAAATTTTTTTAAAAAAAGGAAACAATTCACGAGAACTTCTTATACATTTTCAGAAATTCTGAAGGCTTTTGCTCTTATTTGCCCTCATTCAGTGTCCTCCAATGACTGAGTGCACAGGTGGCAATGTTTTCTCCACCTGCCCAAGTAAATGTCACACCTGTTAGCCGGGAAAAAAAATGACTTCTGCAGCTTTCCTAAACGAGGCCATGATCCCATGTGTGCAGGAAATTGTTTAAGAACAGTTGATGTTCTTACGTAAGTCTGCCAGAGCGTTGTGGCTTCGGTCAGTGTCTGTCTGGATTATCTACAGCCTAAATGCCAACTCCGAGAATTCAAATCTGTCAAGTGCCAGCTCTGCCATAGGATACACAGCCAACATTTAACATTTACTTACACTCCACTCCACAGTAACTTCTCTTTTCCTAAGCTATTTTTTTTTTGCTTCCTTTCAGACTGGCATAATTCAGCACATAATTCTAGACAGTCACATGGAAGCTATAGCCCTGCAGATTTCCAATTCCCAAACGATCTGTATTCAGGCTGCAGAATCACAAGGAAAACAAATGCCAGATTTTCTAAAAATAATACTTCTCAAACTAGATTTCCTCAGGTACCAGAATGTGAACCACAGGATATGAAACTCCTGAATTGTTTGAGGCCATAGTAAACCTTTATGCAGCCTAAAGGAAATCATTTTATCACAAGTTAAAAATACTATTCTCATGACCACTCTGTTTTGTCACATCTTGATGTGCACACTCCACTCCCAAGGAACTATTCTTTTTATTAAGTAGCTGTTAAAATGAAAACATATCAGCCAGGCAGTGGTGACACATTGTCCTCCCCACCCCCCCAAAAAAGAGAATATATCTGTTTTAAAGACTGCATGAGAAATTTTCAGGTTTACTTTGAGAAGGGAAAGAAAATGCTAGTGATACAAATTATATAATTTTCTTAACTTTTTTAAATGTTGAGTTCCTGGTTTTGGTTTTAGAAACTATTACTTCTTATGACTTTGACACTTTACTATCTTCATTTTAGTCAGGCATAGTAAAGCACACCTGGAGCATTATCACTTGGGATGTAGAATAAGAAAGATCAGGAGCTCATGGCCAGAGTCAGCTAGTGTTTGAGGCCAGCCTGCATCACCCGAGACCTTACCTTAAAAACAAAAGCACAACCCCAAAAAGGATGCTTAATATTGATACACCCGAGTTTATTCATGAATATTTAGCTGTAGTAATCTCCTATGTGATTGAAAGTTTCTATGTTGCCTGACTTTATGTAAGGCATAATGGTCTGCATTGGCCTATGGATGTCATCTATGGTTTATTCCTTGAAAAGTTTATTGCAAACAAACTTAGCTCCTCACTGGAAATTGCTGTAAAAGTTCCAACAGAAATTTTGACATAGTACTGTGTTTTTATTCATCAAAACATCTCTGACTATAGTAGTAGTTCCTTTTTTCTTTTTTTTAACCTTTTTCCAGTTCTGGGGCTTGAACTCAAGACCTTGTAAGGCACTCTAACCACTGAGCTATATCACCAGTGCTCTTGTTGCTTTTTAGTTGTGTATTTTTGTGTGAGAGCAGGTGGTGCTTGCAGAAGCTAGGGGAGGGCATCACAAACCCTGAATCTAGAGTTATAAAAGGTTATGAGCTGCCCAACACAGGTGCTGGTAAACCCGGTCTTCTAGAAGAGCAACACGGGACTCTTAACCCATCCAGTACAGTTTTGCTTTTGGAGACAGAATGAACGCTGGATCCTCTGGCTTCCAAAGTAATTGAGATTACAGGTCTGTATAACTAGACCCAGGCTGATCCAAAAAAAAAAAAAAAATGTATCCATAGGGTATGTTTTAGTTTTTAGTTTTACTAATTGCTATTCTAGGCAATACCGACATTGGCCATTGCTGTATACCCAGTTTTGCTAAAAAAAAAAAAAAAAAAAACTTTCTTAAATACGGTAATGGGAGCTCTGCCCAAGTATCGACACACCTATTCAGCTCTGGCTATCCAGATATTTGCCCATATCCAATATACTTAGTCCTCATATACATTACTTGTGTTCCTCAGTTGATACTGTCACGTATGTTCTTTCTATACAACAATATCATTTTGCTATGTAAATGCAATCCTTCCGTGGGCCTTTATGGCCCCACACAATCCAAAAGATTCGGAGAATGAAATCTTTTTAGACACTTGGCATAAATGAGATTGTTGTTTACAGATGCGCTATGCTTGAAGATTCTCTATTCTCGTTTGGATTTGATCTGTAGCCGTCTTTATTTTTTTGTTTGTTTGTTTTGTTTTTCGAGACAGGGTTTCTCTTTATAGCCCTGGCTGTCCTGGAACTCACTCTGTAGACCAGGCTGGCCTTGAACTCAGAAATCCTCCTGCCTCTGCCTCCCAAGTGCTGGGATTAAAGGCATGAGCCACCACTGCTCGGCTGTAGCTGTCTTTAATCTTCCATAGTGACCTTCCCTTCATCTGTTATCTTCTAGGTACTGTTTTTTATACTTGGCTATTCGGATAAAAGCTCCAAGGACAGGTTTTACTAAGGAGCTTCCAGTGAGCATCTTGTTTGGCAGAAGTGGTTCTCTTCCACTTAGGGTTTCTGGAGTCTAATCACTAGTTTTTCAAAGTTGTTTTATTCTCTTAACATCTGCTAAATAGAGGGTGCTTAATGTCCCAGCCACCAGTGGGTAAGTCCTATTGACTTGAACCTTGCTCAGTGTTGGGATGGTTACTCCTGAGATCAGCTTCCAACTACTCAACGACTAGAACAGAAACCCTCAGCAAACCGATAAACCAGCCCAAGACACCAAGTAACCAGTGGCTGCCAAAGAGATAGGCCATGACCTCCTTGTAAAAATTTAGTTGACTGGCCAGCAAATCTGTATCTGGTTTAAGATACATTCTTTCAGCAGCAAAGGACAGAATTATGTCCCTTTCCAGAATAGGACTGGGTGGCAATTCCTTATAAAAGGATAATCCCCATAGAGACGATTCCTCTTCCTGACAGAAGTCAAACTTCTAGAGCTCAAAGAGGAGAGCTAGTCAAGTATCATACAGCAGCAACTACTGTCAGCAATTACAGGATCTGTGGATTACACAGCTCACAATTTGCATCACAGGTTGTATTAGAAAACTAAGACATTGATTTACTGTTGCTTACTACTTGCTGAGTTATTTTAGCTCACCAAATTCCCCTTCGGGAAAGGTGTCATTATTTTTGTTTGACTGTGTTGACCAACCTTTGGGGTAAGAGATGCTGATTTAATATGTCTAAGTATGTTATTATACAAGTTGGCCAAGCTATTCTCTAATTCATTCTGTCCATGTTTTCCCTCACGCTCAAGTTAATACTTACCAAAGTTACTGGCCATATGAAAGGTTTTAGTTCTGTAATACTGAATCTGTCTTCTGTTGAGTTTCCTGATCTGCTCGACTTCACTTTACTGTCCCAAGATTTTTCTTTTAATCTTCCTGCATTTTCTTAGGACTTACATAATTGAATAGTTACCCAACTTTATCTCTATTTGTGAAGGGATCTGTCTCAGCTTCTTGACTTTAAATGGATTTCTGGGCAAGCATTTTTTAATGACGATGAGTTGCCTTTTGTTGTTGCTGCTGTTATTAAAGGTCTGCTCCCCCCCCCTTTTTAATGCACTTACTTTGCTTACAGAGTACATGTTTATAAGACAGTTGAGTAACTGCAAGGAAAGTCTCTAACTAGAAATCCTAATCACAAAACGCAGTACACAGAAAGGGTGGGCACAACTTGATTCTTATGGTTTCTCGAATCTAACGTGCAGAAAAACAGGGAACAAAAGGCCTCAGTGTCATTGGAAAGCTGAGTTCTTCAAAGCAGGTAAAGGTCCTGTTTACCTGTCCTAGACGAGCGAGAAAAGGTTTTCGGATGAAAGCTGCCCTTGTATGATACAGAAACAGCTGAGCTCAGGCTTCACTTAGAAACCTAGACTAAAAGGACACTGGAACAGGAAGATCAACAAAAGGGGAAAGCTTAGTTTTTGTCACAAACTACATTAGTCCCTTGATAAAGCCGAAGATTCTTAATTTTTTAAAAAAAAAGAAAAGAAAAAAAAAGCTTCCCCTTAGCAAAAGCTAACCTTTCATTATCTGTGAGTGAGTAGCAGTACAAAGGATGCATGTGATTTCGAAATGCCACAATCGAGCCAACTGCAGTTGCCAGCATCAGCAGTTTGGGGGTGTAACCTAAAAAAGGGGGGGGTGAGGAGAACGGTTCGGGAACAACCAGGCTTCACTTGTCTTTAAAAAAAAAAAAATAGGGACATTCCCGCGTTTCACGGGCTAATCTCTACGGAGAGCCTTCCCACACGTGGAGGTGCCGGTGGTGACGAGATTCCCTAGTCCCAGCCTAGAGCCGGGCTCTGGAGCGGTGAGTCACCCGCCCAGCGGTCATGCGACATCAATATGGGGTGATGACGGAGATCCTGGGGGGCAAGTGCCAAGGTAAACCGTTGGCCAGCTCGATAGAGCTATGGCCTCGGGCTACAAGGTCCCTCCCGCCGGAGCGGCGTTCCAAGTTGAGGCGAACTCGCGGCTCTAGCGACCAGAGCGTTCGGTGGTGAAGACCCGCTAGCACTCCGCGCCATTCATCAACCGGTTCGCACCGGCGGCAGCCGCCGCGAGTGACGTCTGCGTCCCGGGCCCCGCCCCGCGCCGCAGGCGTCCCGCGCTGTGATTGGCCGCCGCCGGTGCGCACGTCGCTCCGGCTATAAAGGGGCGGGCTTGTGACGCAAGGGCGCTTGGCCGCGTGCATTGGCTCTAGGCTGCGGCCGGCTCGGCGACGCTCCTCAGGCAGCTCACTGCATGGTCGTCTGGTGCCCCCGCCGCCTGCATCGCCGCCGCCGCCCCGCGACGCCCACCGCCGCCTGCCCTGCCGCCGCCGCCTGCGCCGCCTCGGGATCGGCTGTATGATTAGGCCACAATCTTCAATGAGTAGACATATTCCTGTGAGTACCGCGGGCCCGGCCTTTGTTAGAGCGGGCGACTGAAGGAGAGGGAGGGTGGCCGGCCGACCGGGACGCCGGCGGCGGGACCCGGACCGGGAGCGGCCGGCGGGGCAGCCCAGCGGCTTTGTGCGCGTGCGACCCGGCGGCCTTTGTTCCGAGAAGCCGCGCGGCTGTCGTGGACGTGGCCGGGGCGGGGCGGCAGGGGGACCGGGACCGGGCGCCCGGGGCCTCCCAAGATGGCCTCGGTGGCCGCCCGCGCTCGCCACCGCGAACCCGTGATTGCGGACCTCGCGGCTGTGCGCGCCGCTCAAGCCCGGGCTTGCCCGATCGCCGCCGGGCGTCGGTAGGGGCGACCCGGGCGGCGGAGGGGGTCCCTTACCCGGCCCCGAGGCGGGCTGCGCGTGGGGCCGGCCGCTCTAGGGCCGGGAGCAACAGGAGCTGCTGGTCAGAACTGCGCGGCTCCTGTTGAGCGAGCAGCCCTGCACCATTCCACCGCCGGTGAGCCGAAATTTCCACGGTGTGGGAACGGTCCATGGACTGACCGGAGGTCTGGATACGGGGGTTTGGGTGGGGGGGTCGTGCATCCTGACTTGGTTTTTAGCTGTTTGCTTGGTGCCGGCTTAAACGGTTGGAAACCCAGAAAAGCGCGATATGTTCCCGGAAAGAAACAGCGCTTCACACGCACTAGATTGGGCGCGTTACCTGAAACCTGAGTGTCTTTGGAACAGAATTGGATAAAGCAGATCATTCCACAGACTGGTTTGATTCTGCAGTCCGACAGACTTAAGCTAATGCTACACACACACACAAATGGTCATTTTTTTCTGGTTATGTGCTGTTGGTGCATGCAATTAAAATTGAAAGATCTCTTCTGGTGTCGTAGCTGCCTATCATGATTAGTTTTTTTGCCGGCGAGGGAATGGGGGTATGTTAACAAGGATGTCGGTGGTCTCCACTGTTTGAACAGAAGCGTCCTCCAGCCACTGGGTGGCTCCACTCATTTCAAAGCAGTTAAGGAAAAAAAAAATCTTGCTGCTGTCCAGCTTCTAATGGAACTCTTTAAAGCTTTGTAGGTCCTGTCTATGAATGTTCGATAAGTGCCAAAATTACCCCCCCCAAAAAAAAAAGAGCAAAAGAAAAAACTTTAGGACAAGAAACTTGTGCCTAGGTAGATAGATAGATAGATAGATAGATAGATAGATAGATAGATAGGAAAGTTATTTTTAGATTGTTATTAGTACTTCAGGGAGTACTCTTATCTTCACTGGTAATTTATACACTGGGTTTTTATATCTCACTGGACAGATGTATCTTGTGAGGACACATGTTGGGAATAAGTTGTCTTGCTTGTGGTATCTTCTGGTAAATAGAATTTTGGGGACTAGTTCATTGTTTCACCAGAAAAATAGTCGGAATTTAAGTCAGATTCCGATTTTGTCTTAAGATTTTACTTCAGTAGTTTGCTCTGAAGGACAATGGTTGTTGTCATTGAGTGTTCTTGTTACTGAGTGCAACTGCTTTTCTTCATTCCTCTGCAAACTGCCTAGAGTAGATAGGCAGTAAAGGGTTTTGTTAAGCCCCATTTACTTCTACTGGGTTTATTTGAAAGGGTTTTTTGTGTAAAGTCTGAAAAAATATAGTGTGAATATGAATACACTATTTGCTGACACATGAATATGATTTAAAGGAACTTATGGAAATGTATTTCTCAATGTTTATAGTTACATTGTGTTTGAGACCATTATAAAACTCTTAACATTCCTTTTTTCATATTTGAATTGTATTTTAGTTTTACAGCAGAAAAGTGGAATTAAGAGTTTTAAAATAGTGGAAAGATATTATTGTGTATATTTTATTTGAACATAACTTAAATAGGATATGGTTAAAGACCTAAGTAAATTGTATTTACAAGAGCCAATCTGATCCAAAGAGACGGCGTAAAAGCTCTTAGGAGTATTTAAGTAGGAGATTGCTTACAGTTTCACTGGGAGATCACTCAGTGCAGTGTGGTTATAGAAACAAGATGGCCTGGCATTCCAGGCATAGAGATGAGTCCAGTGTCTTGTAAGTCCCATCATGATAGAACCCCACCCTCCCACACACTTCCCCTCCAGAGTATGGTGACAGTGCCAGTTCCTTCCTATGTGCTTGAAGTGCTTGATGATACGCTTACACTAGGACTTGCTTTACCTAAAGCTATAAATGGGCATAAATTGTAATGTCAAGGAACTGCTACAAAATACAAAAGGGAAATGGACTGGCCTTAAATTTTAAACTTTAGAGACAAATAAAAATGCTTTTGGGGGGGGGAGACCATATAACAGATATCTCCTTCCTTTGATCACAGTAATTTAATAACATAAAATCGAAGAACTAGTGGGCAACTGAAATCATTCTCTGTTAGTTCAGTGAATTATACAAAAACTGAGAGCATCGAAGTTTGAGACTGCATGGAGTTTATGTAGTGTTTAAACAGCAGGCCAAGGCAGTGTAGAAAACATGTACGTAGTTTTGTCCAGAAAAAGAATAACTGAAAAGAGGAGTAATTACGTATGTGCATATGGATGTGTACGTGGGATTCCAAATGTAGCAGTGACCCTCTCTGAACATTGTTAGCAGCTTCACTTTCATGGGCTTGTGACTGCTTGCTTTAGGCCCATTGATTTCAAATGCAGTAACCTTGAATTCTGTAATGCAAATAAGTTGATATCAAGTTAGTTTGTCTCTAATTTGAACAGTTGTGTACTTGGTGGAAAAAGCATGACATTCCTTTTGAATTAGAAAATAACTTTTTTCCCTTTCTTGCTTTCTTTTTCTTCTAAACAGCAGTTCTGTGGTGTTCTCGGTCACACATTTATGGAGTTTCTGAAGGGCAGTGGAGATTACTGCCAGGCACAGCACGACCTCTATGCAGACAAGTGAACTGTAGAAATTCATTACTACTCCACCAAGAAGCCCCCATAGGAGTGGATAACCCGGACACAGGCGTGTTGAATTGAAATCTGCAGAGCATTTCCAAGAGCTCAGACCTGGATGGGGTAAACCTCAGTGCACTTCCTTTGTATTGCCTCGGTCTTACTGGATTGAAGAATCACCGCTTCTTGTTAGGAGGTTCATTTCATTGCCCGTTTCTCCCAATTCATACTCAAAGCACTGAGAATTTCAAGTGGAGTATATTGAATATTGAAGTAGACTTCAGGTTTTTTGTTTTTGTTTTTTTGTTTTGAATCGTTTCTGTATTCAGTTTTTTAATTCTTTCATAGCCCTTGTGGGTGTTTTTTTAAACTAAATTAACATGGCTCGAATGAACCGCCCTGCTCCTGTGGAAGTCACATACAAGAACATGAGATTTCTTATTACACACAATCCAACCAATGCAACCTTAAACAAATTTATAGAGGTAAGATTACGATTTTTCATGTCCTAATTGGTGGCAGTTTAATAGTGGGTCGGCTTGAAAATGTTGTGACTGTAGTTCTCACACCCAGAAAGGATGTACTTTTGATTGTAGAGGTGTGCTACGCTTTGAGAACTACGTGCCTTTGGGTTTGCTTAGTTAAATTTACAAGGCAGAGACTGCCACTTAGACTTTTTTCATATATCTTCTTAGCCTAGTATAGTAAACTTGGGTTAGTTAGTGTCTGATTTTATTTTTGCTTTGAATCTAATTTTCAACTGGCAATTCTGCTGTTTTCTGATGGCCTTACAACTTGCTTATACTAGGAGCTGAAAGGAATTTTAATGCCAAGTAACTTATGTGAGCATGCATTTATGAGGTTTAAAGAGCTACAGATGCTTGGATAGCAAATAGAGAAATATTTGAATGTTACATAATTGTTTTAGATTTTGAATTATAATGTTTGAATGTTGGCAGAGTTGAATTAAAATTACTTACTGCATCCTTGTGTGTTTTTTTAAATGGTAAGTAACTTTCTAAAATTGAAGTCCAGATTTGAGCCTTTGAAATTATTCTGACTTAGGTCTGAGGAGGTTCAGTCAGTATAGCGCTTTACTGCTCCTGTTGGCATCCCTGCTGCTTCTTCAAAGTCCATATTTAGAAAGCCTTGAGCTGTTGTACATCGAGCAGGGACACCTTGGATTTAGTGGCTGGCCAGCCTAGCCTGCTGGCAAGGTGCCAGATAGTGAGAGGTCATGTCTCAAAATGAAGTGAATAGCACCGGAGGTTGACCTGGTGGCCTCTCCACGGAGCACCCGAGTACTCATGGAAATTAGAATTTTGGGTTTGGGTTTGTTTGCTTGCTTGCTTTACTTTACCAGAGTTTGTGTTTGTTTGTTTCCCCCCAACATAACATAGCATTTAGCAATCCTCTTTACACTTAGAATGTGAAACATGCAGAGCAGATTTTGCCATTTGTTTACCGGCATGATCAAAAATGGTGCAGATAGCATATGGCACAGTAAGACTGGTTCCAAAGACCTCACTGGTTTTAATGTATGTATGCATTGTTTCCTAGGAACTTAAGAAGTATGGAGTTACCACAATAGTAAGAGTATGTGAAGCAACTTACGACACTACTCTTGTGGAGAAAGAAGGCATTCATGTTCTTGTAAGTACTTGAGTTTTCCTGTCTGTTACACTACAGAAGTTTATTCATAACAGACTTCATGTTTTTTAAGTCAAGGCAAAATCATACAATAGTAACATGTGTGTGAGTGTCTTGCTGCATGGCCTAGTTAGCCAGGAAAGTACTATGAACTCAGCATACTGCCTGTCTCTCTTGGATTTGGAGATTGGCTAAGTTAAAACTCTAAAACATTTCTTTTGGATCAGGACTGGCCTTTTGATGATGGTGCACCACCATCCAACCAGATTGTTGATGACTGGTTAAGTCTTGTGAAGATTAAGTTTCGTGAAGAACCTGGTTGCTGTATTGCTGTCCATTGTGTCGCAGGCCTTGGCAGGTAAGGAAATACCTATTTTCCTTGTAGATCAGTGAGTCTCACCCTTCCTACTGCTGCAGCCCTGTAATACAGTTCCTCATGCTCTGATGACCTCCAGCCATAACATTTTGTTGCTACTGTTATGAATCATAATACACAGATCTGATATGGAGTCCACAGGTTGAGAACTGCTGTTCTAGATAAAGGTCTAAGTTGGAAGTACTAATGGTTAAGATGCTTTCTTTTCTTTGGGATTGACCCTGGCCCCTCCTGCATGCTAAACAGGACACTAACATTATGCTATACCTCTACTTTTCCAGCTGTCTTATTTTCAGTCAACTGAGCTGTCCCAGCTGGTCTTGAAGTCACTTCTAGCAGGCTTTGAAATTGTAATCTTCATGCCTCAGCTTTCCAAGGAGCTGAGATTTTAAGCTTGTAGCATCAAAACTAAGCTCTAGGATTTTTAATATAAGGCTATCATTGAATTGAGTTATATTTTTAGATCTAGGGTATATGAACAGTTTTACAGGGTTTAGTGATCAACATTTTTATCTCACCAGAGCTCCGGTGCTTGTTGCCCTAGCATTAATTGAAGGTGGAATGAAATATGAAGATGCAGTACAGTTCATAAGACAGTAAGTAATGTACCGTCCTCTTCCATGCCTGCTTGTGTTTTCTTATTAAATATCTGACTTAAGTAAATCCAAACTATGTATCAACTAATTTTCTTTGTTTGGACCTGTGTGTTTCTCTGTGTATATGTTGTGTGCCTGTGGCCCTTAGAGGTGAGAAAACAGCATTGAATTCATGGGAGTGTAGTAATGGGCAGCTGTGGGCCACCATGTGGGTGTTGGGAACTTAAACCAGGTCCTGGTTTTAGCAGCAAGTGTTCTTAACTGTCCCCCTAATTGTTATTTTTAGGATAACTAAAAATTATCCTAATTTTAGTGGTGGGAGGGGACCCTACCCAACCTTTTTGTATTCATGCAGATAATTGTTGAGGGTTTTTTGTTTTTGTTTTGTATTGTTTCTGCTTTTTTACTCAGTGTGCTTGTTACTTTACAGTTTGCTGAGTTATATAACTGGAGGTGGGGAGGTTGTTTTGCCCTAGTCTCTGAATCATTTATAGGATAAAAGTTAAATAAAATAACTTGGCACATTATTTAGAAATCTCAGTTTTCTAGATGGGTCCTTTGGTCTTTATTTTCCTTGCTATCAGAAATGCCATCCTTCTAATCATGATCAAAAAGAGTTGTCTTTTTCTTCCTTTCAGAAAGCGGCGCGGAGCTTTTAACAGCAAGCAACTTTTGTATCTGGAGAAGTACCGTCCAAAAATGCGGCTCCGCTTCAAGGATTCCAATGGTCATAGAAACAACTGTTGTATTCAATAAAACTGGGGTGCCTGATGCCATTGCCTTGGAAGTGGAAATTCAGATGAGACCTGATTTGTCATACATAGTTACCCAATGTCTCGGTTTACCGAGTAAGTCTGCTGAAGCTCCACAGGAATATTGAAAACCAGTTTTACCAGGCCACAAGCTTGACAGAATTGTAACCTCTATATTTGGGCTATGATCAACATGTTTGGACACTTAGCAAATGATTTTTGCTGGTCAGCATTTAAAATGTGCTTATTATTTGTACCAGTTGACCTTTCCTAAAATAAGGTATTGAGTTTTGTCATTAAATGTACTCCTGTGCCAGAATATTATTAGTCTATAAGGAATTTAGAAGGAGTAGGTGCCAAAATACCCAGCACAATACCTGTATATTTTTAGCATCATACAGAACCAAAATTGCAGGAACTAAGATCTCTCTAGACCTTCCATGGTGTATTCCTTCAGTCATTTCAAACACTGCAGGGCTTCTTTCTTATCTGCCTGCTCACTGTTTACATCTCCCATTTTTCACCAGAATACATCAGGTTTGCTTAGCCATCTTTTTTTTTAACTGTCTTGTGCTGATTATTTAATGTCTCTGTCTTTATGTTGTGCTGTTTTGGGAAACCTCCTTTTGAAAATCAACTTTGTTACAGAAGCACATATCTTCAATAATGTCTCCAGACAAAAAAGCCTTATAGTTAATTTAATGTTTGCACTCAGAGGTGCAACCTAATGGAGGGCCTGAAAAAGAAACAAGAGGAGGCTAGTAAATATTTTTAGTAATATGTTGCCTTTGTCTTGTGAAGAACATGTAGAGTATGCTCTTTAAGTTAGTAAATATTTTTAAGACATAGAGATACATTGTTGTAGCTAACCAATTCTTAATCAAAATTTCTGAAATTCTTGTTTTCTCCATGCCTATCAGAAGTTTTCCAACTTGTTTGAATTATGGTTTTCCCCTTCTCTTCCCAATCTCTTGCAAAAAAGAAAAAAGTGGGATCTGCTAATGAACTGAGCAGAAATATTTTTTACGCCTTTTGAGCTATGTAACTTAATAATTGGATACTTGATCATTTGTTTTATTATGTAATCGATAAAATGGTGATGTGTATTAATGTTAGTTCAACCATATATTTATACTGTCTGGGAATGTGTGGTTATAGTTATGTGGGAGACATAGTTTGTCAGTGTTCACCAGCTTGTAAAAACTTAGTGCGAGAGCTTCAGCATCTAAATAAATGATGAAACACATTTGTCACTGAGGTCACTTTGCTTAAAATTAAATTGTAGAAAACAATGGATTCAGTTACTATCATTTCAATTTATGGACAAATTTGTTAGGGTTACCAAGTGCTTTTTATTAAAAATTGCTCTTTAAAGGTCTAGATAATATGAGTCAATTGAATGGTGGGTACCGAGGGAAAACAGTTTGTAACGGAGGACCTTGTTTTTTTTTGTTTTTTTTTTTTAATTCAGTTCCATCAGTCACTTGTAGCTCTGTGCAGTTGTTCTCAGTCCAGTTTTCTCATTTTTAAGTTCATTACATGCCTGTATATATTTTGAAATTAATTTAAACCTGAGTATTTGGCACATGATGGCTTAATAAATTTTAACTTTGAATAATCTGAAATGTTTCATTTTCCTAGTTCATGCTCATTAAATGAACGGGATTTTTTTGAAAATTGGAAAGAAAATGATACTCCATCTTACATGTTTAAAGCTTTACATGCCAGTCTAGCACTTAAAAAGTGTTGATCTATAGGTTCTTGCTTTTTAATTAAATGATACACTATTACCGCATAGCCCATAAATAAACGTGCTTATTGGGAGAAAGCTGCTGTCATGATTACTAAAAATTTTGACTTTATTGAGATTGTGTATATATGGTGCTAAAAGTCCCTTTGCATTATAAACTTACCTGTATAGTATAAACTGAGGTTTGCTTTATATTTTCTGTGAGTACAGCAATGTCCTGCAATAACATCCAAGAAATACCTTGAATCTAATAAGAATTTAAAGACTTATAAACTGCATTCTTAAATCCAAGTTGGCTGTTATAAAATTTACTTAGTAGAAGGTTGGAAGTATAGCTCGGTGCATAGATGGCTTGCCTAGCACACAAGATGCCCTGAATTTATTTCCCGGTGTCAGGTAAATCATGCGTAGTGGTATACAGGGATCAGAAATCCAAGGTCACCCTCAGCTATATAACTTTAGCCCGTCTTGTGTACACGAAATGCTTTGTGCTTGCTTGAGTGGGGGGCACTTTTAGTAGATAATACAGTGACGACTTGATCCAGCTTCTGAGTTGGGATCATGAAGCAAGTGATGTGATTACTCAGTCAGGAGATGCAGTCTCCTTTTAGAGGTACCCTAAAATAGATGCCAGGGGGCATTTTGCAATAGCCAGCAATCATTGATCATTGCTTAGTACCCAGTGGGAGCAACACTTCCCTCTACACTCACCTGCCAACTGTCCCATAGCCCGGCTTGAATCTCACTCACAGGATCTGTTGTGTTACAATCTGACAAATAGCCACTCCTGATACTTCGATTTACTTCGGAGTACTGCAAAGGGTTTAGAATCTGGTGCCAGATTATGTTCAAGAATTCTCCCACTCCTTACCAGTAACAATTTTTTTTTGTATTTCAGTTTCAGGAAATATTTATTTGGCAAGAATGCTTCAGATGAAGGAAGTGACTTGGTTTCTTAATTTATAAGTGAAAGGTTAAAATACACAAATTAGTATCTGCTGTACACATTTATACCCTACACTCTTGAGCCCTTGAATTAACGTTGGCGTGTGTGTCTCCAACTCCTTAACTCATGAATTGGAAATTAAAGACGGCTTTAAAAGTGTCTGACAGTGTTTCTGCATTACCTCTGAGCAACTACACTAAGCAATACTGAAAGAAGTAAAATTAAAATGTTCATTTACAGTAGAGGCATGCAACATTGTATTAACAACATAGTGCATTTAGCTATGGATTAGCTATGACTTAGTATTTTACAGTCAGGTGGTTTTCAGAGGGCTTTAAAATTATTTACTGTGCCGGGCGGTGGTGGCGCACGCCTTTAATCCCAGCACTTGGGAGGCAGAGGCAGGCAGATTTCTGAGTTCGAGGCCAGCCTGGTCCTCAGAGTGAGTTCCAGGACAGCCAGGGCTACACAGAGAAACCCTGTTATGAAAAAGCAAAAAAAAAAAAAGAAAATGATTTACTGCAACAGGAAGTGAGCCTCCAGTTAGGTAACTGGTAGATTGTAGAAAGCTGAGTGTAAGTACACTCTCTAATCTCAGGACTCCTTTAATTGATGGCAGGCAGATTTCTGAATTCTAGGCCAGCCAGAGCTACATAGTGAGATTCCATCTCAGGGGGATAGGAAGAGAAAGGAATTGAACCTGAAGGAAATAATTACTGCCTTCACTGAGCATGGTGGTCAAATCTGCACTGATGATAACCTGTAGCCTGACTTGGTAGTAGTTTCAAGACTTAAATACCTCTTGTCAAATTTTCCCTCGTTTGAATGCAATCATACGGAACTTAGATGTGCTTCCAAAACAGCCCTGTCCCTGTGAGATTCTTTGTCCTGGCTTTACTTACACACGCACATGCACACATATATATGAGAATAGAACTGGCAGTAATATATTAGACACATTGTATTAATTGGATAGTGTTCTTAGTTATGGATTAGCTATATATATGGATATAGAGAGACAATTGTAGAGTGTATGTGAGTGTGTTTATTTGAAATTAAATACCAAGTTTGTTCACTCTAAATTCAGTATTGTGATGGCCAATCTTGGTAATCAATGGCACACCTGGAAGAGGGACCATCAACTGCAAAGAATTGCCCAGATTAGATGGGCTTTTGGGCGTTATCTGTTGGACATTTTCTTGGTTGTTAATTGATGTAAGTAGGGCCTACTGTGGGCCCTGTTGCCCCTGGGCTTGGGCTTTTCTAAGGGAGCTGAACTTGAGGCAACAAGCAAGTTTATCAGTAGCCCTCCCTCCTTGGTTTCTCTTTCAAGTTCTTGCCTCCAGGTTCCTGCTTTGTGCTTCTATCCTAGCCTCCCTGGGTTATATCTGTAGCCTACTAGCTGAAATAAGCCCTGTCTGCCCTCAAGTTGCTTTTTTGGTCATTCATCACAGTAACAACGCCAACTAGGACAAATTCACAATGTGGGAAAAGCATTTTTATTTTCCATTGGCGGTGGTTTTGAGACAGGATCTATGCCTGGCTGACCTCAAAGTCCCTGTTACTGAAAGATGACTTTGAACTTCTGATCCTCCTGCCTCCACTCCCAAGTTGTGGAATTACAGGCATGTGGTGGTGGAGATCAAACCCAGGACCTCCTGCATCTAAATAAGTACTCCATCCCACTGGGTTACATCCTCAGCCCAGAAAGAGTCACTTTTCTTTAGAAACTCTGGCTTGTTTGAGAGCTAAGGTCAAAAGACAAGGCATTGGTTCCAGCTTGGAAGAATGACTTCGTTTCTTACTTGGCTGGGATTCGACAGACCTCATGCATGAACAATTACATGCTAGGTGTTCGGCACTAGTGACAAACTGTTTTGTTGTTGTTGTTTGTTTGTTTTTTTTTTTTTTTTGGTTTTTTGGGGTTTTTTTGGGGGGGTTGGTTTTTTCAAGACAGGGTTTCTCTGTGTAGCCCTGGCTGTCCTGGAACTCACTCACTCCTGGAAGTTCACTCCTGGAACTCAGCCTGTAGACCAGGCTGGTCTACAGAAATCCGCCTGCCTCTGCCTCCCAAGTGCTGGGATTAAAGGCGTGTGCCACCAAAGCCCGGCAGACAAACTGTTAATATGACATTTAAACCTTGAAACTGGGACTACTAAGAAGAAGGTCAAGATGTAAACATAAACTCCAGGATGTAACATCCGTGTTATCTGAACCAAAGCAACCTCTCCCTAAACGTTTTGATGTGTAAAAGAAACACTGATATGCCTCTGCTGAAAATTTACATATATTGAAAATATTTCCACCCGCAGCTGTCAACAGAATACCATTAAAACTGACTTAAAAGAAAATACATAGACATTAATGAAGTGACGGTGGTAGTTGTGCTTAATATGCTATCCATGAAAATCCAAGCAAATTTGACACTGCCCATCCAAAAGTTCAAACTCTTCACAGAAGCACAGCTCAAAGCGAATTCTTGACAGGATAAATATCTCAAGGTTGAGCCCCAGCCTTGAGCTGCTTGGCTGATTGCACATGCAAATCAGACTCTTCCTAATGTTAGGTAAGGGTTGATAGAGGCACTGTGGAAATAAAGTGAAGCAAGATTAGAATCACCACAGCCCTTCTATACTTAGAGAAGGGAGATGTCTGGGGCAGCCCTGCTTATATACTGAAGTCCTAAAATCAGCCATAGGCCTAAAATCAGCAATAGACCTGTCATACATGTATACTAACACCAAGTCTTGGGTCTCTGTGGGAAAACATTGAAACAGATGGCTATAAGCTATTGTAAACAGGCAGCTTTTGTGGAAATTTACTAGCCTGAGTAGTCATAGACCTTGTAAATAGGTAGCCTTGACAGATAATACCAACTTAGAGAAGGACAAGTGAATCATAGGCAGAGTCATAGCGACCTGTCCCCTGAACCTTCACCCAGCTGATACCCGGTTCTGAAAGATCTGTATTCCCCCTGAACACCCACACTCCAGTGTCATCCCCTTCCCCATGTCCTGCCTTTTTGTGTTTATAACTCCTGTGTGAATAATAATTATGATTTGATTTAAAAATAAATAAATATGAAGAGAAAAGAAAAAGAAAGGAAATAAAGCAAAGGCAGGCAATTCCAGAAGTAGAGCTGTTCTTTAATCAGGGAGGACTACAGTCTCTCTGTGGGGATGACACTGTCTCTATGAGATAAGGAGGTCTTGGGTTTTATAGATTAGAAAAGGAGTTAGGGGATAGAAAAAGTCTATGGGTCAGTTCCCCCTGAAGTCTGGAAGTAGTCGGTATCAGTGGGTTTAGTATGTACGTCGCCTGATCTGAAGCTTCCACAGATGTTATCAGTCAATTTCAAGAGCTCAGCACACCTGAGGCTTTTTTTTTTTCCTTCGAGACAGGGTTTCTCTATGTAGTTATGGCCGTTCTGGAACTCACTCGGTAGACCAGGCTGGCCTCGAACTCAGAAATCCGCCTGCCTCTGACTCCCAAGTGCTGGGATTAAAGGTGTGTGCCACCACCGCCCGGCTGCACCTGAGGCTTCTAGAAAATTAACCCTAGACCTAAAATGTAGAGGCACTAAAATTGCTAAGGACTTCTGCTTGAAAAAAACGATTCTGCACTCTGGTTCTACTTTGTTCCAAGAGATGAAAGAGCCTATTGTTGTTTAGTTCTAACTCTGATGACAATGAAAGCTGCCTCTGTGACTTGGTTCTTTGGTGTTATTGTTTTTGTTTTCAAAACAGGGTTCTCTGTTATTGAAGACCATCTTTGTTGAGGTCCCTATCTGTACTCAGTTTTGACACAGCTGCCTTCCCTGTGCATTCTACCTTAAAAAGATAAAGGTGGCGTGCTTAGCTTCTGCTTTGTGGCCACCTTCAAGGATGACCCATGCTCTTTCTGTGGTATAGAATATTCAAGAACAAATTAATAAAGATCTGTAAATACAGCATTGTTTCTTTGAGTTTAGCCTTCACATGGGGTGTTTGTTTTCATTCTTCTATTTTAAATAGACCAAAATACATTTCAAACTCGAGAGATTAAGTTAATTTCCTTTTCTGGGCTTTCTAATGTATAATTTTACCTCTTTCCATGATTTCAAGTTTCTGATTACTTTTTCTGAAATAAGATTTATTTTGGAAAAGAAAAAGTTATGGGAACTTTGAAGACATGTTGAAATTGAAAGGGTGGGAATGAGTGTTCCCTGTGCCTGTTCACTATGACGGTGACTGTCAAACATCTCTAGACTCTCAAAAGTGACTTGGGATCTTGTAGGAACAGATTGCTGGGCTTTATGCCCCCCACAGTTCTGATTTGGCAGGTCTGGAACGAAGCTTGAGAATTTCCATTTCTTTCATGTTACTGATGCTGCTATGAAAACCCTTTCGGAACCACTGCTTTAAAGAAAAAAACGTTGGACTCTTAAAGGAAACAGGAAGGTTGACATGGATCTGTCATGTGCTGTTGCTAACCACCAACTTCCAAATAAAATAATCATCTGTATCAGCAAGATGTGACTATTTGTAAGAGACCACCAGCGACCGGGACTATCGGTGTTTCTTTGTAGGAGGAGGGGCTGGAAAGGGTCATTGGACCCTTACCAGAGATTTCAGCCACTCTCTAATGCACTTCCCAGCCAATTATACATAATTCTACACTAACTGTCCATTGGCACTGTGGTCTCAGGTAGCACTAGAGTAAATACACACTAGAAAAGTAATTGAGTTGCATGCCACTATGCAGCTACCAAGAAGACATCATTGTAGGATAAGATTTTTTGGTGGTACAGCTGCTTTGGGGTCACCTTTATATGTAACGTGTCCCCTACACTCTGTAAATAAGCTCAATGCACTGGTATTTCCATCCTGTATAAGGAGAAAGTACATTTCCCCAGCAAAAGCAATTCCAAAATTAGAGTACTCCCAACCATAGCTTCTGTATTAAGGATTTGCCATCCAACCCAGCATGAAGAAACGGGTTGGGAAAAGATGACCAAATATTGAGATGCTCTCTATCATGCGTGTCTTCTGCATAGAAGAAAAAATAGCTCAGGATACCAAAAATAACTTTGAATGACCAAATCTAGGGAGATAATGGAGTCTTTCAGTGTTAGGGGTCAATCACGACTGTGAAGCTGTCAGAGATCACACATGAAATTCCTACCCTAAACCTCATGAGTGAAGTGGTCATTTGAACGTTTTTGTCTGAGGACTTCTGGTGATGGCTAGCAGATCATGGGGTAGCTAGGAATGAAATTGGTGTTGCTTGACACATACAGGGAGTCACTGTAGATAGGTTCTTAGGATTATATTCTATTTCAGAATGGAAGCCAGTTCAGAAGCCAAAATCCTTTTAAGGAACATCTCAACAAATCTATCAGTGTTTATGTTGAATATTCCTACAAGCCTTCCCTAAAGTCTGTTCAAGGACAACTCCACAGAGAAGAAAGGTAAATACTTAGAAACCCTTAGAATTACATTAGAATTTCACTGGGAACCTGCACAGGAAACAGAGACTAGAAATGTCATTTTGGTCTACCAATCAACACTTTACTTTATGGAGGTTAGGAAACGGATTGGAGGGTCTTCTAAGTCATTAAGACCTTGGGTCAGCCGGGCAGTGGTGGCGAATGCCTTTAATCCCAGCACTTGGGAGGCAGAGACAGGCAGATTTCTGAGATCAAGGCCAGCCTGGTCTACAGAATGAGTTCCAGGACAGCCAGGGCTACACAGAGAAACCTTGTCTAGGGAAAAAAAAAAAAAAGACCTTGGGTCAGTGTCATAGCCTAAGATGACACAAGGGTTTTTTAACCGCTTGACAGTGGCTTCTCATTGTGCCAGGTTAGTCTGTGTGACCATAGAATATGGCAGCCTGGATGGCGTATTACTTGTGAAATTATAGTTGAAGATTCTAGATAGCTACATACTCTAGCTTCCACAGTGGGCTCTTGTGAAGAAAGGCTACATGTTACCTTGCAGATACCCATATTGCCCATGGAAAGACCTCCAGAGAAAGAAAATATGGTCTGTATCTTCAGCCAGTAAGGAATTGAAACTGCAAGACTGGAAGTAGATCCTCTAGCTTCCAGATGTCCCCAGACACTCTCCTTAAGGACCATCCAACTAATCGCTTTTAAATCCTGAGATACAGACTCAATGAGACAAATATTGAATGACGCTGATAGTGATAGTTTGTAGCAATAGATACCCAATATAACAATGCCTCTACTGTAGCGGGAGATTAAAACAAATCTCCTATATAATAATACCTTTCCATCTGAATATGTATAATTGTCCACTTATAAAATATACTTTGCTTCTGCTGAACGTATCATGATATTATCACACCCCAAATCAACAATTGCTTAATATTATTTCCTTGATTGCATCATATATTTAAAAAATTGTCCTGCCCTATACCACACCACAGAAGGAACATAAGTGTATCTCTGAAAATAATGTACAAACAATTCTTTACACTTATATGTTTGTTTAGTGAGTGAGTGTGTGTGTGTGCGTGCACACAGGTGCACAGGAATGGACACATCCTACAGCAGACATGTGCAAATGGAGGTCAGAGGACTTCTTTCAGGAGTTGATTCTTTCCTTTACCATATGGTTTGGGGACCAAACGGAGGCAGTGAGGATTGACCAAAAGCACTTTTACAGATGGAATCGACTCACGGCGTACTGAGAGTAACTTTTAAGGAAACCTTAGTGCTTCTGTTAGCTAGGCTTGGATATAAACACCTGTAACCACTCCAGCATTAGGAAAGGTAAGGCAGGAAGACTGGGGTTTCCAGGCCAGCTTATGTGACACATGTCACATGTCACCCAACTTTAAAATAACACTAATTATGTTCTCAAAATTATTACTGACACTTGGAATCCAAGGTTCAGGACTACATGGGCTTATTTATGGGCTTATTTATTTTGCTGCTAGAGGAAGGCTCACTATGTGACTGAGAATCCTCTTTACTTTTTTTTTTTTTTTTTTTTGTTTTTTTTTTTGGCCCTGGCTGTCCTGGAACTCACTCTGTAGACCAGGCTGGCCTCTAATTCAGAAATCCGCCTACCTCTACCTCCCAAGTGCTGGGATTAAAGGCGTGCGCCACCACCGCCCAGCTCCTCTTCACCTCTTAATCCCTCTTCTCTCTACCTCCAAAGTCCTTGGATTACAGGCAAGAACCACCATATCTAGCCAAAACAATTTTTTAATTGACAAATGATAGTTTCATATGCTTCTGATTTTATAATACGACATGATATTTTGGCATTTGTATATTATAGGATGATTAAAGCAAACTAACATCCCTCCATCATTTTATAGTCTTCTCTTTTTAATGTACTACACACATTTAAAAGGTACTCATTTAACAGATTATTATTAACTATATAGTCACCACGACTGTCCAATGGATGTCAATAAAATCCAACTTTGATAGAAACTTTAGACCCTTCAACAAACATCTCCTTAGTCACCATCCCCAGAATTAATTATATAACTGATTACATAACTAACTTGAGCAAATTAATTATATGCCTTACAATGAATTTGTCAATTGATTGATTGGTGATTGATTGACTGACTGATTTCTCTCTTCTTTCCTTAGTATCACTGAGACTTGAACTCAGAGCCTCATATATGCTACGCAAACCATTAAGCTTTATCACCAGCCCATTTTTTACATTTTTTTATTTTTTTAAAACAATTTTTAAAGCCGGGCGGTGGTGGCGCATGCCTTTAATCCCAGCACTTGGGAGGCAGAGGCAGGCGGACTTCTGAGTTCGAAAGTTCGAGGCTAGCCTGGTCTACAGAGTGAGTTCCAGGACAGCCAGGGCTACACAGAGAAACCCCATCTCGAAAAACCAAACCCCCCCAAAAAAATTTTAAATTCAAATATATTTTCACCATATTTCCCCTCCCCAAAGTCCTTCCAGATCCTCTCCCCCCTCTACTCACCCAACATTCAGTTCTTTCTTAAAAAACAAATAAAAGCTCAATACAACAATAAGAATCCCTAAAACCATGAAAACAAAATAAAACCATCCCACTCCCCCAAACCCACCAAACTGTAACCAGATAAAAAGTGTATCAAAAAAGCTGTGAAGTTAAACTACTCCTGAACCTGAGGTCTGCCCCTGCCCTGCCATGTTTGGGATACCCAGTGTCACTCTGCTAGAGAAAATTGATTTTTCCCTCTCCCAACAGGTATAAAGTGATGGTTTTTACCTTTACCCTAGTGATTATGTTTCCATTCATTCATTCACTCATGCATTCATTCTTTAAAAATATAACAATTCATGTGAGCTTTTTTTTTGTTTGTTTGTTTGTTTTGTTTTTTTTCGAGACAGGGTTTCTCTGTGTAGTCCTGGCTGTCCTGGAACTCACTCTGTAGACCAGGCTGGCCTCGAACTCAGAAATCCGCCTGTCTCTGCCTCCCAAGTGCTGGGATTAAAGTCGTGCACCACCACCGCCCAGCTCATGTGAACTTTGTTCATGTTGATTTATAGGGTCTTGTTTTCTTTGTGTTTTCCTTCCCCTCTGGCTTTTAGTCTCTCTGCCTCTTCTACAGGGTTCCCTGAGCTATGGAGGGAGAGATTGGATGGATACAGTCCGTTTAGGGCTAGGTGTTTCAAGGTCTCTCACTCTCTGAATAACAATGTCTGGCAATGGGTCTTTGTATTCGTTCCCATCTACTATAGGAGGAACCTTCTCTGATGATGGCTGAATGCGTGCTGCACCGCAGCGAGTGTAGGAGAATGATGTCATTAGGGATCATTTCCCCTTTTTACTTTTTACTCAGAGATCCCTGTCTCACTGAGTTGCTCAGGCTAGTCTTGAACTTGCCATCTTCCTACCTTAAGCTTTCCATTGATGGGAAAATAAGCATGTGCCGCCACCACCCCCACCCCCACCCCCCCCCCCCCACACACACACACAAAGTTACTTCCTTAGTCTGGTGCTGTGCAATTTGGTAGCTCATTCGGGAATGTGTAGGATAAATAATCTGTCTGGTGACTTTCCTACAGTAATCAGTCAAGTACCTTTGTGTAGGAGCTGCTGGTCCTCAATAATTTCCTCCGTCTCAAGCAAGCGGAGATTTTAGTCATAATTCTATCAGTTCTACAGATCATCCTCAAATTAGATCATCTGGATAGATAAACCTTGCCTTTTCTTCAGTCATCCATGCCTCCTTCCTTGTTAGTTTTTTTTTTCAGTTAAACAGTGATTCAGAGAATGAATCATGTAAATACATTGAGAATAAAGGATTCGCTATAATAATTAGATCTCACACAAAGATCAATATGATTGCAGAACTGGAGGTCTGGAAGGAGACTGAGGAGCAGAGAAATAGGCATTGAGCAGTCTACCTTAAGGCCTGAGTGGGTAGACTAACGGCAGCTCACCCGGAAATCAAAGAAAAGCAAGTGTGACAGTCGCCAAAGCAGTATTACAAAGACCTGTTCCTGTAGTCATCGCCAGACTTTGTCCCCCTGGGGAAATGGTTGTCTTTCTGTGAGCATGTTCCCGAGGTCTGTAGCTTAGAGTCGCTACGGGGCTGCTATTGATGAGGAGACCAGCAGGTGGCAAGAGAAGCAAAACTCAGACCAAAATAGCACAAAGACAAGTTGGGACTCCAGGCGTCTGCACCTCAGTCCTTAACCAGCTACACAACCTTGACATTGAAGCACACTGCCTCCCGCTTCGTTCACTTTCAGATCCATGCAAATTCCTCCTTTGTTCAAAGGACTCCGGGGTAACTGACCCACCAGGGTTTACTGCAGCGCTGTTTCATTTCTGAGAGTTGAGTTGTGGAATCAACCTAGCAACCACAGAGGAGTGGAAAAGTATGGCGTAGAAACACGCTAGACTTTGTTCAGCTGTATAGAATGAAGTTATGTCATTTGGAGCTGGAGAAAATCATGTTGAATCCAATAAGTCACTCTCAGAGAGATGCATAAAATTCGGTGTGCATACAAAATGAAAGGAAAAAGAAAGCTGTGTACACAGAGGACCAAAGGGAACTAACTGGGTGACGGAGAATAGGGAAGTGGGTGGCGGAGTGGGTCTGGGGAAATAGGCTTGATGTACGTTCTGTCTTTGTGTTCAAATGTCCTTGCATAATATAGTACCTTGCAAAGTGGATATTGCTCAATGAGAAGTTTTAAAATAAGAAAAACGAAGCTAATGTTTTAAATTGAAAGGAAGCGTTCTTTTAAAGAATCCTGACACCTTTACTACTGTTACTGAAACAGGTTACAGCACAATAGTTTGGTGAGAACAAAAATAAGACCTTCTTATAATTGCCACACTCAGAGAGTTTAAGAGTCGGAGAGAGAAGTTCCCTAGGAAACAAGAGCGGGAAGTATAAGACGGGCCCTGAAAGAAAACCCGGTGAGCCGTGTAGGAGCGAAGCCAAGGATCAGGCATTACTTGACGAAGTTTTTCTGTTCTTCAAGGATTTTTGTTTGTGTAAGGATGCAGTGTGAGAATCCAGTTAGTAGTTTATACCATAATACAGGCAGAGGCCTTTCCCTTTGCACGATACTGATTGGCAGGCCCCCACTGGGACACTGTGAATTCTTAGTTGACAGACTTCCGGGTACCAGGATCTCTTACCTTGTGGTGGTTTGAATAGGCATGACCCCTTCCCACCTCCCCTAGACTCTGTGTTTGAACTCTTGGCCCATAGCGAGTGATACTAATTAGGAGGTGTGGCCTTGTTAGAATAGGTGTGGCCTTGTTGAAAGAAGTGTGTTGCCGGGCAGTGGTGGCACAGGCCTTTAATCTCAGCACTTGGAAGGCAGAGACAGGCAGATTTCTGAGTTCGAGGCCAGCCTGGTCTACAGAGTGAGTTCCAGGACAGCCAGGGCTACACAGAGAAACCCTGTCTCGAAAACAAACAAACAAACAAAACAAAAAAGAAGTGTGTTACTGCGTGGGCAGGTTTTGACGTCTCCTATGCTCAAACTACATCCAGTCACTGGGTCTCAACCTGCTGCTGCCTTCAGATAATTCAGTAGAACTCTCAGCTCCTCCAGCACCATGTCAGCCTGCACACTGCCATGCTTCCCACCATGATGATAATGGACTGAACCACTGAAATCGCAAGCCAGTTCCATTAAATGTTTTCTTTTATAATAGTTGCCGAAGTTGTGATATGTCTTCACAGCAGTAAAACCCTAACCAAGACACAGCTGGAAAGTGGATTTACTTGAAAAGTGGGTGTTGGTGGCTAGATATCCTTCATCTTCTTCTCAGCTTCATCCCTGGAACTCCTGGCTGCAGATTCATGATGTGAAACTTCCCCTACCCTAAGAAAGATATAATAAGAGATTCTCAGTTGTCCCTATGGGATCTGATGCTTCTCTTCAGAGCCCCAGCCACGCTGGCTCAGATGCTGAGACCTTAACTCTCCTCAACTCTTGTCGTTGTTTGTCTGTCCACAACATTAATAACTCTTCTGTTAAACTTCATACTCCCCAGTTTTTTTTGTTTGTTTTTTTGTTTTTTTTTTTTTTTTTTTTTTTTTTTTTTTTTTGTTTTTTCAAGACAGGGTTTCTCTGTGTAGTTCTGGCTGTCCTGGAACTCACTCTGTAGACTAGGCTGGCCTCGAATTCAGAAATCCACATGTCTCTGCCTCCCAAGTGCTGGGATTAAAGGCGTGTGCCACCACCCCACCGCCTGGCCCAGCAATTGGTTTAAATGTCCCTCTTCAAACCAGATCTGAGACTTTCAATGCTTAGCATATGTAAATTCAGCTATCAGGGGAGATTCCCTTGCCCTCTAGGGATAATGGAACACAGCAGATAGCAACAGCTATTTTTTGAGCCTTGAAATAGTCCTCCTCAGAAGCGGTTATAGTAATCAACAAATCAAAAGAAGTAAACCATAGGGGCTGGAGAGATGGCTCAGTGGTTAAGAGCACTGACTGCACTTCCAGAGGTCCTGAGTTCAAATCCCAGCAACCACATGGTGGCTCACAACCATCTGTAATGAGATCTGATGCCCTCTTCTGGTGTGTCTGAAGACAGCTACAGTGTATTCAGAAATAATAAATAAATAAATCTTAAAAAAAAAAAAAGAAGTAAACCATAGATTAATAAGAAAAACAAAACAGAGAGAGTCCAAAATCAGTAGACATTTGAGTCCTTTGTTCCAGATACTTGATGCTAAGCATACTAATTCATATCTAATTTTTTATTGTTTTGTTTGTTTGTTTGTTTATTTGAAACAAGGTCTCACTGTGTAGCCCTTGTTGGCCTGGCACTAACTTTGTAGATAAAGTTGGTCTTAAATTTACAGAGATCTGTCTGTCTCTACCTCCCAAGTGCTGGGATTAAAGATGTACTACCACATCCGGCAGTACTGGTTTTAATAAAGTTTGTTTATTATATCCACTTCCATTCAATACAGACTACTACTTTTTTTTTTTTTTTTTTTTTGGTTTTTCGAGACAGGGTTTCTCTGTGTAGCCCTGGCTGTTCTGGAACTCACTCTGTAGACCAGGCTGACCTCGAACTCAGAAATCCGCCTGTCTCTGCCTCCCAAGTGCTGGGATTAAAGGCATGGGCCACCACAGCCCGGCAGCTTTAAACTTTTTTTAATTATAATTTTTTTCTCTCTCTCTTCCAATCACCCTCCCTCCATCATTCCTCCATCTCCTTTCTCTGTCTCTTCTGACCCAAGGGATTTGACCCAAAGCACTTCACATGATAGGTAAATAGATCTATATCCAA
Organism: Grammomys surdaster; assembly: GCF_004785775.1. Classification (NCBI taxonomy): domain Eukaryota; kingdom Metazoa; phylum Chordata; class Mammalia; order Rodentia; family Muridae; genus Grammomys; species Grammomys surdaster. The sequence continues at coordinate 1,664,394 of NW_021604696.1, read as the reverse complement.
GCTATAACCCCAACCTGTCATAATTGATCTTTTAAAAAGGTAAGAATACTCTCTGGGAATTTACTCAGTTAGTGATTGCACTAATATGTCTTAAACTAATTGTTCCCGCTATCTTTAACTGCCATTTTGTCACTGCTTAACATTATCTAAGAAGGAAGCCTTAATTGAAGAATTGCCTAGATCAAATGTGCCTGCAGACCATGTCTGTGGGAGACTATCTCAATTGTAATTGATGTAGGAGAGCCCAGCCCGTTGTTGACAGCATAACCCTTAGGCAGGGTGTCCTGAACTGTCTAAGAAATCTAGCATAGTATAACTCAAACTGAAAGCCCCACAGCAACAGTGTCCTCCATGGTCTCTCGTATTCTTTCTTTGTGAAGTTAGCTTTTTAGTTGGAGGCAACTCTGTGAGGAATAGAAAGCAAATCTCACTTCATGTTCCTGTTTGAGTTTCCCTGGACTTCCTTCCATAATATACTGTAGGCTGGCAGTGTAGGCCAAATCAACCCTTTCTTCCAAAGATTCCTTTTAGTTAGGGTGTTTTATTACAACAGAAATGAAACGAAAGCACTAACATTTTAATTTCTTGTTAAAACTTCTTCTCCATTTAGTTTGGTGACTTCGAGGTCAATTTTTTCTTAATTAAAAAAGTTTATTATTCTGTGTGGGTTGTATGTGTGAAAGATATTTTCTTCTTTCCTTCTGTGGGGATCCTACTTTCTACCCTTCCACTAAAGTCAATAATTATCTCAGGATTTAAAGGCTCTGAAATAATAAGATATGTAAAACAAAATAACAAAAAATATTATAGAGATAGAGGTAGAGATAGAGATGATAGAGGGGAGAGAGAGAGAGAGAGAGATTGAGATTGATTCTGGGCCAGATGATGCATAGACCACAGAGCTAAACATGCTTCTGCTTCAACTCTGCAATCCATGTTAAAAAAAAAAAAAAAGAAAGAAAGAAAAACTAAACCCTAGTGAAGCATAGAGTGCTTTGATGAAAACATATTACAAATTATATCAAAGGGAAAACAATATAACTCAATAAAGTTAGACAAATCCTTAAGCACAACACTGTGAGAAGCGTTCCTGGGCTTTACAGCATAGTGAGAAGGCCAATAGCTACAATAAAGTAAAGCAATATGGGTGAGCCTTCCCCACCATCAGCAGTTTATAGTGGGATGACAATGCTTAGATTTGCCAGGGACAGGGATTGTGGGAAGGAACAAGAACATTCCACTTGGTTCTATGATAATAGAACCTGAGAGTCTTTCTACATTCCAGCTTCTTATTGTGATCATTAACAGAAAAACACTCCCCGACTTAGGTTACAATTACACTCATTGTTTTATCTCTCTTGTTTCTGCAAGTCAGGAATTTGGAGTGGGGGATGACTCTGCTATACTAATGTCAGTGCCTTGTGCGGCCATCATCTGAGAAGCTTCCTCCAATAGCAGACAAGAACAAATACAGAGACTCACAGCCAGAAGTTATACAGAGAAAGAGTCTAAATGAGATGTCTACATCAAATTACTCCCCTCAGAGTTCAGGGACCCCTCAGAAGAGGAGGTGGAAAGAGTGTAAGGGCCAGAGGGTTGGAGGGAGCCAGAACAAGGCTTCTGTATCTCAACTAAGCAAGGTGCCTATGAACTCACAAAGACTGAAGCAGTCAGCACAGGGCTTACAGGGGTCTGTACTGGGTCCTCTGCATTTATTTATTTATTTATTTATTTATTTATTTATTGGTTTTTTCGAGACAGGGTTTCTCTGTGTAGCCCTGGCTGTCCTGGAACTCACTCTGTAGACCAAGCTAGCCTCAAACTCTCGAACTCAGAAATCCGCCTGCCTCTGCCTCCCAAGTGCTGGGATTAACGGCGTGCGCCACCACCACCTGGCTATTATTTATTTATTTATTTATTTATTTATTTTGGTTTTTCGAGACAGGGTATCTCTGTATAGCCCGGGCTGTCCTGGATGGAACTCACTCTGTAGACCAGGCTGGCCTTGAACTCAGAAATCCGCCTGCCTCTGCCTCCCAAATGCTGGGATTAAAGGCATGAGCCACCACTTCCTGGCCCCTCTGCATTTATATAAAAGCATTTAGCTTACTACTTTTATGGGTAGTTCTGACTGTGAGAACAAGTCGGTTTCTGATTCTTGGGCCTGCTCTTAGAACTCTTTCCCTTCTGTTGGGTTGATTTATCCAACCTCAATATGATGCTCTTGCTTTATCTTACTTTATTTATTTGATTGTTATGTCTTAGAAACCTGTTCTTTTAAACTGAGAGACAGAAAGGGAGTGGATCCAGAGGTGGGGAGGTGGGGAGGAACTAGAAGGAGTAGAGGGAGAAAACTAATTAAGATATAAGACATATTGTATGAGAAAAGAATAATGTAGACTTTGGGTACTTTTTATTGCTCTTGATATTAATTAATCCATGTTTTCATCTTTATTTTTTTTGTGTGTGAACAATGGTGGATAACTAAGCAGTCAGGCAAATGAAGGACACGTTTGTCTTTGCTGCCACACCCAAGAAGCATTTGTAACTCTGCTATGGTAAAGTATCAAAAATTCCCACCATACATCTCAATCATGGTCTGGAAATGATTGAATTCCTTGGAAGTAATAAATTTTATTTTCTGAAAGATCCCTACAAAACATGGCAGTCACTCTGCCGTTTGTGTTTAATATTCTAATATTCTTCTGAGTATGGCATGTATAGTAACCAAGCAAAAATGCAATATAACCATAGCATTTTACAGTTAGCAAATGAATAGCAGAATATGGCTGAATAAACAAATTTTCATTGAAATTTTTATTTCTCAGTGTTCTCTAGACGTTCTAGTACTAAGAACGTAGCCTGTGTATAACAGGCTCTCTTTACTCAAGTGCATGTGCCTCGTGGTTTTTACATTTTCTATAATAAAGCATGTACATGTCTGTTCTGAATCCTGCCGCCCACCGCTTTTAGACTTGTGCCTGCTGATTTTAAAAACAAGGTCTTAGGTAGCACAGGCTTACTTCAAACTTTATAGATAGCTAAAAATGACTTTGAACTCCTTGGTGCGAAGATTACAGGCATGCAGCCATGTTCTACCATACCTGGCTTCGTGTTTGTTTGTTTGTTTGTTTTAGACAGAAACTTCCTCTAATGGCTATTCTCAGTTGTCATCTTGACTTTCTCTTCGATGAGCTGCAATCCAGAATTTATCAAAATCTTGCAAGAAAGGAATTAAGGAAATTCTTGGCTCTGGGCAAAGTGGTAAATGCTTTTAATCCCCGGAGACAGAGGTAAACAGGTCTGAGCTCAAGGCTAGCCTGGTACAGAGCAAGTTCCATGTAAAGAAAAGCTTAGATTCAGTTGCAGTGGCACACGCCTTTAATCTCAGTATTCAGAAGATAGACAGGCATACAGATATCTGAGTTCAAGGTCAGTCTAAAGAGCAAGTTCCAGGACAGCAAAGCTTAGGCAGTGAAAGAAGCCATTAAAAATGGAAAGCTGGGCCGGGCGGTGGTGGCACACGTCTTTAATTCCAGCACTTGGGAGGCAGAGGCAGGCGGATTTCTGAGTTCGAGGCCAGCCTGGTCTACAGAGTGAGTTCCAGGACAGCCAGGGCTACACAGAGAAACCCTGTCTCACCCCCCCCCCAAAAAAAGGAAAGCTGGTGATGATTTAGAACTTTCAGCTCCTCCATCATCATGCACCATGTCTGCCTGCACTCTGTCATGCTTTTCTGCCTTGATGATAATGGACTGAACCTCTGAACCTGTAAGCCAGCCCCAATTAAATGTTTGCCTATATAAGAATTGCCTTGGTCATGGTGTCTCTTCAGCAAAAACCCCAAACTTAAGACACCTCCCCTGCCTTTTCAGAATCTGAGTCTTGGTATGAGCCCATCCTAGTGAGAGGCCAAGTCTTTTAAGTTCAGACTCCATTTTAGAGAACCTGACCTAAGTTTGAATTCAGGTAAACTAACAGGCTGGTACCTAGCATTAGTTTTCATGTTGCCCCCCCAACAAAACCCGAGCGTACCTTCAGTCCCTAGGCTAATTCCCAACAAGACCAGAGTCTCCAGGTTATTCCCCAAACAGATCTTCACCCCCAGATTACAAGGCCACCCCCTGCCTAACGACCACCAATGCAGAGGGGAGCAGAAATTAAGTTTATGACATGACTCCCAGCACCAGCCAATTATGTTAAAGGCCACAGAAGCATTCCAGTTAGATGTATGCACACTTACGGGGCGGGGGGGGGGGGGGGATGATAAAGCCTTGCCCCAATATATATTCTGGGCTTCCCCCCCCCAAAACCGTCCTGCATGAAGCCAGTGCTTTAGAGGGGCCCAGGCTAGCTAGGTCTTTATTTTATAAAGACCTTGCTGTGAGTTGCATCAGATTGGCTCCTGTCTGTTTCTTGGGGAGATCAGTAACACTTCTCTGGCACTATATATTGGTGCATTGGCCGTGAAGTTTCCCATGACACCAAGACTACCCATCTGGAGAGTCTTACAGTCAGCAAAGCTAGTCTAAGTATTTGAGATGATTTATTTGTGTGGAACCTGGTGACTTGTGTTGCCATGGTGATTCTTCTAGGTCTGAGCCACGCTGAGGAATCTGTCAGAAGCTTTCTATGTTGTCTGAGTAGGGATTTTTGCACAGTGGCACAAAAACCTTGTGATTTGCATAACGGCTAATTTGTCTGAATATTAAAAACTTTCTGTGAGATCTATGGAGAGGAACAAAAACTTGTTTAAAGATAAATGACTTATGTTGCCATGGTAATTTTTCCAGGTCTGAGTAAACATCTGCGCAGTACTTCGGATTGTCATGTGTGTGAGTAACACTTTCTGTGTTGGTCCTCGTTATTGGGTGCTGTATCTTTTTCTTCCAGGTCTGAGTGGTGCCACATCCGTCTTGTGTATGAGTGCCGCCTTCTGGTTGGTTCTTGTAACTTCGGGCTGTATCTTTTTCTTTTTCTTTCTTTTTTCTTTTTTTTTTTTTTTCGGTTTTTTGAGACAGGGTTTCTCTGTGTAGCCCTGGCTGTCCTGGAACTCACTCGGTAGACCAGGCTAGTCTCGAACTCAGAAATCTGCCTGTCTCTGCCTCCCAAGTGCTGGAATTAAAGTCGTGCGCCACCACCGCCCGGCTGTATCTTTTTCTGGTTTTGTTTTTGTTGCTGGCTTTCTCTCTTCACGGATTCTGAGTGGCGTCACATTTGTCTTCTGTGAGTGCCACTTTCTGGTTCATTGTTGTTACTACAGGCTGTATTTTTTTTCTGGTCTTAGTTGGTTTTTGTTTCTGGTTGTGTCTTTCTCTGTTCACTGATTCTAAATGGTCCCACATCTTTATGGGAACAAGGCCTTGAATTTGTTCTACGGATGATTTTCGGTTAAGACAGACATGTCTGGGAGCCATGGCTAGGGGAGGGACAGGAGAGACACTCTGAGCCTCTGTTTGGGTAGGCTTGGCTCAGGGAGCCAAGGTGTCCACCCATCTGGGAACAAGGTCTTGATTTTGTACCCATGGTCAGTTGCAGTTAGGGATAGACATATCTGAGAACTGTGGCTATGGCAGGGCCAGGAGACTTCCTGAGTCTTGGTCTGAGGTGGGTGTGCGCTCTGGGGGGTTGAGACACACCCACCAATCTGGTTCTTTTCTTGTATGTGCGCACACCAAATTTTGGTTGTTTCTCATTTCTGCCTGATAGAAAAGGTTGGACTTGTGTTTTGAGTATCATAAAGTGGTCTTTTTCATGAGTTCCAATTTTTGGTTGTTTGCTGTTTTTGCCTGATAGAGAGGGAAGATTATATTTGTGCTTTTGTGTGTTGTGCTTGTGTTTCTCATTCTAAGATGACTTTGCCAAGGTGACTTTGACAAGATAACTTTGAAGAGATGACTTTGATGAAGTGACTTTCACTTTGACGGACATATTAACATGAGACAAGTTACCTCTACCACATTCTACAGGTTCCTTTCACCACAAAAGAGGTCAGGAAGCTGGTTCTTGGTCCTACAGGGGATCCCACCAGTAACCAAGCAGCTATTGATTCTTGCTTCTCCCTAACTCACCCAGACTGGGGTTTTAACATCATTGAAAGCAAAAAGAGGCTCTTGGTCTACAGTCAGGCTCTGCTGGCAGGTCTCAAGGTGGTCATAAGATGGTCCAAAAATTTTGCCAGAGTGTATGACATTAGGCAGAGAGAAAATGAAAGCCCTACAGCTTTTTTAGAGAGAGTCATGGAGACACTTAAATAATACACCCCCATGGACTATGAATCACCAGAAGCAAAGGCAGCAGTCACTGTAGCTTTTATTAATCGGGCAGCACCAGATACCAAGAGAAAGCTCCAGAGGATTGAGAGGTTAGAAGAAAGAAGTCTGACAGACTTAATGATAGTGACAGAGAGAGTATTTAATGGAAGAGAGACTTCAGAGGAATAGCAAAGGAGAGGGCAGAAGCAATAGACTCAAGACCTGGCAAAGATCCTGCTGGTAGCCACTGCCAAACCAGAAGACCACAGGAGATGCTTCAGAAGAAGGAGGTTAGTAATGGGAGCCCTGAAGATCAAAAGTGTCCCCTCCCTAAGTCCAGGGTAGCCCTAAAAGTATAATGGCAACCCACCAGAATTTTTGTTGATAATTAATAAAGTTCAACATTCTGTCTTGCTAAAACTTGAAGATAGTCTCTTCATCAGTTTATAAATGTCTTCCTGGTGGCAAAAGAAATGAAACAAAAACCCAGGACCTCTTAGAGACCCTGAAAAACTCAGACTATTGAGCCTCCACTAAGAAAACATTATTCTGCTAACTACAGGTGACCTCCCTCAACCCAGGGGATGCATACTTAGACTCAGGACCCTGGCATCAGCCAATGACCAATCTGTCACCAATTGTCAGAAACTGGGTCCCACCTTATTTACACATCAGTGCAACAAGGACCTCCTGGTTAAAGATGATGCCAGAATGACTCTTCTTGAATGCCCCCAGGATAACTCTTCACCTGCCCTGACCTTGAGCGATGGCTTCCGGATGACTGCTCAGACATTTTGGCCCATATGCATGGCACCAAAATAACCCCTTGATGGATTCAAAAGTAACATGTTTCAATGGCAACAGCCTCATTTAGGATGGACAGAGTTATGCTGGGGTAGCAGTGGTCTCAAACACCAAGATTATATGGGTGGAGCCATTCCTGACAGGAATGTCAGCCCAGAAAGCTGAACTAACAGCTCTGACCAAGGCATTAGAGCTGAGAAAAGACAAGAGACACAGATGGCTGGTGTGCCTTTGCTACTGTTCATATTCGTGGGGTTATTTATAGAGATGCCTCTGACAGCAGAAGGAAGGACTAAACTCCATCTCAGAGAGCAACAAGATAGCCTGGTGGGTGGCTCTAAAAATTAGGCCCCTAATGTCCTTGATTTCCCTAGATCCAAAATTTCATACTTTCTGACCAGACAAACAATATGATCTGGGTCAAAAACCTGCCCATGTCTCAGTGTCCTAAGAGACGGAGGACAGCTGACTACAAACTAATTGTACCAGGGAAAATCGGTATAAGCATATTGAAAAAGATCCATTGTTCTTTACACATGGGACCCCAGAGATTGCAGGACTTAGTCCACTAGTCTCACATCAGAATTAGAGATGCCAACTCGAAAATAAATGAAATTGTTAAAAACTGTAAGGCTTGTCACTTGACTAATGCAGTTGCCAATGAGACGACCCACAGTACTCAATACCAGAGCACAAGCCAGGAGTCTTTCAGGAAATGGACTAATGGACTTCACCAGACGTAAAACCAAGAATATTTAGATACAACTATTTGCTAATGTTTATAGATACCTTTTCAGGATGAACTGATACTTTCCCAACTAAGCCTGAGACTGTGGACACAGTAACAAAGAAACTACTATAAGAAATTCTTCCAAGGTGTGGTTTTTCTAAGCTTATAGGGTCAGAAAATGGACCTGCATTTGTGTCCCAGGTAAGTTAGAGATTGGCTAATATTCTGGGGATTGATTAGAAACTTCATTGTGCTTACAGACCCCAGAGTTCAGGACAGGAAAGAAGACAAACAGAACCCTAAAAGAGACCTTAACTAAATTGACCTTAGAAACGGACAGCTACTCTTCTCCTCTTCCTTCTTTATAGAGTACAGAACTCCCAATACTAGGTGGGACTCACCCCTTTTGAAGTTATGTTTGGTTCACCTACTGACAGAAGTTATTACAGAAGCAGATAATTGCTAATTATTACACAATTTCAAGGGTGTCCAATGGGTAGACAAATGTGTTTGGCTTAAACTTCTTGCTTTCCATAAAATAAGTCTGCCTCCAGAGCTCTACCAACTTTAGCTGGGAGATTGGACAACAAACACTGCCAGGGGTCACTAGAGCTTTGAGGAAAGGGTCCCTGTGCTACAGAGTTGCAGCTTGGATCCACCACACATCCATTTACAGTTGAAGACCCTGGCCAGCAGGAGGAGAATTCAGCCTCAAGACTTCCTCCTGTCTCCCATTGATGGGCCCCTACCGTAGTTGCAAGAGAAAGAGAGGCTGCTGAGAGGTCAAATCTTTTAAGTTCAGACTCCATTTTAGAGAACCTGACCTAAGTTTGAATTCAGGTAAACTAACAGGCTGGTACCTAGTATTAGTTTTCAAGTTGTCCCCCAACAAAACCTGAGCGTACCTTCAGTCTCTAGGCTAGTCTCCAGCAAGATCAGCTTCTCCAGGTTATTACCCTAACAGATCTTCATCCCCAGGTTATGAGCTCACTTCCTGCCTAATGACCAACAATGCAGAGGGAAGCAGAAATTAAGTTTGTGATATGACTCCCAGTACCAGCCAATTGTGTTAAAGGCCACAGAAGCTTTCCAATTAGATGTATGCACACTTAACCCCCACTTGCTGCTTACTATAAAGCCTTGCCCCAATATATATTCTGGGCTTCCCCACCACCAAAACCATCCTGCATGAAGCCAGTGCTAGCTCGAATAAAGACCCTGCTGTGAGTTGCATCAGATTGGTTCCTGTCTGTTTCTTGGAGGGATCACAAACACTTCCCTGGCACTACACTGGTCTCAACCACCTGAGGTCTACCAAGCATATGCCCATTTCAACCTCCCAAGCAGCTAGGACTCCACTTAGGACATAGCCACACATTTTAACAGACCAAATGGAGCTTTTATTTATTTATTTATTTTGGTTTTTTGAAACAGGGTTTCTCTGTATAGCCCTGGCTGTCCCGGAACTCACTCTGTAGACCAGGCTGGCCTCAAACTCAGAAATCCTCCTGCCTCTGCCTCCCAAGTGCTGGGATTAAAGGTGTGCGCCACCACTGCCCGGCAAAATGGAGCTTTTTGAATTTACATTTCAACTTGAGAAGATTCTATTAGAAGCCTCTTCTGCATTATACCACAGGTATGTGACACTGTTTCAAGGGATTCTTCAGTGTCTATAACTCAGTTCTCAACATTTCTTCAACCCAAAGTTAAAAAGCCTTCTGCCACTGACAGTGACTTCTGGACCAAGGAAAGTATGATCCAACACCAAGAGTTTACACTGTCTGCTGAAAGATTTCTCATAAACCCTCTCATTTCTTTGTAGATTTCATACCTCTTGAGTATTATATATAATATGTAACAACTACTTGCTAATGAGGGAACAATAGTTTCCTCTATAGCCATATCTGAGAAGAAATTTAATTCGTGACTTAGGCCATAAACCACACATTTTGACAGACTAAATGAAGCTTTTAGAACTTACATTTTAATTTGAGAAGATTTTATTAGAAGCCTTTTCTGCCTTACACCAAAACTGGTATACAATTTCTTTTAGTAGTTACTGGATTGTTCTAAAATCTAATAATTTCTATACAGTAGACAAGTACTCTGCTAGTGAGCTATTCCTGTGTCATGGGTATTTTTTTAAGTCAGTAGGAAATAGATATCATTGTTTTTGCTTTTTCATTTGTAGTGACACTTAGGGTGCCTTATACAGTGAAGTACACTAGTGTATATTAAATTGATTTGACACTCGGGATTACAGGAAACACCACTCTAAAATCCCAATGATTGTGTTTTCTGGAACCATCTAGATGTGTTTTCCCTGACAGTGCCACCCTCAAAGGGGATCTTTATTTCCCCACTTTAGACAGACCATTTTCACTTCTTGCCTAACTGAGGCAGATATCCTGAAAAATATGGAGGCCTCTATGTCATTTTTATCAATATTTTAGAATATTGGGGCTGGAGAGAAGGATCAGTGGTTGAGAGCACTGGTTGCTCTTCCAGTGGTCATGAATTCAATTCCCAGCAATCACATGGTAGCTCACAGCCATCTGTAATGGGATCTAATGCCCTCTTCTGACAGGCAAGTGTACTTACAGATAAAGCACACATACACATAAAATAAGTAAATCTTTAAAATATATATATATATGTATTTCAGAATATTAACCAACTTCCAAACTTTGGGAAATCACCATTTAATGAGTCTTGGTAGAGACCAGAGCACAAAGCACAGTCGGAACTTTTAATGTAAGATATTTTCCACCCCAACCTCCTCAATGGGTCTTGAGCTACTCACGTTGGATAGAGTTTGAAGCTGGTAGCAAAACAAGAAGAACTGAGCACCCTCATTGACTACAGAGTTAGCTGCATCAAGGAACTGCCTTCGTCTGTTGTCTTTGTCTTCCTCTGCCCTCAGATTAAGTCTCTAAAACTGTTAGAATCCACATCAACCAAAGTGCAAGACCATTCTCCTTCCCCTCCACCCAGCAATCAATGATAGCCTGATCACAAGGTTTCCTGAGGACTATTCATCAGTCACTGGACATGGAACCTCTCCCAGTCCTCTGAAACCTATAAAAGGAGGTTTCCCACTTGGTCATTTGGCCTGAATGCTCCTCAAAGTCGCTGACATGCTGTTGTCTGTCTCTTCACTGCATTAATAACTTCTAATAAATATTGTATGCTGCGGACATATATCAATGTTGAAGTGCTAGCATGCATGAAGCCCTGGTTTCAATGCTCATATCTGAAAGGAAAAACAAAACAAAAAACAAAAACAGAATTAACTTAATAAATCTCTTATCCAATGTCATTGTCCCTGTTAATCTCCAAATCTGAAACATTTCAGAAAAAGCTGTCTCTTCAAAGATATGAAGAACTCTCTAGTTAGTATGTTTGGGTTTGGTATAAACATTTTGGTACAAACAAATACTTAGGGTTGCAATAATTAAAATAGTTGGCTTTTTATGTCTAGTTGAATATATATGTGTGTGTGTATAATTATGTACACATATAACATAAACTAGAAATATTCTATACTATTACAAGGAATAACAGAAAATTAATATTCTAAAAGCCATGTGTTAAGTCCCTAAGTCCCTACATATCCCCCTTTGCTGTGTTTCAGCTTATATTGATTATTGCAATTCCAAGAATTAGCAAACTATACACACACACACACACACACACACACACACACACACACACACATTGATATGTGCAATCGTGGTAGTAAAAAGGCCATGGTCTGTTTGCTGTTGAGTCAACAAAGCTTGAAATATGAATATGGTTATTTGAGTGAGAAATGTCACCTGTAGGGTTGGGTATATAAACACTTGGTCTCCAGCTGGCGGCACTGTTTACAGAGGCCTAGCAGCCTTGCTGGAGGAAGCATGCTATCTGGGTGGCCGGTTTTGATAGTCCATAGGCTTGTCCATCTCCTTTGCTCTCTCTGCTTCATGTTTGTGGTTGAAGGTGTGATTTCCCAGTTTCCTGCTCCTGTCGCTGTTTTGAGCTCAAAGGTCCTTGTCCTCACAGATAAACGCTAAGGAAAACAGGAATGTCAAACACACAGGATTGTCTTTTCAACCAGAAAGATGTATAACCTGTTTTTCCTTCTGGAAAGTGAGAAATGGAGGTGATTGACCTCTGGTGATTCATGCTATCTGTAGGGCCAGGCAACATCACGCTCCCATAAGCAGGATGGAAGTGCCTAATAATCTAGGAACTCTTTGCATTACCTATATGCCAGCGCCCCACCCCCAAGCTCCCACAACCAAGACCAGAGGCAGCTAATATTCCAAATGAACTCTTCAATATCTGTATGATAAAGACCACACCAGCTCCCTCCCTAGACCCTGATGGTAATACATGTAAATGTAGCCTATCTCTAGAACTCGTCTTCTTAGAAGACATGACATGTACTTTGAGTTTTTGATGTAATTATACCTCTTTATGCACAGGTCATTGTGTTACATCGGGGAAAATCACTTTTTAAAATTGTACTGTGGTTAAATATGCTTACAATAAACTGCTCAGAGTTAGACTCTAAAACTTTGAACCAACCAGGTGACATCCTGTTGAGCCAGATTTCCTCCTTACCTCTCCTGGATTGTTTCTCTACTTGCCAAAGCATGTACAGGAGCCTCCCCATGCCACCATGTCTGCTCTGTTTCCTTACCATGAAGGACTCTTATTCATAACCATATGGTCTTGAACCATAAACAAATTAAATTATGTCTTCCTTAAGTTTCTTTTGGTTATAGGGTTTTTGTTTTGTTTTATCGTGGCCAGCAGAGCATTAAACAGGGGTCTAGGGAGATCACCTGAAAGAGAAAGTGGGGGACAGGTCGACGCAAAGAATGGTGATCTGTCTATAGTCTGATCAAATCACCAATTTTACTTTTATTCACACAGGGGTTATATGCACATAGAGGCAGGATGTGAGGAAGGGGATGACTAAGGAGCGTAGGTGTTCTGGGGGAGTAAAGATATCTTCCAGAACAGAGTGTCAGCTGGGTGAAGGCTCAAGGGACAGATCACTATGACTCTGCCTATGATTCACTTGTCCTTATCTAAGTTGGTACTATCTACCAAGGCTACCTATCTATAAGGTCTATGACTATTTGGTCTGGCAATTTTCCACCAAAGCTGCTTGTTTACAATATCTTTTTTTTGTTTTTTGTTTTTGTTTTTGTTTTTGTTTTTTGAGACAGGGTTTCTCTGTGTAGCCCTGGCTGTCCTGGAACTCACTCTGTAGCCCAGGTGTTTACAATACCTTATAGCTATCTGTTTCAGTGTTTTTCCACAGAGACCCAAGACTTTGTGTTTAACAGGCATGTATATCAGGCCTATTGCTGATTTTTAGGCCTATGACTGATTTTAGGTCTTCAGTGTATAAACAGGGCTGCCCCTGACATTGTTTTGTTTTTGTTTGTTTGTTTAAGACAGAGTTTTTCTGAGAAGCTCTGGCTGTCCTGGAATTCTCTCTGTATACCAGACTGGTGTTGAACTCAGAGATCTGCCTGCCCCTGTCTTCTGAATACTGGATTAAAGTTGTGCACCACCACCACACAGCTTATAATTTTCTTATCACAGCAACAGAAACATAGGCCTGATGGCTCATGGCTTATGACTATAATCCTAACATTTAGGACTTAAGGGCAAGGGGATTGGTATTTAGGTCATCCTTGGCTGTGTAGCAAGTTTGCGACAACCCTGGGCTATATGAGACACCATCGAAAAACTAAAAGAAGTTACCCTGGCTGGGGTGCATTGTCTAACCTCAGTGCAGGAGGGTAAGCCTGGTCCTACAATGACTTGATGTGCCAGGGTTGGGTGATGGTGGTTGTAGGCACTCCCTTCTTAGAGGAGAGGGGAAGAAGAGAATTGGGGACAAGCTGTAGGCGGTGACTGGGAGGAGAGGAGGGCTGTATTGGGATGTGGAAGAAATAAATTAATAAAAAAATAAAGAATTAAATTACATTTCTTAGAATTTAGAATGTAGTTTAATATTTTACCAAAGAAATCTAGTACAACTTTGCCTAATTTATATCTTCTATGTGTAATTTGGCACAATTTTAACTTGAGTTTACAGATAAATGCTTCACTTGTGTGTTGTTCAGGTACAAATATAATGACTGAATTCTATTACTATTGTATAGTGAAAAGTTGCTTAATTATGATCAGTGTGTATATACACTTATAAAAACATTTTTATATTAACATTTTTGATATTGACAAATTTATACTGCTTTTATTTCTCTGGATTTTATTTTCTTGCTGCATTTTAATAGCAACAATTTATAATATAATCAATTCATATATCGATGTGTTTACATCTTGCCATTTTGTGACCTTAGTAACTGTTTTGGTCACAATGCTCTTATTATATGAATGTAGATATTAAAGCATTCTTTTTGAAAAATTCAAAATATTATCTCTAAATCTGATAATTGTAAAGTAATAAATTTTACTAAACGCTCTCTACAGGTCTAGAAAATAATCAGATGTTTTCTTCCAAACACTTTGCTCATGTGATGAATGACACTGAATTCTTTTCTTACAGGAAAAACAGCTTTCACTATTGAAATACATTTTCACTGCTCATGCCTACCAGTCCCAGATCTGGGACTTTGAGGTAGCCCACCCCAACATCAACCCCATCTATTATCTTCTGAAGAAGCATGCAAAAGGGCCAGAGGTCCAAGTTGCAGGATTTCCATAGCACAGGTCAGTAGCAGGATATACAGAAGAGTCCTGGTGAAGATCCAGTGTAGATAGTGTGGTGGAAGCCAAAGGTCTTGAAACAGACCAATGACTCATTGCAATGAGTATCTACAGGTAAGGATATGTGGGGAAAAGGGTGTATTGTGGGACACACTACAGCTTCCAAGACAAGATTTTTTAAATTCTATCTTATTTTATTTGGAGGGGAGGTCGCAAGGGTGGCAGGTAAATAGGAAGGGACGGGGAGATGAGTGGGGTTGTGGGGCATGATGTGAAATTCATAAAGACTCAATTAAACAATAAAAAGGAAAAAGGAAGTTTCCAGCCTCCAGCACACTATATTTCCACATATGAATATTCAAAGCTAAGAGTGCTCATTTATTTTGAATTCATAATAGTTATCTGTCTAGAGTTTATGAAGCACAAAATAGCTATTGGAATATGCTTTATCTTTTTTTTTAAAGATTTATTTATTTATTTTATTTATGAGTACACTGTAGCTATCTTCAGACACACCAGAAGAGGGCATCCAATCTCATTACGGATGGTTGTGAGCCACCATGTGGTTGCTGGGATTTGAACTCAGGACCTCTGGAAGAGCAGTCAGTGCTCTTAACCGCTGAGCCATCTCTCCAGCCCCGAATATGCTTTATCTTATCACTTTGCAGTTCATTGTTTTCTTAAACTGTACAATTTTCTCTATGCTATCATTAAATTGAAATTCTAGACTGATAAATATAGGAAGAATTAGGTAAGAGAATTGGAACTTTTATTGACTTCTATATTTTTCTAGCATTTATTACTCATCCTACATTAACTTATATTTTTTTTTTTTTGTCTTCCAAGCTCCTGCATAAAATTCAGTTGGTACCACAGTGAATGAAAGCGATGATGGTTGAATCACAAATGGTCTGTATTTAATAAAGGCATTCTTTGTATTATATCTCGTGCTTCAGAGAATGTATCGATACATTCTCTAGGAAAGGGAGAAGGCAGACATGGGGGCAGGGAGAATGGAGAAGTAGAGAAAAGAACTTACTTGACACAAAGTAAAATTGATAGAAAAAATGTATCAGAGTCTAATTCTGCAGGAATTCAGCTTCTAAAGAGAGAGATCATTAAGGTGTCCATCAGTTGATACATGTGCATTTCTACTGAACAGTGACTATGGTCATGAAAGGCAATCTCCAAAGTACAGGGGAGCACATTCGTTTTCTGTTATTCGTATTTTGGAATCTGTGCTCTAAATGAGCAGAGGCAGGGCATTGGGATACATTCTTACTTTCTGATATAAAATGCCAGCATGTTTATGTTCAGTTCAGCATTTAAAAGTATTTTTTGAAGTATGTGAATTCTGTGTGTGTGTGTGTGTGTGTGTGTGTGTGTGTGTGTGTGTGTGTGTCTGCAGCCTATGGAGGACCAGAGCAATCACAAGCAGTTGTAAGTCACCTGCCATGAATTCTGCGAATTGAACTCAGGTCCTCTAGAAAAGCAGCACGTTGTTAACCATCTCTTCAGCTCAAGCATTTCTCAATTAAATGTGCATACACTAAAGTCTCTTTGAATCTTCTGTTTTTTGTCACCTTGACACAAACCTAGACATAGTTGAGAAAAGAAGCCTCAACTAAGAAAAATCCTCTGTGAGACTGTAGTCAAGCCCGGGAGGCATTTTTCTAATTACTGGCTGACAAAGGAGAGCTCAGTTCACTGAGGTTGGGGTCAGTCATGAGAGGGTAGGTCTGGGTTGTATCAGAAAGCAAGTCAAGCAAGCCAGGAGGAAAAAGCTAGCAGCACTCACCCATGGCTTCTATTTTAATTCTCTCCCTGACTTCCCTCAGAGATGGACTATCATATGAATGTGTAAGTCAAATAAATCCTTTCCTCCATAGTTGCTTTTGGTCATGGTTTTTCACCACAGCAATCAAAACCCTAAAATACCCTCCAAAATCACTACATTTGAGTGTGTTCAGTCTTTCTGTTTGAAGACAATTAATAAAGACAAGTCTCTTCTTAAAATTTTTCATTAACTATTCACTTCATTGATGGCACACCCACACTGAACATTACAAAATATTTCCCAAATTCACAACTATCAAAACCTCAGCTAGAATCCTTACCAAGTTAATGTGAATATATGGTCATCAGAATTTTTAAAAAAAACTATCTTTGGAGATGATAATGTAATTACAATATTTTGCTTATATCTTTCGCCTCTCCAAGTCATCTTGTCTACCCCTTCCTGTTGACTTCCAAGTATATTGCTACTTTTTCATTAATTGTTGTTACATGCATGTAGATATTTCTAAATACAACCCGCTCAGCCTGTATAAACTTCTGTGTATGTATTGTTTTCAGGGCTGAGAATTTGGTATTGGATACCCAACTGGTGTGCTCTTCCTTTGGGAGGACTACTTCTCTTACTCTCAATATTCCTTAGTTGCCTGCAGTTCTTTATGTAGGGTTGAGGCTCCATGAGCCTTCCCTTATTCACTTTGGCATGCTATTGTTGTCTTTCTTCATCTCATGCTTAGGTACTCATGTTTGTGAGGCTCTATGGGTGTAGATTCTGACAATTCTAGGAGACACAATACCATAATTATAGCAAAGTCTCTGATCTTCTGCCTATTACACTTTTTCCTTCCCGTCTTCTGCAATGTTCCTTGATCTTTAGATGCTACAGTTCTTTTGTAGCTCTATTCATTGGAACTGGGTTTCACAATTCTGCATCAGTCTCTGCCTGTTATAAAGAGAAGTTTGAGAGGTGAGGACTACATTTACCTGTGGATTAAGGACACATTATTTAGACTGTAGTTAGGAATTATGCTAGTTTCAGTAAAGTGGTGGTTGTAGGTTCTCTTGAAAGATCTGCAACTTCACTAGCACTGAGTTGTTGGTTAGGTTTCCAAAACCAAGCATAATTTTCTTCTCATTGAGTGGTTGTAAATTCAACTAGAGAGCTGTTCTACTGTCAAGGTATGTGTGCACCACCGCACCTTTAAAGCAATCTTGCCGTGCTTCTTGTTGTTGAGTTAGCCATGATTTTCTAGTTACATGATAAGAACATGCTAAAAAAGCATAGGTTAGAGCCAGGAAGACCTGTGCTCAGAGCCTTGCTGCACTATGGCAAGCCATAGGAGTTGTTAGCTTTTATGATACCCACGTTATACTACACAGACCCAAAGAAGTTAAACAAGACCCAGTGGAGGATGTTTGAGTCTCACTTAGAAAGGGGATAAAATAATTACAGGAGGCAGATAGAGGGAGGGTGAGAGAGGGGATGGGGAGAGGAATTGGGGGTCAAGATCGTGTGTGGGGAGAGACTGGAGAGAGGACCAGAGGACCAGCAGAATGAATAGAAATCTATAGCTGCATGGGGATTGGGGGATGAGGAGAACCTCTAGGAAGTTCCAGAGAGGATGGATTGGGGAGGATCCCAGAAGTCAATGTACGTGACCTAGGCTGAGATGCCTAAAAGTAGGGATATGGAAACTGAAGAGGCCACCTCCTCTAGCCAGGCAGTACACCAGATAGAGGGATAAGAATACCAACCCCCTACAAAATTTTTGACCCAAAATTTATCCTGTCTAAAAGAAATACAGGGACAAAGATGGAACAGAGACTGAAGGAATGGACAACCAATAACTAGCCCAACTTGAGATTCATCCCATGAGCAAGCACCAATCCCTGACATTATTAATGGTACTCTGTTATGTTTGCACACATAGCATAACTGTACTATGAGAGGCTCTACCCAGCAGCTGACTGAAATGGATGCAGACATCCATAACTAAACAGTGGATGGAGGTTGGGGTCTATTGTGGAAGTTGTGGAGGAAGAATTGAAGACCCTGAAAGGGATAGAAACTCTACAGGAAGACCAACAGAGTCAGCTAACCTGGACCTTTGGGGATTCTCAGGGACTGAGCCACCAACCAAAGAACATACACAGGGGGCGGGACGGAGGGCCCCAGCATATATATAGCAGACACACAGCTCAGTCTCTATGTGGGTCCCCCAACAACTGAAGTAGGGGCTATCCCTAAAGCTGTACCCTAACGATAGAATCTGTTTCCCAACAGGGCTGCCTTCTCTGGCCTCAATGGGAGAGGATGTGCCTAACCCAGCAGAAACTTGATGTGCCAGCATGGGAGGATACTCAGAGAGGCCTCACCCTCTCAGAGGAAAAGGAGTGGGCAGATCGGGGGAAGGACTCTATAAGGGGGAGACCTGGAAAGGGAGGGCAATGTTTGGGATGCAAATAAGTAAATACATGTAAGGGAAAAAAAGAAAAAATGTCATTTATGACAGTGCAATAAATCTACAGGTCAGTAACTCAGTCATGTGCTGTCATTATCTGGTATTAAGTTATTCACATACATGATTGGCAGTGTGACACTATTTATTACAGCACCACATCACAAGACTGTGCCTGCTATATTACTAAGAAACAGAAATGTTTGAGCTGCCCCAGCCTGCAGGGATTCGACGAGACCTTAGGGAAGGGGGCAAAAGAATGAAGGGACAAGAGACACAAGGAATGAGAGCAACTCTGGAGTTCTTTTTTTTTTTTTTTTTTTTAAAAAGGCTTTATTTATTATGTGTAAGTACACTGTAGCTGTCTTCAGACATCCCATAAGAGGACATCAGATCTCTACAGATGGTTGTGAGCCACCATGTGGTTGCTGGGAATTGAACTCAGGACCTCTGGAAGAGCAGTCAGTGCTCTTAACCACTGAGCCATCTCTCCAGCACCAACTCTGGAGTTCTTATCTAGCTCTGAAACTTTAATTTCGGATGCAAGTTATAAAGACACAGCAAACCGGGAAGTTTGGGCAAGGGTCATTGCTTAGGGCTATCCCAATATTGAATGCTTATTGTCCTAGACCATCCCACTGTCATATGTTTATTGTCCTAGACCATCCCATTGTCGTAACCAGCTCCTAGGAAATGCCAGAGGTTCTTTAAGTTCCTGGGACCTGAGACTAGGTTTCCCAGAACAGCAGTTAATTTCCTGGGTTTGGCTCCCAGCATGGAGCCGCATCATGGTCCTGTAAGATTACTACTGCAGTCAGAGATCCTTGTTGACTGAAAACTCATTATAATTTACATGGCTTAATACAATGTATGCACAGTTGTGTCTAAAACAAAAAAAAAGTCTTGAAAAACCAAAAAACAAACAAAAAAAAACAAACAAAAAACAAAACAAAACAAAAATGAAGAGCTCAGTAAGTCCCTATAGCTTCCCTGTCCTAAGGTACAACTGTAATTGAGTGGTCAAAGCAATGTCATCTGTGACTTGAGGCCTTAGGAAATGATTAACCAAGAAACATGGTTGTAATCATTGTCCCAGATATTGACTTCCACATTTCGAGGACTTGATTTTACCTTTCTTGCAAAGCAGTCAGTTAGCTCATTGTTAGCATTTTCTTTAAGCTCCGCCCCACAGTTACCTGGGAACAGCCAAGTATGCCTGACTC
>NW_021604696.1:1604349-1644295 GCF_004785775.1 Grammomys surdaster | reverse complement strand
CAGAGGCACCCCCTTCCCTGACACCTGACTACACATCCACCAAACATATCCCCTCCTCTCTTTATCTTTTTACAAAAACACATCACACATCAGTGTTTTATGGGTAATACAGACCCCAGTACAGTACAGCAGAAGCATGAAGACCAAGTTGATTGCCCACGAGAAGAGCTTGCTTTGCAAGTGTGCTCAGGAGATTGGCCATTTTTATTATAAGCGGTAAGTAAAGCTGCTCTTTCTCTGGAGGAGACTTCACAGAAAGGTTTTTTTTGATAGAAGACACTGAGACAGACGGAAGTTGTTCTTTGAGACCATACGACTTATTTAATGTCTATATTATCTGCAGGCATATTTCTCAGTTATTTCTTTTTTGTTTGTTTCTTTGTTTGTTTTTCGAGACAAGGTTTCTCTGTGTAACCCTGGCTGTCCTGGAACTCACTCTGTAGACCAGGCTGGCCTCAAACTCAGAAATCTACCTGCCTTTGCCTCCCAAGTGCTGGGATTAAAGGCTTGCGCCACCACTGCCCGACTTTTCAGTTATTTCTTTAATTTTGTCATGAAAGGCTGACATTTTGGGACATACTAAGTTTGACAGGCTGGCCTCTTACATTTCAGTTTTCACAAAGTCCTCAAAGTCATGTTCAATCTACATTTACCTCTTACCTTTAGAGCAGAGAGGTGTCCTAAGATGGACTGGCCAGGTACTTGAGCACAGGAATGTTGAACCATGCAAGAATGGAATGTCGCAGGGTCTGAAGAGGGATAAGGCATTTTGGAGGATCTAAAAACAGGAAGCACACTTTCGAGAAAGGGGAAAGGGAAGGGAGTGTCTTGCACTCTGGGGAAGCAGGGTAGGAGTAGAGAAGCTCTGGGGTAGGTATAGAGGAAAGGCATTGTTCTGTTTGCCTTTGGGTGCTGGGATAAACATCAGGACCAAAAGCAATGTGGGGAGGAGAGGTGTGATTTCTTCTTACAAGGTAGAGAAGGTTATCTAGGGAAGCTGGGCAGCAGCTTACAGCAGCACCTGGCTGGCGCCAGGAAGTGAAGCAGAGCACAGAAGAATGCTGATCTCTGGCTTGCTCAGCTGCTTTTCTTGCACATCCCAGGACACCTGCTCAGCAAAAGGACTGCCCACTGTAGGCTACGCCCTTGGAAGAAAGTGCCTTCTCCATGTTTCACCCATGGAAGAGCACAGCAATTGGTTATCTAATACCAAATAATCAGCCTTGAAAACATACAAACAATATTATACAGACTGAGCAGGTTACCTATAAACAACATATAATAAACAGATAATAAATAAATAACGTAATAACTGAGCAGAATACATATAAATAATAATGAAAAATGAAGGCATGTCTTTGAAAGACAGCAAGGAGCAGTATATCGGAAGGCTTGGAGAAAGGGATGGGGAGAAATGATGTCATATTATAATCTCGAAAATAAAAGAAATAATAGAAAAAATTGCATCACAGATGTGGCCATTGGCCAATCAGATGGAGGTAATTCTTCAATTAAGGATCCTACTTCCTGGATGAACTGACAAATGAAGCTAACTATAACAGACACCTTTGACTTGTTTGTAGTATGAGGCAGGTATATGCCTTAGCCCTTTGAGGTCCTCAATTTCTAACTTCTTTGATACCTGTCATTCTCCATGAATCTTGATATCTAGGGCTATGGTTCTCAACCTTCCTAATGCTGTGACCCTTTAATACAGTTCCTCATGCTATGGTGATCCCCCAACCATAAAACTATTTTCATTGCTACTTCATAACTATAATTTTGGTAATGTTATGAGTTGTATTGTAAATATCTGATATGCAGAATGGTCTTAGGTGACCCCCGTGGAATGGTCATTTGACCCCAGAGGGTTGTACCCACAGGTTGAGAACTGCTGACCTAGGGGTTTGCTTTACAGACTCAGACAGGCTGTTGACCTCTTACACTGGCAGGAAGGATCCCAGAATCAACTATGGGGATTGACTACTGAAGACAGCCAGAAAGTAGTTGCACCTGTGGGGTTCAGCATTTCTTTCCTGAAGTCTGGAATATCTAGGGAGCCTGTCACAGACTCAAACACCCTATTCCTGGTAAGATGTCCAACAGTATCTGAAAAATTTCAGGAATGTGGTCCAGCCAGCCCCTACCTCAAACCTAATAATTTGTCTCACTGCAGACAATCCTGAAGAATATTCTGGACAAGGAACAGCTAAAGCTGCATTCTTTGCATACCTAGAAGGAATGAACACCTGCCTGGTATCTCTCTTAGCACCTGCCTGCCTCCAAAGTGACAGGAGAAGCCAATGTAGATTGAAAATGGTTTAGACACTTTTGTGAAAGATAAAGCATACATGGAAATTGCTCAAATGTAGTGTATCAATTCAACATGCCAGTGTTTAGTGACAAATCTTTAATAATTGACCTATGCCCACAGACCATATTAATATATTTGATAAATCAGCTCTGCTGTTTTTTAGATATAAGTAAATAATATAAGGAAAATAATTGATTACATTTAAGTTATATATTTTTATCATTGGTGGATTTTATTTTTTTAGTTTTTAAGATTATAATTATAACATTTCTGCTTCTGCCCTTCAAACCCCCTTGCATATTCCTTCCATTCTCCTCCAAATTCATGACCTCTTTTTTCTTTAATGGTTATTGCACGTATATTATTTGTAACATATTCTAAACATAGTCTTCCCACTCAGTATAATATTACTTGTATGTATGGTTTAGGGCAGACTATTTGGCTTTAGACAACCAATTGGTGTGTTTCCCTGGAGAAGACCATATGGAGTATTCAGCAAGGGGGACTTTCCGTCTACGTCGCAGAAGGTGGCAGTCAAGGGGGTCTGGGGGGTGGTAATTGTGAGAAATGGCAGTGGGATTTATTTGTAGGAGTCTCTTGGACAGTCTCCTGGACAACAACCTAAATGAAGGTGTCTCCCATTTGGTATTGGGATTTCTTGTTAGGTGTCTTTTTTTGACTCTTGTAGGAGGCACCATCAGCTCAGATTTTTAATTTAAGCTTATTGTAATTTAATTAATTAAACTTGATTTAATTTAAGCTTATATATAATATAATACAATATAATTAACATATGTGTGTGCATGTTGAATATTTTTAAGATAAATAATTAACAGCATGATCTCCTGTGGCTTTTCAGACACCCTCATTGTTGATTTCGCCTCTTCTCTCTTTCTTTTGTATTTATCTTCCTCCCAACCTAAGGACCCCCCCCTTCCCATTTCCCTAAGAAGATCTCTTGTATCCTGCTATTGCCTCTCTATTACTTCTAAGTGTCCTATCCTGGTAATAGTCTCTTTTTTCCTTCCTGGTTTCCATCATTACTATAGGTTACACACTCACATCTGAAGATTTGCAGTTAGAATTTGCCTCTGATGAGAAAGAACATGTACCATTTGTCTTTCTGGGTCTGGCTCCAGAGTGTATATTACCACATTGTCACCGTGAATTCATAATGAAAATTCATTATGAATACATTATGAATGTACCACAGTTACATTATCAATTGCAAGACCTTTAGATTATCTCTATTTCATAATTATTATGAATAGAGTAGTAATGAACATGGTAGAGAAAGTATTTATGAAGTAGGGCACTGAGTCCTTTGAACATATACTATGGAGTGATTATAGCTGTGTCATATGATAGATTTATTTTTAGCTTTTTGATAAGTTTCCATACTGATATCTATAGTAGCCATACCAGTTTGCTATCCCATTAACAATGAATGACAGTTCTCTTTTCTCCGCATACGCCCAGCATTTGTGGTCAGTTGTCCTGTTCTCAGTTTAGTCTGAGTACCTGCTAGGACATGTACAATCCTGTTTGTAATAGATACTAACAGCATTGAAAAGGACTTGGTTGTTTAAACAGATCAATGGCCAGCACTGACAACTGAAAAGCAAACATATCCCCAGTTACGGAGTTTGTCTTATTATTCCTAACACTCTTCAGCGGTTCAAGCTGTAATTTAGAGCAGTAAATATAAAGAGGACTTGACCAAGTGCTAAGTTTAACCTCAAAATCAATAGGGCTACTCTGCAAATCAATTTCATCTCTGTGAAACTAATTAATCCTAACCCTGAAGTTTCTTCCTCACTCTATGCAACCCCATTCAATTCTCCCAACGTTAATGTCAGCACTGTAGAGCTAACTTAACCTGAGTACATTCTTTGGGCAACTATTTCTTGTTTTTAGTTTTGTTTTTTGAGACAGGGTTTCTCTGTGTAGCCATGGCTGTCTTGGAACTCACTCTGTAGACCAGGCTGGCCTCAAACTCAGAAATCCACCTGCCTCTGCCTTCTAAGTGCTGGGATTAAAGGCATGTGCCACCACTGCCCAGCTAGGCAACTATTTCTTAACATGTTCTGATCGATTTCCATCTTGCCTTCTTTTCTTTCACAGAGTGAGACGCGTCTAGGAGCTCCCAGCACATTAAGATGTAAGATGCACCACTTCATAATCCCTCATCCAAAATTTGTAGCAGATGAGCCTAAAAGCTGCCTTCTCTTCCTGTCCATCCTTTCTCCCCATCTCCCACACCTAGGCTGCCAACAAACTTTTCCCTTCCTGTCTATACCATCTGTATTAGTTACTATTCTTGTTTCTGTCACCAGGTACCTGACAAAGAGGCAGCTTAAAAAGAAGGAAATGTTAATTTGGGGTTACAGTTTGAGGGTATATAGTTCATCATGGTTTGAGAGGGCAATATCTCACGGCAGTGGGGACATGAAACAGCTAGTCATAACATGTCCACAGTCAGGAAGCAGACTCATCTCTCCTTTTCTATTTTATTCCTTATATAACTCCAACCAATGGAATGGTGGCTCCTATATTTAATAAAGATTGTTCTGCTTCAATTAATACAATCTAAAAGTCGCTTACAGACATGCCCAGATAGAGGTATTCTAGGTGAGTCTAGATCCTTTCAAGTTGACAATGACAATCAGTGTTAACCACCACCTTGTTAATCTGGAAGCCAGATGCTACTTTTAAGTGGAGCTTTCCACCCTTAGCCCCATAAGCTCATGGCCATCCCATAATACAAAATGTATTCAGTCCAATTTTGAAAGTTCCCATGGTCTTTAAACAATTCCACCACTGCTTAAAACCCCCAAGTTCAAGTGTCTTCTGACACTCAAGGTAATGTCTTACCTGTGAGTACCTATAAAATAAAACAAAACAATAAAAACAAAACCCTGCAAGCATCCAATAGACAGTATCGGAGAATAAGCATTCCCAATCCAACAGGGAATAATAAAGGCACAGCTTGGGCCAAATCTTTCAGCTCTGCCTTCTATCTAGCATGTGGGACTTATGGTATACTGCTCCGGGCTCCAAAAGAGTCAGGTAGCCACACACCTGCAGTTATGATGCCTGCAGCATAGACAGCCTCTGTCTTGGGCTGGTTTCATCCTTACAAGCCGGTGTCTTCAGTGGATAGGCCATGGTTCTAGCATCTCCAATATTATATCGTCTCCACTGTGAGTTAGGCTTCAGCATCCCTGATAAACACAATGGCTTCACTGCAGGAACTCCAGCTCTGTGTTAGTGATAAGAATAGAGTCAAAACCCAACAGACTACCACTCAAACTGAAGTGTCTCAGCAAGGCAAACTTTACTTCCATACAGAAGTGTACATGACTACAAAGACCTGGAGATCAAGTACACAGGGTCATGATGGCCATGTATCCCTAGCGCAAGAGGGAACTTGACAGTTCCTCATGGACCAAGATCCAGTCTCAAAATCTGTGTGTAGTTGGCAATCTTGACGGTTAGCAGAAAAGGAAACTGAGGAAAGGGAACAGGGAAAATGGGGTTATAACAAATAATTCCAGGAATCATGACAATGTGTTTGACTTCTAGACATGTAGATATTTTTGATTGGATTCAATTTGGCTGAACACACCTAGATTTCATAACAAAGGAACTGGGTAGAACAAACAGACAAAGGTTAGATTTACTTGACAAAGATGGCTAGATTTATCACAGCCTCTGCCCCATTATAATTACACATTCCTCTTTCAAATTCCATTAAGCAGTGTGGAGTCTATTTTAACTGAGTGTCTTTTTTTAAAAAGTCTCTATGGGTATGGTTTTGGAGGTTGATTCACAGTAGCTGTTTCTTTTAGCCTCTGGACTAAGCCTCTAAGCCAAGGCATTAACCAACAGCTACAGTTATTGTAATTAAGGATGTTAGAGAAGTAATCACTCCTTTGAATTTATCCAACCACTGTTCCATTAAGTTAGTGAGAGGGTTGTCTGCTCCTGAGTTTTCTCACTAGAGCAAGCATTAAAACCCTGGAGAGCCCTGGTAAGGGTCCCTTCTAGAGCTCTGTTGACAGAATTGAAGTATAATATTGTCCCTCCAGAATTACATAAACTCTACTTTTTTCACCCCAAATCATGTCTAATGTTAATTTGTCCTCGCCAATCATCTCACTAGTGGGGTTCAATTGTTCACCTGTCACCTTGATAGCATCTTGGGTGTAATTAACAAATCTTTGATGCTTGTAATAAATATAATGGATCAACAATTTTGTTAGGAATCAATCATCAGAACAAAGCTGACTTGAAATTGGCATCTTTGTTTTATAGCTTTGGAGTTGTTTGTGACTCCCCAGAATCTCTTTGAGAGACAGGCCTTCATAGCCCCAGTTACACTGCCCGTTGGAATCAGCTGCTTTCTCCACATAGAGAGACACAAATATAATTATCTGCAGGACGTGGGGACTTTATAGCCCCAGGAGGCAGATGATACTTCCCGTCTTTAACTGAGAAAAACACTACTGACAGTTCTGGCAGGATCATTGTCCCAGGCCTCTTGGTCTAAGAGAGAGATGACACAATGCATACTTTTTGGATTAGAGGGCCATCTGGTTGGAAAGAAACTTGTTTCAGCCTGTGGTCAGGTTGCTAAGGACAATGACTTATTGTGTTTTAGCTATTTCTCCAAGTCATTCTATTGCAGATAGCAAAGGTAAAGTCATGCTTGTCAATAAGCAGCACAAGCAATGCTTTAAATGAATAACTAAATAAATCAATAAATCGGTTTCTATAACTGGCCTTTTCTACCATATTCTACTTCAGCTGATGATACAGAAATGCCGAAAACTGGCCACTTGAAGTACATACTGATAACTGTTGATCGCTTAACTCGGTGAGTCTAGAGAGTACCTTTACCTGGGACTATTGTAAACGGCTAATAATGACTTAAAATACTTTTAGGAAACATCACATTCATTGACTCAGATAATGGGAGACATTTCCCTGAGTTAACATCTGAGGACTTTCACAAACTCTTTAAATAAATCGGGAAAAATATTGAGAGGACGAGGATTGACTCTGTTCCAAATAAAAGAGCAGGCTTTTGCTATATGTTTCTTTTTCTTAGCTTTGTCAAAAGTGTAGTCTATTCAGCATCTAAGCACGTGCCCAAGAAACAGAAAAGCAGGGACACTGTAGCCTTAGCTTTATTTTCCTCAGAGGTCATTTTGCCTCAATTATTTCCTATCCTGGCCTGCTGTGAGGCTATCAGAGATTCTAATCCCCTTTCTTTGGGGGGCATTATACTCTGGTAGTATATCCATCACATTCCCTCGCTGCTTATATAGAGGTTTCTTGCTTAGCAATTTCCCTTTGGAGCAATAGCCCATATCTGGTGCTTCATGGCAACAGGCAGATCCGTAAAACTCCCAGACTCGAGGCCAATGACTTCTGGAAAGTTGTATGATGTCACCATCTCTGAATATCTCTGGAACTGTGAATCAGGACCTTGCATTAAGTAAACTTCACCTCATCAATGTGTCCTTCTCTCTCATTCAATCTCCAGGATGGCACGACGACCAAGGGGTACCGTGTAATCTTGGTGTTTCTTATGTTGGTCTGTGCAGAGTTACCCAGACATGCCAGGTGACTATTTGGGCTCTTCACTGCATTTCCCAGTCATCTTTGGTCCTGGGTATCTTCACCAATATGGAAAGTGCCAAAGACTCAGTACCACAGGATACCACAAAAGGCTGTGGGATATGTCTCCTCTTGGAGGGAGTCTGGGATCTTGAGTGGGCTAGAATTGTGGAGAGTCACCCAAACTGTCAAGGATGAGATTGAGGTCACAAACCAATAGATTGCAACTCAAATTTAGGTGTCTTGACAAAGAAAACTTTACTTTAGGATGGAAGGGTACATGGCTGCAAAAACCCGAAGAGTAAGCTAACCTAGTCATAATGGTCTCTCACTTTTATCCCTAATGTAAAAAGAACTTGGCTATTATTCCTAGCCTGAAACTGAACATCACAGTCTGCACTTGATGGGCCAACTTGAGGAATGGTGGGAAAGGAAGACCAAAAGAGGGGTATGGAGAGAAGAGTGTAGAGTATTCTAGGAATTGTGGCAATGAGTTTGGATCTTAGAGCCAAATACATGAATATTTCTTGACAAAGTAACCGGGGTGGACATAAAAGGAAAATAGACATACAAATTCTACCTTTATGTGATGGAAAAGACTAGATTTCTCACATCTGATACACACCGCCTGGCTTGACTACCTTTTAAGACTCTTAGTGCAAGCTCTCATGACCCTCTCAGTCAAATATTTCATGCATATAAAACCAGTTCCAGCCAGGCAGCGGTGGCACACGCCTTTAATCCCAGTACTTGGGAGGCAGAGGCTGGCGGATTTCTGAGTTCGAGGTCAGCCTGATCTACAGAGAGAGTTCCAGGACAGCCAGGGCTACACAGAGAAACCCTGTCTCAAAAAACAAACAAACAAACCAGTACCACATGGAAAAGCTT
Organism: Grammomys surdaster; assembly: GCF_004785775.1. Lineage (NCBI taxonomy): Eukaryota > Metazoa > Chordata > Mammalia > Rodentia > Muridae > Grammomys > Grammomys surdaster. The sequence goes on along the minus strand of NW_021604696.1, from coordinate 1,635,468 downwards.
CCAAGTTCTACTGCTGACTTACATGCTTCTTCCTCCTTTGCATACAGTTGCATCCACCTGTGTGATGACATGTAGGGGTGGGAGAAACACTTCACTACATTGTTGCTTTTGAGCAAAAACCTACTTCAGTAGGGCTCTCCATTTGGGCTCCTCCTTTTGTGGTTTCCCTTTGATCCCTTCTTCCTTTTTTCTTCCTGTCTCCCTTGTAACAGCCCATTCTACCCCATGTTTGGGGGCCACTTTGTAACTGCCCGAGCTGCTGCTCCAATCTGTGGGTCAGGGTTTAGCAAGAGAGAGAGTGGGGATGGAGGGGTGAGAGACGAAAAAGATGGATACAAGACAGAGTCTGGTCACGTCTCCCCCTTATTGAAAGGAAATCCTGGGTATATATAAGCATATGCAGGGAAATGCAGCTGAAGACACTTTACCACGTGTGCCTTGCAGCTGGGGGCATTAAACAACAAAACAAGATATGTGAGAAAAACAAGATGTTTATCAGAGTGTGCTCAGCTGTTGTAGGCTGTTGAAAACAAGTCTCTTGTCAGGGTATATGGCTCAAGATGGCTGCAAAGATGATAGCCGGTTTCTGCTCAGAGTTGGCGCCCAATACTCCCTCCCTCTCTTCTTCCTTCCTTCCTTCTTCCTTTGTGTGTGTGTGTGCACATGGAAGCCAAAAGTCAACCTCAGGTGTTGTCTATCTTGTTTTTTTGAGATGGGCTATCCACTGGTCTAGAACTTTCCAAGTAAGCTATACTGGCTACCCAGGAAGCCCCAGGAATCTGCTTGCTTCTGCTGTTCGGCCCTGGGATTAAAAGTATGTGTTACCACATGTGGCTTTTAAAAGTGGGTCCTGGGTAATCTCAGGTCCTCATGCTGAGGAAGCAAAGTGCTTTACAGACTGAGTTGTATCCTAGGGCCCAGGTTCCCTTCTTTCATGAGAACTTGCACTCTCATAAATTGGAGCTTTTGATGGGTGGTCTTAGCCTCAAGGAACCGTCTTATACCCTAGAGCAGAGCAACCTGTTGTTCTTTAATGGTGCTGATCTCTTTCAGGAGCCTATCTGTTTCCTCAGCCTCTTTGAAACCTCAAAGCCTCTCCGGTCCCAGCCACATGGAACACGTTCTCATGTGTGCACCTCACTTTGTTGCTCACTCTCACGGTGCACCCCAATAAAAGAAGTGAGCCGTTACTATGATACAGACTTAAAGCTATTCTGTCTCGATATTTCCTCCACTGAATTGTTTCACTACACTTTTATTCAGCCCCACTCAAGTTCTCTTTAAAATGATCATTATAATAACTTTAAATAAGACATAGTTAATAATCTCAGGGAAAGAGTCCTCAGAAGAGTTCATCTCAATGATGCTGCTTTCTCTCTCCCTCTCTCTCTCTCTCTTTTTTTTTGTTTATTTTGGTTTTTCGAGACAGGGTTTCTCTATGTAGCCCTGGCTGTCCTGGAACTCACTCTGTAGACCAGGCTGGCCTCGAACTCTCGAACTCAGAAATCCGCCTGCCTCTGCCTCCCAAGTGCTGGGATTAAAGGCGTGCGCCACCACCGCCTGGCTGATGCTGATCTCTTATGAACCTCAGCTGATTCTTGAGCCCCAGCGAACCAGCATCAACTGCCACAGTAAAACAAAACTTTTACTTCAATGGTGCTGGTCTTTTGTTAAATTCAGCCCTTGCTAACCAGAAACCACAGATTCTTCATTCAAATGTTATGCACGTAGTCTTAATAGAGTTCCCTCTATTAAGCTCAAACTTCCCTCTGAAATATCACAAGCAAGGTCTCCATTGTGTGCACTGTTCTCAGAACTATCTCCCAAATTCCCACAACAGCAGCTCATTAAGCTCAGAGCACTCAATGGCCTTTCCAGTCCAAAGTTTCTCAACGCTTCCACAATCCTCCCAGAAAACAACATGCTTGAGTCTTCCACGGCAACAGTTTATGCTCTAGTACCAACTTCTTTTTTATCTTTATTTTTATTTATTTATTTATTTATTTATTTTTGGTTTTTTCGAGACAGGGTTTCTCTGTATAGTCCTAGCTGTCCTGGAACTCACTCTGTAGACCAGGCTGGCCTTGAACTCAGAAATCCACCTGCCTCTGCCTCCCAAGTGCTGGGATTAAAGGCGTGTGCCACCACCACCCGACACCAACTTCTGTCTTATGTTTCTATTACTGTGATAAATGCTGTGATCAAATGGTAATGTATTAGTTATTTTTCTATTGCTGTGCTAAAACATTATGCCCAAGGTAGCCTATTTGAGAGTTATGTCTCCAGAAGGTTAAGTTCATAATGCAAGAGACAGCATGGGATCAGGAGGTAGGCATGTGGCTGGAACTGGGTGATGAGCTTTTAAGGCTCACATCTCAAACCACAAACAAGAAGCAAAGAGAAAATGCAAACGGAGCATGGTTTTTAAAATCTTGAAGTCAATCATCAGTTGCATACTTCCTCCAGCAAGACCACACCTCTCAAACATACACAAACATTGTTATCAAGTGGAACCAAGTATTAAAATGCTGGGGACTATGCGGGACATCTCATTCAAATTAACACAAAGGGAGCTGATTTGGTTTATAGTCGCTGTCCATCATGGAGGCTAGTCAGCAGAAAGTCAATACAAGAACTTGAAGCAGAGCCGGGCAGTGGTGGTGGACGCCTTTAATCCCAGCACTTGGAAGGCAGAGGCAGGCAGATTTCTGAGTTCGAGAGTTTGATGCTAGCCTGATCTACCGAGTGAGTTCCAGGACAGCCAGGGCTACAGAGAGAAACCCTCTTTGGAAAAACCAACCAACCAACCAAACAAACAAACAAAAAAAACCTTGAAGCAGAAGCCACGGAGTAGTGCTGCCTCCTTATGGATCATTCAACCTGCATTTTATACAACTCAAGATTATCTCCTCAAGGACAGCACCACCTACAATGGGCGGAGCCCTCACACATCATTATTCAACAAGAAAATGCCCTCAAAGACTTGCCTACAGGCCACTACTATAGAGAGGTTTCCTCAGTTGAGGCTTCCTCTTCTCAGAGGACTCTAACTTGTGACAAGTTGCCAAAGACAACTGGAAGAGCATCTTTTGTTGGGAGCCGACTCCTAGCTGAAAGCGGCTATCATCTTTGCAGCCATCTCGAGCCATATACCCTGACAAGAGACTTGTTTTCAACAGCCCACAACAGCTGAGCATACTCTGATAAACATCTTGTTTTTCTCACATATCTTCTTTAGCTGTTTAGTGCCGCCAGCTGCAAGGTGCACGTGATATCCACTCGGCAAAGCACATGACGTAGTGCCTTCAGCTGTACTTGTCCATGAGGGCAAGGCACGTGGTAAAGGGTATAAATACCCAGGATTTTCTTTCACTAGAGAGAGACTTGATCAGACCCTCTGTCTTGTCTCCATTCTTCATGTTTCTTGCCCCTCCATCCCCACTCTCTCTCTTGCTAGACCCTGTTGACTGACCCAAACGAGCTGGGGCATAGTGGCCCCCAAATGTAGGGTAGAACTGGTCGTTACTAAGTGGTGCCTCAATGTTGGGCTCCAGTAAGTGGGATACAGTGAGGGACACCTAGAGAACTGAAAGCGTGCATCCTCACTCCAGCGCTGGAGAACCTGTTGACTGACCCGAACAGGCTGTTACAATCTTTGCTGAAAATCAGGTGGCCAGGACCTGTAGACGTGGCTGGAGACATTGGTTATGAGCACTTTCTACACTTTCAGTGGGCTAGAGTTCAGTTCCCAGGCACCTCATAACTTGTAGTTCTAGTTCCAGTGACTCTCATGCCCCATTTTGGCCTTTATGGGCACTACACATGCAAACACACACACAGATTTTTTTTTTCTGAAAAAAAAGAAAAAAAGCAAAGGTGCTTGGCTAAAGTTGTATGAACTTGTCTCTTGTCCTTCTATTCTATTTGACTGACCTACAATTGATTGTCTGTCTTTAGGTCATGTTTGTGCTGTGTTTTACCATATCTTTTTTTTTTTATATATAAATTGAAATAAAGAATGGTAATTTGTCTAGTATGGTTGTTTTTGCTAAGGGTTGCTTTGAGTGTCTGGGATTTGGGGGAGGGTTTGTTTTTTAATTAATTAGTTATTAAGTACACCCCAAATGCTGCCACCCTTTGAGGTCCCCCCTTGAAGAGTTCTTCCCTCCTCCACTTCATCCCTAAGAAGGTAGCCCCATCTCCCAGCATTCCCCTCCCTGGTGCATCATGTCTCTGCAGGATTAGACCCATCTCCTCCCATATAGACCAAACAATGTAGTGTTCTGCTACATACATGTTGGGAGCCTCGGATCAGCCTGTATATGCTCTTTGGTTGGTGGCTCAGTTTCTGGAAGCACCCAGAGATCCAGGTTAGTTGACACTGTTTGTCTTCCTGTGGGATGGTCATCTTTTTGAAGGCCTTTAATCCTTCCCCTAACTCTTCTGAAGAGGTCCACAACCTCTATCCGATGTTTGTCTATGGGTATCTACATCTATCCTGGACAGTTGCTGGGTAGAGCCTCCCAGAAGACAGCCATGCTAGGCTTCTGTCTACAAGCACAACATAGCACAATTAATAGTGGTAGGGATTGGTGCCTGCCCATGGGATGGGATTCAAAATGAGCCAGTCACTAGTTAGCCATTCCTCCTGTTTCTGCTCCATCTTTGTCCCTGCATTTCCTTTAGACAAGACCAATTTTTGGTCAACAGTTTTCAAGGTGGGTTGGTGTCCCCATCCCTCCACCAGGGGTCCTGTTTGGTTATTGGAGGTGGTCTCCTCAGCTTCCATAACCCTACTCTTGGTCTTCAGCTAAGACCACCTATATTGACTCTTGGGAGCCTCCCTCTTGGGACTTCCTAGAGTATTCCCCCACCCCTAACCCTGGGTAGCTGGTATTTACAGTCATTTTGCTGGCCCTCTAGGCCTCTCCCTTGTCTCTCCCCATGCCTGATCCAGTCTCTGTATTCCCCTTGCCCTCCCCTCTCCCACTCAAGCCTTTCCCTCCTTCTACCTCCCATGACTATTTTGTTCTGCCTTCTAAGTGGAATTAAACATTCTCACATGGGCCTTCCTTCTTGCTTAACTTCTTTGGGTCGGTGGGATATAACATGAATATTCTGAACTTTTTGGCTACTATCCGCTTATCAGTGAGTATACACCATGTATGTCCTTTTGGGTCTAGGTTACCTCACTCAGGATGATATTTTCTTTTTCTTTTTCTTTTTTCTTTTTTTCTTTTTTTTTTTGGTTTTTCGAGACAAGGTTTCTCTGTGTAGCCATGGTTGTCCTGGAACTCACTCTGTAGACCAGGCTGGCTTCGAACTCAGAAATCCGCCTGCCTCTGCCTCCCAAGTGCTGGGATTAAAGGTGTGCGCCACCACCACCCGGCAGGATATTTTCTAGTTCCATCAATTTACCTGTGAAATCCATGATGTCCTTCTTTTTAATAACTGAATAGTATTCCATTGTGTAAATGTACCACATTTTCTATATCCATTCTTTAGTTAAAGGACATCTGGATTACTAGGGTGGTTGGCAGTTCCAATTAGGATGAGTGGTTGGTCAGAGTTTCAAGCTTGAGGCTCCTGAAGGTTTGTTACCATGGGGAGGCAGGATGCTCTTGGAGTCCTGAAAAGCTCCTCCAGAGTGGGGAGCTGGGACTTTTGTTTTATTCTGTGCTTCCATATAAATCTTAAGATTTTTTTTTCTATTTCTGTTAGTACTGGAATTTTTATTGGAATTACATTGAATCTGCTCTTGCAGAAGACTCACATTCTGTTTCTTGAACCCATATAATGGCCTACAACCATCTATAAATCCATTTTGAAGATATCTTACCTTCCTCTTACCTCTACAGCCACCAGGCATGTACAGGTTGCACATATATACATACATGCAGGCTGTCTTATTTAGGGTTTTATTGTTGGGAAGAGACACCGTGACCCCAGCAACCCTTATAAAGAAAAAACATTTAATTGGGGCTGGCTTACAGTTTCAGAGGTTCTGTCCATTATTATTATGGTGGGAAGCATGGCAGCATGCAGGCAGACATGGTGGTGAGGTAGGAGCTTGAGAGTTCTACATCTTGATCTGCAGGCAGCAGGAAGAGAGAGCACCTCTGGCCTTGGCAAGAGTATTTGAAACCCCAAAGTCCACCGTCAGTGACACATATTCTCCAACAAGGCCACACCTATTCACTCCAACAAGGCCACTTCCTGGAAGCCATTCTTATTCAGTCACTACACAGGTGAAACAGTAATATACATGAAATAATTAAAAAAAAACATCTAAAGGTATTTTATAACCTAATTTAGACATACATGTATAAATGTATGTGAATTAAACTATGTGACATCCGGCAATTTGTTTACATGATTCCAGGAAAAGTAAAGAAATTTAAAGTCAATGGATGTAGATAACCAAACAATGTTGTGTGATAGCTAAAGAAATTTCACTTTGTGCTAGGCATCCATTTTGGTACCTAATAGCTGGTTGTCTCTGACTCAAGATCCTAGAAGGCGGTTCTGCATAATTGCAACCCCTTGACTCCCACCCAGGAATGTGACGCTACAACCATCTTCTTGTGATGATTGACTGATTGCTGATTTGGCTTCTGTATCTTCTTATGCCAACATTCAAGGACATTTTGAGGTCACTTTGACCATCTGATCTTGGAATAGCAGAACAGTTCTTAGGGTTTTTTCCTTTAAAGGCCATTTCTTCACTCACTTCTGCACAGCACATCTCTGATTCGAATTAGAAACTGTGGCCCTAATAATAGCTTTAATAAATTTGCTTAATCATAATCTAAATGGAGTCTAGGGTCTTTTCCCAGTGATCTTGAACTCCACAACAATGAAATAGTAAGTATAGTTGTTAGAGGATGGATCCAAACAAAACTTATTATACTATTTTGTCATTGATTTTATCATGTCTACTTGAACATACACACACACACACACACACACACACACACACACACATATATATATATATATATATATATATACATACACACACACACACACACATATATACATACACACACACACACACACATTTCTTTGCTTCTTGTTTGTTTGTCTTGTTTTGGAGCTGGATCTTACTAGGCATTCTAGGGCCTTAAACTCTATACTTCTGCCTCAGTCTCTCAAGTGCTGAGTCGTTAGTTGTGTACAACCACACTATGGTGGTTTGAATATGCTTGGCCCAGGGAGTGGCACTATTAGGAGGTGTGGCTTTGTTGGAGTAGGTGTGTCACTGTGGGCATGGGCTTTAAGACCCTTGTCCTAGCTGCCTGGAAGCCAGTCTTCTGATATTTGTAGTCATATCAAGGTGCAGAACTCTCAACTCCTTCAGCACCATTCCATGCTTCCTGCCATGATGATAATGGAATGAACTTCAGAATCAGTAAGCCAGTCCCAATTAAATGTTGTCCTTTATAAGAGTTGCCTTGGTCATGGTGTCTCCTCACAGTAATGGAAACCCTAACTAAGACACACACCCAGCTTTACATAGCTATTTTATTTTATTTATTTATATTTTTGAAGATATTTTTTTGATAGTTTTATACATGTATATAATAAATTTAGGTAGTTTTTCACCTCCTACTACTCTCAGCTCCTTGCCTGCTTTGTGTTTGTGTGTGTGTGTGTGTGTGTGAGAGAGAGAGAGAGAGAGGGGTGTGTGTGCTTGTATTAACATATATGTGAGGCTATTTACTGGAGCATAGTCACCTTTCCAGTGACTATAGGACTGAAGAAAGTGACTAACTACTGCCACCAGGCCCCCCCCCCCCCCAGGGTGTTTTAGCTACTTTTCCTGTTGATATGATAAAGTTCTCTAACCACTTAAGGGAGGAAGGGAATCTCCTGGCTCACTCACAGTTCCAGGGCATAGTTCACTAGGTGAGAAGTCATGATGAACCAGTTGGTCACATAGTATCCACAACTGAAAAGCAGAGGGTAGTAGATACACTGTGTCAAGATGAACCAGTTGGTCACACAGTATCCACAACTGAAAAGCAGAGGGTAGTAGATACACTGTGTCACGATGAAGCAGCTGGTCACACAGTATCCACAACTGGAAAGCAGAGGGTAGTAGATACACTGTACTTTTTTTCTACACTTACATCATCTAGGATTCCTGCCCAGGAAATGGTCCTATCAGAAGTTGAAATGGGTCTTCTGTCATCAATTAACTTAATCAGATGGTTCTAGATTCTGTCAAATAGACAATTAACACTAGCATTGTATCCAACAACTATTAACTGCAAATCGTTCCCCAGGTTTCCTAGCTGGGATAATTAGTCATGTGTTCCTATCTTCCCAGGAACAGTGTCACACTGTAATTTAGCAAGCCTGGGGGGGGGGGGAAGTCATGGAGATCTAAATTTATAACCAGAAGCACAGGTCACAGCCCCAATCTTGTGATTGATCCTTAGAATGGGACAGTGAATGGAACTGAGCTTTTCTTTTTTCTTTTTTTTTTATAATTTTAATTACATGCAAGTATTTAGGTCAGATCTAGTGTTTTTGTTTGTTTGTTTGTTTTGAGACAGGGTTTCTCTATGTAGCTCTGGCTGTCCTGGAACTCATTCTGTAGACCAGGCTGGCCTCGAACTCAGAAATCTGCCTGCCTCTGCCTCCCAAGTGCTGGGGTTAAAGGCGTGCGCCACCACCGCCCAGCTGGAACTGAGCTTTTCAACTGTGGAATTCAACACTATTCTAAGGAGTAGTATCAGAGTTGAGTTGTAGAGCAACATCATAAATCAAAATGCATGTAACTTATTGTATTAGTTAGGGTTTTACTGCTGTGAACAGACACCATCACCAAGGCAACTCTGTTTTTTGTTTTTTGTTTTGTTTTTGGGTTTTTAAAATTTTTTTTGGTTTTTGAAGGCAGGGTTTCTCTGTGTAGTCCCGGCTGTCCTGGAACTCACTCTGTAGACCAGGCTGGCCTCGAACTCAGAAATCTGCCTGCCTCTGCCCCCCAAGTGCTAGGATTAAAGGCGTGTACCACCACTGCCCGGCTAGGCAACTCTTATATGAACAACATTTAATTGGGGCTGGCTTACAGGTTCAGAGATTTAGTTCAGTATCATCAAGGTAAGAGCATGGCAGCATCCAGGCAGGCATGGTACAAGAGGAACTGAGAGTTTTACATCTTCACCTGAAGGCTGCTAGTGGAAGAGTGTCTTCCAGGCAGCTAGGACAAGGGATTTAAAGCCCACAATCACAATGACATACCTATTCCAACAAGGCCACATCTCCAAATAGTGCCACTCCGTGGGACAGACATATTCCAACCATGACGCTTATCAAATATGGGTAACAGTTTAGCTATAAAGTAAGTACTCCTGACATCCCTCCAAATAGGCTTCTATGTTGAAAGGTTTCTAGCTGCTGAATTCAATCATTAGGAGTTGATTGTACCTAGCAGATCTATATAACAAGTTCCAGGACAGCTAAGGCAACATAGAAAAAAACCCTGTCTCTAAAAACAAAGAAATGAAACATGAGTTGATTGTACCATGAAGACTTTGACATTATCACTATATTAATGTATCTGAAGTTGGAAGAATTGTACCATTGAGAATGTGTTTTTGGGAGTTATATGTTGCCCAGGACCCCTCTTTGGCTGTCTTTGCATCCTTGATGCCCTGAAATGGACATCTGTGTTCCAACACATCCATCCTCTATGATGTTCTGCTTTACAATAGGCCAGAAACACTGGAGCCAGCCAACTCTAATCCCCAAAGCTGTAAACCCTAAAAAGCATTCCCTCCATTTATTTTATTATTATTATTTTTAATTTTGAGTTAGAGTTTTAGCCGGGCGGTGGTGGCGCACGCCTTTAATCCCAGCACTTGGGAGGCAGAGACAGGCGGATCTCTGAGTTCAAGAGTTTGAGGCTAGCCTGGTCTACAGAGTGAGTTCCAGGACAGCCAGGGCTACACAGAGAAACCCTGTCTCGAAAAAAACAACAAACAAACAAACAAAACAAACAACAACAAAAAGATAGAGTTTTACTACATAGCCCTAGCTGGCCCTAAGTTTGTGGTCCTCCTGGCTCACCCTCTCAAGTACTAGCATTGTAACCATGCACTCTTGACGTGACCAGCGTTTTTCTCCCTTTGAGTTACTGTCCCTCACATATTTATCAGAACAAGTGACTCTGACTACCACATATGATATTTGACTACATAGCGGACTGCAGAACATCTGTTGTTTGTGCTCATGAGATCATGACTGGGTGGAGATGCAGCTCATGACAATGCCTATCACCTTGAATGAGTATCATAGCACAGGAAAAGATAAGCACTTAAAGTGTTGTTTCCACTGAATATGTGTCACACTAGTGTTATCATAAAACTGAAAATTGTAAGTTGTGGGCATCTGCATTTATTCCCCAGAAAGGATTCTCACTGTTGTCTGAGGCTGTTGAAGGCTTGGACCACAGAAAACCAAGTTCAAGTCTTTGGTTTCTCTAGATAGTCCAGGAATCAGTTGAGTCATAATTCTACATAGGCCATTTCATTTCCAAGTCATCCTTAGTTTATTGCAGGAAGGATTGACAACTCTTAAGTTATGAGGTTGAAGCATCTCTTCTGTAGTTGACATATATTCAACATCAACAATATTCTTTTTTTTTTTTTTTTTTTTTTTTTGGTTTTTCGAGACAGGGTTTCTCTGTATAGTCCTGGCTGTCCTGGAACTACTCTGTAGGCCAGGCTGGCCTCGAACTCAGAAATTCGCCTGCCTCTGCCTCCCAAGTGCTGGGATTAAAGGTGTGCGCCACCAACGCTCGGCCATCAGATAATATTCTTAACCAATGGGAACATATCATGTACTCATGTAAGAGCAATTATCTAGGTCCTTTTCTTTTCTTACAGGTGTGGTCTAGTAATAGTTTATCATCTCATCCTGCACTTAGAAGTAGGTCGCAAGACAGATTGGAAGGGAGACGGAGCCTGATAGGAGCATTAGAGCCTTAAGGAGAACTGCAGAGGGAGGAGGACTTTGACTTCCGGCCGGAAGAAGAAGAAATATTTCTGAAGACTTTCTAATAGGCTTAAGGATTTACTGTAGAATTATACCTACAGCAAAGATTTCTGTGGTTTTCCAAAATTACTTACCATCTTGCTCTTTGCCAGAAAAGCTTGCAGGGTTAGCTGGTCAATGCTCCTTACGCATTTGTATGCACCTTACTGCTGGTTCTGGGCTAAGGAAAGACTCCTTGGGTAAATATCAAAGAGTGCCCACATCTACTCTGACTGAACTATCTTTTCCTTTTAAAAGTAAAAATGGATGCACACATATACAAAGGATTTGGAAGAAAATTAATAATCTGAGAAAGACCAAGAGGAGCAAAAGAAACATAAAGCCAATTTGAGAAATAGAACAACAACAACAACAACAAAACAGGTAAAACAATATTTTCTGAAAAGTTCAACTCGATGTTCTATTTAGAAAACTGTGTCAGATGCTCTACTAGTAACTATGCAAATAAACCATCAGACATGCAACAGATGTCGGAACACAAAAAACAACGGTGAGAGATGAGAGGAACTCAATTAGCAATTCTAAAAGGTTCTATAGTGGAGGGCAATGCAGGTTGTCCACACTCTAGTGGATGACCTTACACCCATGAGCATACAGGCAGCACTCGTTGGACTTGTGAGTTATAAATAATAATAATAATAGTAATAGTAATAATAATAATAAATAGAGAGAAAGGAAGGAAGGAAGGAAGGAAGGAAGGAAGGAAGGAAGGAAGGAAGGGAGAGAGAGAGAGAGAGAGAGAGAGAGAGAGAGAGAGAGAGAGAGAGAGAGAAAAGACAAAATTGGGGGCATCTGGGAAGAGTTGGAGGGAGGGGTGGATGATACAATGTAAACACATTGCACTCTCACATGAAATTACTAAAGACTATGTTTAAATGCCTAAGAGGTCTCCTAGACTGAAGTAGGAAAGCGGAATGAAAAGGAAGATTTGAGCTGGGCAGTGGTGGTGCACGCCTTTAATCCCAGCACTTGGGAGGTAGAGGCAGCCGGATTTCTGAGTTTGAGGCCAGCCTGGTCTACAGAGTGAGTTCCAGGACAGCCAGGGCTACACAGAGAAAGCCTGTCTCGAAAAATAAAACAAAACAAAACAAAACAACAAAAAGAAAAGGAAGATTTGAATACAGATAGGGAAGGAAAGCATGGAAGGGCAGGCTGGTATACAGAGGCTCAGTCTATGGATTCCAGCATTTGACAGGTTACATGCATTTCAAAGATGGAGACTTAAAGAAACAGAGGAGAAGAGATTTGGCACATCAAAGTCTCTGTGGGGGTAAGGAGCATAGAGGAGAGGAGATTTTTTTTTTACTAATTAATTATTTTATTTATCTACATCCCAGCTGCCCTCCCTCTCAGTCCCCCCTCAAAGAGTGTTTTCCCCCTACCCCTACCCCTTCGCTTCTGAGAGGGCCACCCCATCCTCCCTCCCTGGGGTATCAAGTCTCTACAGGATTAGGTACATCCTTCTCCCACTGAGGCCAGACAAAGCAGTGCTCTGCTACATATGTGCCTGGGCCTATGACCAGCCCATGTATGCTCTTTGGTTGGTGGGTCAGTCCTGGGAGCTCTGAGAAGTCCAGGTTAGTTGACACTGTTGTTCTTCCTATGGGGTTTCCATCCCCTTCAGAGCCTTCAATCCTTCCCCTAACTCTTCCATGGGGGTCAGCAATCCTAGTCCAGTACTTGGCTGTGAGTATCTACATCTATCTCAGTCAGCTGCTGGTAGAGCCTCTCAGAGGACACCCATGTTTGCAAGCACAACATAGCATCAGTAATAGTGTCAGGGATTTGTGCCCAGTTGGGCCAGTTACTGGTCAGCCATTCTTTCAGTAGGAAAAGAGATTATTAAGGAGAATAATTTTTTTAGACCATCCGAGCAGATTTTGTTTAAGTTTTTGAAAACTTTTAAAAGCATCAATGAGGAATTAATTTGATAATTAATTTGAGGCTACTTGATAAATAAAATAATATATTCCATACAAACATTGACTTTGTATTTTAGTTTCTCAAGGTTAAATATAAAATCATAAATGCTTGAACTCAGCATGGAGTGCTCCCCTGTAATCTCACCCCTTGGGAATCTGAAGCAGGAGGACCAGAATTCAATGACAGCATGGTGAGAGCTTGGCAAACAAGCCTAAAGTAGCAGTTATCAACCTGTGGGTCACCACCCCTTTGGAGGTCATACGATCCTTTCACAGAATGTCAGACATGGTGCATATCTGATATTTACATTACAATTCACAACAATGACAAAATTACAGTCATGAAGTAGCAAGAAAGATAATTTTATAGTGGGGAGGGTCACCAAAAAATGAGGAACTTCCTTCATAGCATTAGGAAGGTTGAAAACCACTAGTCTAAAAGCTTCAAGACAGAAAATCCAACTCACTTTCAGAGAATTGAGAGAGCATTTAACATTTAACATTAGTTTCCTATATAGCAATATATAGCAATATTGGGCATGAGATTGCAATGAAAACCTATATCTATAGTTAGTTATTTTCTGTTTTGTTTTTTAAGATAGGCCTTCAAGATGACCTAAATCTCACTGTGACCCTCACACTAGCTTTAAATCACAGCAATACTAGTAAACCATCCTCTCAAATGCTGGGATTATGAAAATGAGCTACCATACTTGTACTTTATAAACTTCTAAGAGAAATCATTGTGAATTTAGCATTTTATGCCTGGATAGAATATCTGACAGTTATGAGGATAAAAGAATATATTTCTTTTTTTTTGTTTGTTTGTTTTTGGTTTGGTTTGGCCTCAAACTCTCGAACTCAGAAATCTGCCTGCCTCTGCTTCCCAAGTGCTGGAATTAAAGGCGTGTGCCACCACTGTCCGGCAAGGAATATATTTCTAAGCATATGAGAATTCATCTTTCTAGAGAATACTATTTTAATAGGTAGTTTGACAAAACATGGAGTAAAACTGAGTCCAATGAGTGAGAATATGGAAACAATTAAGCTAAGCCAGAAGACAAAGTTTGTCTAGATGGAGGCAGGAACCAGACTGTCTGACCACAAATAGTAACATGCAGTATGGATATTGCTCAGCCTATATTAAAAACCTACAGTTTGCTGGGCAGTGGTGGCACATGCCTTTAATCCCAGGACTTGGGAGACAGAGGCAGGCAGATTTCTGAGTTCGAGGCCAGCCAGGTCTACAGAGTGAGTTCCAGGACAGCCAGGACTACACAGAGAAACCTTGTCTGGAAAAACCAAACCAAACCAAATCAAATCAAAACAAAACAAACCAACCAACCAAACAAAAATCCCTATGGTTCTTTTGTCAGTAAAATGAAAGAGAAATAGTCAAAAATAGCTAAAAGCAATAAAGATTTTGAAAATGATGGCTTAAAAGTGAAGTGTTTTTGCTTGATGTTTAGAATGTTGTTTGACTGCTCTAGGGCTGTAAAATTCAGTTATAAACAAAGTGTAATCTCATGTCATACTAAAAAATATTAACATTCATATATCTATCTATCTATATATAGATATAGATATAGATATATAGATATAGATATATAGATATATAGATATATAGATATAGATAGATAGATAGATATAGATACTCTTTTTTGTTTGTTTGTTTGTTTTCGAGACAGGGTTTCTCTGTGTAGCCCTGGCTGTCCTGGAACTCACTCTGTAGATCAGGCTGGCCTTAAACTCAGAAATCTGCCTGCCTTTGCCTCCTAAGTGCTGGGATTAATGGCGTGTGCCACCATGCCCATATATATACTCTTAACATAGCCAATGTTATATATTCTTTTGTATAAAATTATAAAAATCATTATACACAAAACAACCGCATTTCATTTATACTGAAGGATTAAGTAATTTTTATTTAATGAATTAATTTAATTTAATTATTTATTTTTTATAGTTACATTTTTGAGAATTCTGGAATTTTGGCTTCTCTAAAAACTGGAAATATTATAAGAATGTGCTTTCGTTTTAATCCCAGCCATAGGACATGGGCTGCTTCTACTGTCTGCAGCAGCTCACTATATGATTTGCCTTGTGCTCTAATAATAAAAGAATATTTTTGACAATTGCAGATAATTTCTGAAATTATGTGAAGTTTGGAATTCTGGGAATTATTCAGAGGTTACATAAATGGTGAGAGTTCCAAGAAGTGTGATGGGCAACTGTAATGGCTAGTCCGGATTGTCCACTTGGCTATATCTGGAATGAACTACAGTCCAAAATTAGCAGGCTCACCTGTGATTCTGATATTGAGGCTGGGAGATGAAATTTTCTGACCTGGATCTTGTCATGGAGATCTTGAGGCATAGTGGCTATGAATCTCAGGAGACTAATGCAAGAAGATCTCTGACATCTGGGACAAAGCAAGTCCCAGATCTAGGCATGGTGGTACACACCTTTAATCTGGGCCACACCTTCTGCTGGAGACCTAATATTGGAAGAATGAAGACTCTTCCTCGCCTGCTTGCCTTGTGGGACTAAGCAACTGCTAGATCCTTGGACTTCCATTCACAGCTGCTGCTGACCATTGTTGGGGAGTTGAACTACAGACTGTAAGTCATCAACACATTCCCTTAGTATTTTTTTTCCTTTTATTTTTTTTTTCCCAAGAAAGGGTTTCTCTGTGTAGCCTTCGCTGTGTTGGAACTCACTGTGTAAACCAGGCTGGCCTCAGAAACCTGCCTGCCTCTTCCTTCCAAGTGCTAGGATTAAAGGCGTGTGCCACCACTGCCTGGCTTCAAACTCCTTTAGTATATAGAGACTTATCTATAAGTTCTGTGACCCCAGAGAACCCTGACTAATACAGCAGCGATCGTTCATTAGGAGGGTTGGTTGTGATTTGTTAGTAGCCATGGTCAAAGAAGAAACAAACAGCCGGACAGTGATGGCGCACGCCTTTAGTCTCAGTACTTGGGAGGCAGAGGCAGGAGGATCTCTGAGTTCGAGGCCAGCTTGGTCTACAGAGTGAGTTCCAGGACAACCACAGCTACACAGAGAAACCCTGCCTCGAAAAACAAAAACAAAAAAACCCAAAAAAACAAAAAAATGAAACAAACAAACGAAGAAAGAAATAAATTAGATTCAGGAATCTCTTTCCCCTTTCCCTCTCTTTATCTTATCTTTATTTCTCTCCTACCTAGTGTAGGGCGTGAAACTGGAGGGATAAAAGGTAGAAAAAAGAAGAACCCACAGAGTAGCAAAAGCCTAGCTACACTTTTGTAAGTTAGGAATTTGAAAGGGTCAAAGGAGAAAAGAAATGCAACAGTAGCTTGCAGAATAGGAAGCCATTGTATACTACCTGGCCAGAGGGGATGTTTAAGAACCTGTTTGGTTACAAATGTAATCACTTGAAAGGAAGCAGCAACTGTGGTCTTGTGGGCAAGTTTGTTACCTCCCACAGGTAATCCTGAATACTTATCCATACTTAACACTCCACACCAGTCCTTTCAAGTGCTAAGACTTTTCAATTGAGAGACAAGAAAATTAGGTCACCAAAAGTTAAGTACTTTGTTTCTATTCTAGAAGGAATGGTGGCTGATGATTGGAAATCAAACAGCTACTTATTTAGAGTTTATAGGTATGAAATGTAGAAAAGATAAAAACAAGTTCAGATTAGTTTCAGTATGTAGTATATAATATCTCAAATTTACAAATCTATAAATTATAAGCTACATAGATTTGTACAAGTACTAGAGTATACAGTAGTTACTAGGAAATTGAGACACAGGAGAAAGAGGTATTCTGTATTGACTAAATGTAGGGCTGCATTCTGAGAGATGCTTGGTGAGATATTTTCACCTGTGTATAAACATCACAGTGTCTCGTCTTCATTTGGGTCATTATAAATTCCTCTGTTTGCTAATAGCCTGTATAGGATTTTGGGTAGTCTCATTGGCTTCAGTGGAGCAGATCTTGGAACAGATTACATAAATGCATTCTTGTTCTTTATGATTGTAGTTAGGATTCAGCCAGACATACTTGACTGGAAAGAAAGAACCAGCACTGATTTTCCCCCTTTGTAGTTTTCAATTTCCTTAAAATTTTCATTCTAGGTGTGACCTCCGTTTGCTTTCAACACTTACAGCAGACTTTATATGCTCACATGTTATGTCAAGAAAACTGATTAAACTGACCATAAGAGAAAAACTCAAAAAACATTGGAAGCAAAATATTTGAGGTTGTTTTGGTATAGTACAGCATGTTGTTTCCAAAAACATCTCAAAACCGTATTTTGATTTTTTTCTTATTTAAAAAAAAAGTATCAACTGATATAAACCTCAGCTTAACACAAACTTTAAAAATATTTATTTGTATTTATGCATATTGGTGTTTTTCTTGCATGTATGTCTGGGTATATGTAAGGGCAGTGCTCCCAGAGACAAGAAGTCCTCCAATCTCCTGGAACTGGAGTTAAAGATGTCTGTGAGCTACATGTAGGCACTGGGGATCAAACCTGATTCCTCTGCAAGAGCAACAAGTGCTCTTCACTGCTAAGCCGTCTCTCCAGCCTCTAAATTTGATTGTAAAAGAACAGTTCTTATATTAACAAAGAGTGCAAAGTACTTTTTTTTTTTTTTGGTTTGGTTTGGTTTTCCGAGACAGGGTTTCTCTGTATAGCCCTGGCTGTCCTGGAACTCATTCTGTAGACCAGGCTAGCCTCAAACTCTCGAACTCAGAAATCCGCCTGTCTCTGCCTCCCAAGTGCTGGGATTAAAGATGTGCGCCACCACAGCCCGGCGAGTGCAAAGTATTTTTATAGCCCAGCTCTGTTCTCCAAAATGATTGTCTTACAACATCTTTGTGTTGTTCAATTATCAAGTTGTTCAGTTACTGGTTTTTCTAACTTGTTTGCACAGATCTGGCCCAAGTGCTGGAATTATAGGTGTGAGTTGCCATTACTGGCTTCAGTTTGGGTCATGTGGCCTTCCACCTCCCACCTCCACCTCCAGAGACTTGTAGTGTATGGCAGCATAGCCGACATCAGGAGCGTTTTAAGTGTCCTTTCATCAAGAATGCTTTGTTTTTAAAAATTTCATTTATTTGTTCAAAAAAGTAGGTCATCTGACTTTTAGAAGTTTCAACATCCCGAGCTTGCCTGACGGAGACATAATGGATTCCTGATAATTTTAATAAATTTGTAACAATAAATTTTGTTGAAAGTTTCAACTTAATTTTTATACTCTAGAAATTCATTTCTTTATGGTAATATTTTGTTTGGCTCTAGTTATTGCTCGATACCATTCAGCAGCCCGGAATTGGTCAAACTTGTTCGTACGTACTTAATTATTTTATTGTAATGTAAGAATTTCTACTTCTGGGGCTGGAGAGATGGCTCAGTGGTTAAGAGCAGTGACTGCACTTACAGAGGTCCTGAGTTCAAATCCCAGCAACCACATGGTGGCTCACAACCATCTGTAATGAGATCTGATGCTCTCTTCTGATGTGTCTGAAGACAGCTACAGTGTATTCATATATAGTAAATAAATAAATCTTAAAAAAAAAGAAATGTGAGATCTACAGAGACTTGATCCACAAAGCATATTTAAAAAAAAAAAAAAAGAATACCTACTTCTACCTGCTTCAGCTGGAGATGGCCTGATCCAATCAGTTTTTTGGTTTTTTTTTTTTTAAGATTTGTCTCTTTATTTTTATGTAATAGAATACATTGTCACTGTCTTCAGACACACCGGAAGAGGGCATCAGATCCCATTACAGATGGTTGTGAGCCACCACATGGATGCTGGGAATTGAACTCAGGACCTCTGGAAGGACAGCCAGTGTCTTTAACTACTGAGCCATCTATCCAGCCCTGCCCTAATCAGCTTTAACATATGGAAATTTGACTTCAGCTCAGTGCTACCATTTTAAAACTAAACACTCCTTCTGATACCTTTATGGTAAACTCGGGAGGGCGTGCGTGTTGGGGGAGGGGATAAGGGCAAAGATCACATAGGGAGTGACAATATTCAAGGTTGTTTCCACGTGGAACGTCACTATTTCTCATGAACTCAAAATCTCCTTGTGTTATTCTGCTCCGTTTCCCCCCCCCCCCCAGTGTGTGTGTGTGTGTGTGTGTGTGTGTGTGTGTAAAGGGGATTGTGGTGATGACCAGACTGAATTATCATGTCTCTTAGGGCTACCCAAACTGTCCATTCTTGAGGTTCCCTTCCAGGCTGGTTTGTTTAATGTCAATGTGACACAAGCTAGAGTTGTTTGGGAAGGAAAACTCTCCTTTGGAAAACTATCCCCATAGACAAGTTTGTTTGCAGACAAGTGCGTAGTTCATTTTCTTAACTAGTGATTGATGCAGGAGGGTCCAGTCTATTGTGGTGGTGCCACTCATGGGCTATTGGTTCTGGGTGCTACAAGAAAGCTGGCTGAGCAAGCCATTGATTGAGTGAGGAAGCCAGTAAGTAGCCTTCTCTATGACTACTTCAGGTTCCTGCTCTGACTTTCTGCCCTGGCTTCCCTTGGCACTGGATTGTAATCTGAGAGTTGTAAGCTGAAATAAACTTTTACTTCCCAAGTTGCTTTTAGCTATGATATTATATTCAAAGCAATAGAGACCCTAGCTAAGATGGGAGCCAACAAAACACTACCGTAGTTGCTACCACTGTCTATGTTCTTTAGAAACAGGAAAATGCATCCTCCCCTTTCTACATCATCCCCAGCCTTCTGGGTACCAGAGGAGCAGTGCTTTGCATCTTCATGCTTAATGAAGTTTTTCAGTGAATATTAATTGGGATATCTGCCTATCAAATGTTGGGACACAATTCTATTATACTGTTCAGCCTCTGTTCTTTGAAATACAGTAAAAAGCTTTTTCCTAGAAGCTGAAGTCCTCTAGTAAATCCATTATTGCCAAATGTAGGTCATCAAGACAAGAAATGGTTGTTAAATTTCTTTGGAGCCATGTGTCAGAATGGATTCTTGGGATAAAAGCTTACACAAAATCCCTGATCTGTGCTGTTTAAAAGTGTACAGCTTGGGTTGGAGAGATGGCTCAGTGGTTTAGATCATTGACTGCTCTTCCAGAGGTCTTGAGTACGATTCCTAGCAACTACATGGTGGCTTACAAGCATCTGTAATAGGATCTGATGCTCTCTTCTGGTGTGTCTGACGATGTACTCATATATAAATAAATAATTCTTTAAAGTGTACAGGTCAATTGATTAATGATTGGTTGTTTGTGTGTGTGTGTGTGTGGGATAGATATACAATAGCCTATGTGTAGAGGTCAGAGGATAACTTCTGGATGTTATCTTCTCCTTCCACCATGTGAGTCGCAGGGATCAAACTCAGGTTAATAGGGTTTGTGGGAAGTATTTTGTCTGCTAAGTCAACACACTGGACAGAACATTTACAAATTATAAGAAAATAAAATGATTAAATAATTCATTTACGCCTAATTAGTTAAGTAATTATAAGTAGACAGAGCTAGGAAAAAGCTCAAGGGTCTCCAAGGAAATACAATCCAAATACTAGTAGCCTTTCTCAACACCTTGACTAGATACCTATCAGAGACAACTCACACAATGAAGGTTTATTTTGGCTAAAGGTTTTGGAGGACTTTAGTCAATCCTGGGAGAGAAGCCATGACAGGGGGAGCAACTCAAGTCTATGGTGGTGGCAGCCTGATGTGGTTGGTTACAATCTAAGTGTTGGCTGACAGACTTCCTGGAGAAAAACAACATAGGCTTCCTCACACCCAAAAGGATGCCTACTACAGACTGAAGTAACAATTGCACCAGTGTCCAAACTGGTGAACCAATGAGTCTTTTTATTGATGATACAGAAGTATAGGTAGGAATAGGGAGATCTCAAATGCAGGCACATCACCCAAAAGCCCTTCCCAACACAGCCCTCTATACGTTGACTTATCCTATATTTCTGTAGTTTGGATGGTCAGAGTGTCTACCCACAGCAACTGTTTATTCCTTTTTATATTATAGGACTGGGGACCTCAAGAATCTTCCAAATTAGTGCTGGGTGTGGTGGCAGATGCCACTCACTATAACTCTTTAGCCCATGGGACATATTTCAGACTCTGTCTGTAACCCTCAGCATGGTGATGTGAAATGGAAATTTCTGCTTTCTTTGGAGACTCAGTTGTGTCACATGATTTTTTCTGGAAACTGTCTTATGAGAGGATCTTTTTGCTAAAGCAGACATGTGGGAGGATGTTTTGCTGAGAACAGATACATAGTGTTTTCTTCTGGAAGCTGCCTGGAAAAAGGGCATGTGATATTTTGGTAGAGGGGAGGCTTGAGAGAACAGGTGGTATGTGAAAGGGTATAAATATAACTCAACAGACAGTGGATCACACTGTGTGGCATTGGTTTGCCTTGCCTCTCTTTGCTAATCATTGCTTGTTGTGACTTCGTAGAGAGAAACGCACCGAAAAACTTCTGGTGGTATTCTGGTAGTTTCTTGTCGATTCTGAGAACTCCAATTGGCAGTCTCTGAGTTTCTTCTGGATCAAACTGCCATTGCTAATTTGTAAATGACGTTTGCAAGTGGATCGAGCTGCTGCTGCTGCTTTGTGTGAACTAAACTGCTGATATCTTGACAATGCAGATGGAACAGGGTCACATTTTCCTTTGCCCTATTAACCTCCCCTTTCCGTTACCTCTGGTGGGTGCTGGGCTAGAAGGGAGATTAAAGCATTTAAGTATACTTATTAAAGTAGGTTTTTAAAAATATAACCCTACAGGGTTAGGTGCATCTTCTCTGACTAAACCCAGACCCAGGAGTCCTCTGCTGCATATGTGTTGGGGGCCTCATATCAGTTGGTGTATGCTGCCTGGTTGATGTTCCAGTATCTGAGAGACATTTGGAGTCCAGGTTAATTGAGACTGCTAGTTCTCTTACACGGTTGACCTCCTCCTCAGCTTCTTTTAGTTTTTCTCTAATTCAACCAAGGGGTACATTGGTTGAGTGCAAACATCTGCATCTGACTCTTTCAGCTGCTTGTTGGGTCTTTCAGACAGCAGACATGATAGGTTCCTTTTTGTGAGCCCACATAGCCTCAGTAATAGTTTCAGGTCTTGGGGCCTCTCCTTGAGCTGGAGCCCACTTTGGGCCTGTTGCTAGACATTCTTTTCCTCAGCCTCCTCTCCATTTCCATCCTTGTAGTTCTTTCAGACAGGAACAATTACGAGTAAGAGTTTTGACTATGGGATGTCAAACCCATCCTTCACTTGATGCCCTGTCTTTCTGCTGGAGGTGGGCTCAACAAGTTTCCTCCGCCCAATGTAGGGTATTTCATCTAAGGTCCCTCTCTTTGAGTCCTGAGAGTTTCTTACTTCCCAGGTCTCTGGTACATTCTAGGGGACCCCCAATCTCCTACTTCTGGAGGTTGCATATTTCCATTCTTTCTAGAGACCAGAGGCCCCAGGGAGTTTAGAGGTCTGGTGGGGTGAGTATGGGGGGTGGAGACATCCTTGTGGAGATGGGGCTGGGAGGGGCAGAGAGGAGGTATGGGATGTGGAACAATCGGAAGGTGAACTGGGAGGGGAATAAAATCTGGAGTTTAAAATAAATAAATAAGAAAGTATAATACACTGAGTCATAAAATATATATAGAAAATTATTTTATATTAATATCCACATTTTATTTAGATCTTAAAATGGGGAAGCAGTTAATAGCTATAAAAGTCAAAACATTTTTTAAAGGGAGATAAATGTGACCTTATCACGAAAAAGGGATAAATCTGGAATTCTTCAAGTCAAAAGATATCTCCAAAACCTTAGGAAGTAACAGGAAGTAAGGACTGTATGCTTCTGAGTTAAAATTCTAAACAATGAGAATTAATCGTGCTGGGCAGTGGTAGCGCACGCCTTTAACCCCAGCACTTGGGAGGCAGAGGCAGGCGGATTTCTGAGTTTGAGGCCAGCCTGGTCTACAGAGTGAGTTCCAGGACAGCCAGGGCTACACAGAGAAATCCTGTCTCGAAAAACCAAAAAAGAAAAAAGAAAAAGAGAATCGTCTTTATCCTATTCTCTTGTCACCACCACTTCATATCTTTCCCTTTTGTAGCACCCTGTTCTGTCACCTGTATTTCCCTATTTAAATAAAAGTCTGCTCCCTTCCCCCCAAAAACAAAACAAAATATACAAGCCTACAGTGATGCATGCTTACAATCCTATTACCTGGGAAGCTAAGGCAGGAGGATCAGTAGTTTGAGACCAGCCTGAGTTACACAGTGCGGATCTGTCTCAAAGCAATTCTATAAATTATCTACTGTAAAAATGAAAGCAACTCAGCTGGCAATCCTTTGCTGAAACAGTATTCCAGGACCTGGTGAGTAGACACTGATCTTCTTCAAGCTCCTGGTTTTAGTGCATCACAAAAGTAGGAGCCTTTTTAATTTTCTAGATTCTCCTTTTCAAGATGTAATCAGGAGGGATATCTTGCCTGGCATCGCATGCTTAATTATGTCATGTATCCGAGTAGGAAACATGCACTTAGGTCATCTTATGACAGATCCTCTTTTGCTGCTCCTATGGTTTGAATCTCAGATACTCCTACCCCAATGCTCAAGTGGTAGTGGCACTCAGTTTTGGATAAAAGACTAGATTCTGATAGCTCTGATCTAAGGACATTGATTAATCACTTGGCAGATTTATATAATGACATTATTAGGAGGTGGCCTAGGTATTGGCTTCTAAAATAGCACTTGAAAGAACTCTGCATGAACAGCCCAGGTAATGTTTGTCACCCTGAGAAGTTAATCCTCTAGCCCCCATTTTGTGGCTGTCTTGCCTAGAAGGTGTATGTTCTGTTGCACATGGACAGACTTCCTCATAAATTACCTCTTTACTTTTGTACTGTCTTGGGAAATGGAATGCTGAAAAGGCAAGTAAGACCAATCCTACTGGCTTTGACTACCACATTGGGTTTGGAGCCTGCTGGGGTTGTGACTACTTAGCTATAACCCCAGTTCTCTGGAGGCTGAGACAGTAGAACATTGAGCTCGAGGCTATAGAGAGCTACCTTACAGTAGGATCCTGACAAAGAAAACACAGAGAAATAAGATGGAGAAATTTATTGGTTTGGACTCTATGTTTTGGGAAACTACAGAGAGTTTAAGTAGGAGGAAATGATATCATTAAGGTTATCATAGAGGGACATTATAAAAATACTTCATTAAAATTATTTTTACGGTGGTGTGAAGGTTATTCTTGGTTGTCAACTTGGCTACATCTGGAATTAGCTAAAACCCAAGTTTCACCGTGAGGAATTTTTGATTGAATTATTTGACGTGAGGAGGCCTACCCTATATCTGGATCTCTTGAGGTGGGAATATTCACCTTAAGTTTCTCCACACTTTGTGGGGGTGGCCTGTATAAAGAACCTGGAAGAAGGAAATGTCTGCTCTTTGCCTGCTTCCCCCTGCTCTTTCTGGCCAGTCTATTCCTTCATTGGCATTAGAGCCTTCTTCTTCAGAATTCCGGCAGATTCCGGCATGAAGCTGAGACATGAAGCCTTGTGGACTGGAGAACTACTGGATTCTCAGACTTTTATTTGGTAACAGATATTGCTGGATTAGCTGGACCACAGCCTGTGAGCCATTTTAATAAATCCCATTCCTAAGTCCCCCCTACCCCACATTTTCACTTTATTAGTTGTTTCTCTAGAGAACTCTGACTAACATAGTGGCAATATGTTCAATTTAGATAGCAAATCTTTTACAATTACTGAAACACACCATTTTTTTTCTGCTACTTTTTTTTACCTTTGAGAGCAGCCTCACCATCACACTGATAATGTTCCAGAAATGATGCAGGCTGAAGAAAACACAAGCATCTTCCTTTTGTGTCAACTCATGCCACACCAGGCTGCATGGGATTGTTGACAGCTCAGCTTTCCTGCTCTTCTGAGTTCTTTCAGGGCAGAAATAACTGTGTCCATTCCTCGTGTACTTAAAGGGATAGATAAGCAGGTGAGCAAATTAAGGAAGCTGTGGGTTGGGCCAGGAAGTCGTGGCGCACGCCTTTGATCCCAGCACTTGGGAGGCAGAGACAGGCGGATTTCTGAGTTCGAGGCCAGCCTGGTCTACAGAGTGAGTTCCAGGACAGCCAGAAACCCTGTCTCGAAAAACCAAAAAAAAAAAAAGATGTAATGTAAATGGTTTCGGAGATAGAGGTTTGCCAAAAGGTTGCAACCTACAGGTTGGCAACCACTGGTCTACTGTGTGGACCCCAGGGTTTGTACTCAGGTGGTCAGGCTTGGTGCCTTTCCTGCTGAGCCGTCTATAGCCAGCTCCACATGTCTAATTCTCTATATGCTCATATTGAGTTGTGGGCAACTCAAAAATTTCTCGCTTTTATCACTTGACTGAATTGATATTGTAGAGAGACCAGTGTTTCAGAGAAGGCAAACACTTTTCATATCAAACTTGTTTTTAAAAGATTTTTATTTTTATCTATAAGTGTTTCTCTGTGTGTGTGTGTTTACAGGTACCCACAAAGCCAGAAGAGGGTGTTGGATCGCTGGAACTGGAATTATGAGTAGTTGTGGCTGTCTGCTGTGGGTGCTGGGAATTGAACTCCAGTCTTTTTCTGGAAGAGCAGCAGATGGTTTTACACACTGATGCATCTCTCCAGCTCCCAATAAATTTTTCAAAAAAGAGTTGAGTCCTTATATTGGAGAAACATCCTAACACTGCTGGGTATGAAAGTATAAAGCCCAAACCTTCTCTGATCTGACCTTTTGAATAGTCCTGAGTGACAGATACACCTGGGTTCAGGGAGCCATTAGAAGGTGCCAGCTGTTGCCCCAGAGAGAGTGTCCAAGTGGCACAATCCTAACAGAAGACTACAGGACACCTTTGTGTTATGGCACCAAGATATTGGAAAATTGACACCAGTGTTCTGAGTCCCCAACCTTGGCTAGCCTCCTTGTGCATCATGAACCCTCTGTTCTAAGTGTGTCTTGGACAGAGACCAGCAACAAAAGAGCACCCTAGAATGAGAGCCTTGATGGCTGGAGGACCAGGAAGTGTCACACCCACAAACTATGGTTTGTGATGCAAAACTATGGCCCCCCAGAGGCCTCAGGGATTTCCAGAATTTAGGACAGGACACCAAATAGGACAGCCAGTGGGGACTTGTAAGGCTTGTTCTATCTATGGCAACAACGGTGTTTCAGACAAACAAACTTCTTTGCCTAAAGCTGGGCAAGCCCAGTCACCTGTCTGCTGCTCAGCTGTTCAAGAAACAGCAGATGAGCCTCCCAGGGTTGCTTAGGTTGGCAGTCAAGACTGATTTGAACATGTGTATTATATACTGTCTTCCTTGGCTTTATGTGGACTTTGTTTTGCAAGATCCAAATTTAACTATTTCCCTCATAATTTTCCATCAACTATAAAGACACACTACTATTTTGTGTTGTTCTACTAAATTCATGTCCCAAGTTGGACTTTTAATGCTACCAGTATTATTTGACTTTTCCCATTAAGTGTTTAAAAGGACCAGTGGGCAGTTATAACCATTCCCAGGGCTCCTTTTTCTTGTAATCCGTGATGTGGGTACCTTGATGGGTATATTTTTAAATCCTACCTCCCGCCCCCCTTTAACAATGAATAAGAGAGTATTTTACTTTTTTGCAATTCCTTCCCAAACAACTCAAGTCAAAGTTTCTGATTATTCATCTCTGTTTTTCTTTCTTAAACACACAGACAAAGCCACACAAAGCGTTTAAAAAGACTGAAAACAAAGACGTGAGGTTTAGATACTTACAGCAGGCGATGGCATACTAGAACTCCTACTCAGGACAACCTTCTCTGTAGACGAGTTTGCTGTTAGCGGTGAATTTACCAGAAGACAGCGAAAGTAAAGAGCAGGTTAACACACGCCCCGTGGCTTGTTCTACCTCCTGCTGATTTTACTTTGCAAAGTATTTGGGTGTGAGGTTTAACTTAACAAAGGTTTTAAAAGGAAGAGTTCAGGCCTCAGGGTAAGGTTCTGACAACCGCAGGTGCTGACAACATTGTAATTGTCTTTGCAGACTGAAGACACAATCGTGGTCTTTAAGGGGCTCATTTTGGTTACAGTGACTGACAGGCTACAGTTAAACCATAACACTTAACTGAAGGCTGGGATGGCGGTAAACAAACTGCAGTGTTTGCTCTTTGGATTTCAACTCGCTATTGAAGGACTGAACTCCAGGGGTCTTATTTATAGTTGTATCTATTGATACCTTGGAAACCTAAGAAAAGCCATTTGAAAGATAATAAAAAGTAACCGCAAGTAACAAATGCTATGATAGATTCTGCTACAAAATAATGAAGACTGTTTAAAAACTTTAAGTGTATTTAACCCGTTCCCAGCAAGGTGACAAGAAACTTTGACACATGTTACAGTCAGAGGAATGAGGCATCTCTGGGAAGGTAACCTCTTGCTGGGGTAGTCCAAGGACTGAAGACTGCTTTTGAAGACTGCTTACCAAGAATATTTTTCAGTATCCAGGAATGTTTCTTTTATAGAGACAGGGTGTGTTACTATGTAGCCTTGGCTGGCCTACTACTCTTGAAGATCCCACTGCCTCTGCTCCAGCGCTGAGAACCACGCCTAATCCCTCCAGGACCGTTTTCTTGAATGAGGCATTTGGAGTTCTGAGATGGTCCCAGCTAATCGGCTGCGGGGGTGGGAGCAGCGCCACCCGGAATATTCAGGCCTAACGGTTCCATTTTCACCTCACAGCCAGAAAGAACGAGCACTAGGCAGGGAAACCGGTCCGCTCTGCCTTGTCTGTTTTCGTGCTACTTCGAGCGGCAAGCAGCGAGCGCTCCCAGCTCAGCAGCAGAAGCCTGGCAGAGCCTCCCGGGCGGCTGCGCGCAGGTCCTAGCGCGCAGGCGCGGCGCACGCTGCCCCGGCCCCCGGAACGGTAAACAGTGGCGTCACGTGACGCGGCCCCGCTCCTGCTCCCGCGCCGCCTCCGCCGCACGCCGATGGCTGCGGGCTCTTGCGGCGCCGCACAGGCTCCACGAGGCGAGCGACCCCTGGGCTCAAGGAAGCAGCGACTGCAGCTCGGACGGGGAGGGCGGAGCGCAGACCGGCCGTAGTGTCGTCACCGCGGCAGCGCGGGCCGGGGAGCCCCGAGCCGAGGCAGCAACGCCGACGCCCTGCGCGCACCCCCTCCGCTGCCCCCTCCTCCGCGGCCCCGCGGCCTCCATCTTCCTCTGGCTGCCGGTGGCAGCGCTCGTCTGCGGAGCGGGTGAGTGGCGGCGCCCGCCGCGACGGGCACTCGGTGGTCTCCCTTCCCCCCACGCGGGCCTCCCGGGTCCTTGCCCCGCACCCCCACCTCGCGCAGCGGCCGCCCGATCTTCCCAGGCCGTTCGGCCTCCCCGGCTCGCCCCGCCCCGGCCTGCCCCACCGTTTGGACCGCGAGCCCGGAGCGGCGGTGGCGGCGCGGCCTCCGCGCGATCGCCGGGCCTCGGCTCTCGCCCGTGAGCGTGCCCGGTCTCCGTCGCCGCCGCGCGGGCAGGCGTCGCGGGCTACTCCGGGTTCCAAGGCCCCGGGTCCCCGGCTCAGTGGCCGCAGCTCGCTCGCGAAGCCTGGCAGCCGGCCGGGGTCTCCGCCGAGGCAGACCCGCGCCCTAGGCCAGTCCCCGGCCCCGCATCAGGGACGCCTCAGGCTGCGGATCTCCGGGGATCGCGCGCTTTTGTGCTGGGGACCGGGACAGTGGGCCGGCTCCTTTTGCCTAGTTTGAAATGGGGAGCCCCGAGAGTCCTGCTTGCCTACGGGACGTGTAATTTAATGAACCACTAGTCGATAAGTACGTGTTAATGGTGCTAAATAACTGATCATCTGACACCGGGCGGGGGTGGGGAACTGAGGGAGAGGAGAGAGTGCTGTCCAGCCAGAGGCTCTGTTCCCCAGATGCCCCTTCTCCCTGTCTCTGGGTAGCTAAATGACATTCTTAGTTGTTATTCGAATGTGTGTTTGTTATTGCTATTGAGTAACAATTTGTAGAGCGCGGTTGTGGTTTGAGGGAGGTGGCAATGCTTTAATGTCTGCCTGATGTTAATCTTCATTCTTCGGACAGATCTTTTGAAAAAGGATCGAACAATCTAGACTTGTCCCATGTTATGAATGTTGCTGCCTTATTTTACGCTAAAAAAAAAAACCTCAGCAAATTATATTGCTCTATTTAGTTCGTATTTTACCATCAAACTGTCTTGTGTTTTCAATTTCCAAACCAACATCTCGGTTCCTGCCTTTTAAAAAATTCTTGTGTTTGGTATTTTGAAAATGTAGGTGATACTTAGTTGTTAAAAGAGACAGATGAAAGAAACAGGAAGTGTTCTGTTGTAGTATCCTTATGTCTTTAATTTATAGTGCTATTTCAGAGCACAGAAGATGCTGAGAGAAAAACCAGTTATTTCAAACAGTAATCCTGAGCATCTGACAGACTTAGATGGTAGTTATTCTTCCCAGTGTTCTCTTTGCCCGCCATTTATATTCACAATGATTCGTTCCCCTCACCGTCATTCCCATGACCACTTACTTGAACATGAGTACTCTAGCTTTCAGTGACAACAGAATTGAAGCAGGACCTTGAGGAGTCATTTCTCTGATGAAGCTACACATTCATATTCATTAGCAGCAGAAAGACTTGTTGCATAGACGAAATTGGCCATTTAAAAAGAGTTAAGACCGGAAATGTTAAGCTTTATTTTATAGTTGTACCAGTGACCTGTGTAGAGGACAAATGGCTCAGTGCTGGGGCCGAAGTTTTCTCCTGTCCGTTGTACATTTTATTGGTGTTACTCGAAGAGCATGCATGGTGTAATTTGTTAGAGTGCTCGTGCTTCCTAGTGGAAGACCAGTGTGCTTGTCTGTTGCACCAAATTAATTATATATGGGTAAGCTTCTTAGGTACCCTTGTATGCTGCTGTGTTTTCATATGTCATAAGAGAAAACTGGCCTATAAATGTAGGTGGGAGTTAAGTTAGATTAAGAATTTCAGCCGGGCAGTGGTGGCGCACACCTTTAATCCCAGCACTTGGGAGGCAGAGGCAGGCGAATTTCTGAGTTCGAGGCCAGCCTGGTCTACAGAGTGAGTTCCAGGACAGCCCGGACTACACAGAGAAACCCTGTCTCGAAAAACTAAAGAAAAAAAAAGAAAGAAAAGAAAAAAAAAAAGAATTTCAGGCTAGAGAAGTTGAAACTATTTTAGCTAAAGCTACATTATTAAAAATGTAACTTATATTCTGTTTTAGAATTAGCGAAGAAAAGTTTAAAAGCTTTTGGTCCATATATTGTTGGCAAAAGTTGGAACGCAACAAGTGACAGTTAGCTATCCAATCATAAAATCATATTAGGAGTTGAGATTTTGGAGAATTGTACATATACACAGGCATATACATAGGGAGACACAGACACACTGACATGCACATATAGACAAACATACACATTGAATTTGATGTCAGAAAGCATTATATTGGAGGGCTCTGCTGTAAGCTTTTATTGGAGAGAGCAGCTTCTTTGGTCCAGGGGAGAAAGTGAACTTGCAAAAACCAAACCAAAAAAAAAAAAAAAAAAAAACAAAACAGAAATAAAATGGAGAAGGGGAAGGCCAGTTTTCAGGTTGACAGTGTTTTTCTGTGTAGCAGTGAAGGTCCTGGAACTCACTCTGTAGACCAGGCTGACCTCACAAAGATCCACCTGCCTCTACCCAGCATGCTGCAGTAGTTGTTGCTTGATTACATGGACTAGGAGATAGCAGAGCATCGATTTGATTAGAAGTGTCTGAAACCAAGCTTCCCTGAAGGAATATAATGTTGACCAAAAATAGGATTTAAAGACATGAGATAGGCAGTCAGTGTATTGACATTTAGAAAGGGAAGTCAAGTGTTAGGAAAGCATTGTATGAATTGCCAAGTGTTACTCATTATGTGCTGAAGTTTAGACAAGCCCTTTCCTTTCCTTTCCTTTCCTTTCCTTTCCTTTCCTTTCCTTTCCTTTCCTTTCCTTTCCTTTCCTTTCCTTTCCTTTCCTTTCCTTTCCTTTCCTTTCCTTTCCTTTCCTTTCCTTTCCTTTCCTTTCCTTTCCTTTC
>NW_021604696.1:1589752-1603949 GCF_004785775.1 Grammomys surdaster | reverse complement strand
TTTCTTTTTTTTTTTTTTTTGTTTTTTTCGAGACAAGGTTTCTCTGTGTAGTCCTGGCTGTCCTGGAACTCACTCTGTAGACCAGGCTGGCCTTGAACTCAGAAATCCACCTGCCTCTGCCTCCCAAGTGCTGGGATTAAAGGTGTGCACCACCACTTCTCGGTGACAATTTCTTTTTGGTTAGAGATAATTATTATTTGAAACAGTATCTCACTACATAGCCTTGACTGACCTGAAGTACAGTATTTAGAGTGGTAGGCCCAAACTCAGAGATCTGACTGTATTGGTGGGCACTTCCATACCTCAGCAAATGCATTTTTGATCATTTCCACTGTGAAGAAAAGCTCTAAGAAAATAGTTGAGACTTAAATATTGCCCAGAATTTTTCATCTGTTGATATAATCAAGTATACCAGACAGTTTTGAATGGCATGGTAGATGATATAGACAGGCTAAGCATAGTTCTGTAATTGGCATTAGTGTGGGTAGACATGTGAAAACAAAGAGTAGGGAGAAAATACACTCAGAGCTTTAGCTGGGAAGTTTACCTTTCCTTCAAATGACGTGTGCATATGCACTGAGTGTAGCCATATTACTTTTATGTGTATAGTGTGGCAAAGCATACTTAGTGCTTTATTTAGAAAGAAAGCAAGGTACTAGTTTAGCAGTTTTACAGATTTTATTTTGTTACTGAAGTTATAAAAACAATGTGTTATATAAGGAGAGTCCATAAAATAAAATTTTAGAAGTGCTGGCTCAGAAATCATGCTGCCTGTATTGTATGTTGAGGATATTGGGTATGTGAGCTTTGGAAAATTACATAACCATTTGAATTTGAATTGCTCTTCTGTAGAAGAGACATAATAATTGCACCCACTTTACAGGCTCTGATATTCAGTAAATGCTAAGTGCATGTTGGTCTGGCTGTTAGTACCCATTCTATGATGGTACTTCTGTGCTTATTTTATAATTCTACTGCTGTTGAATGCTACCTAAAATACAAACTGACTGTAAAGTTTGAAAAGAACTTTTTCCTTTTACTACTTTAGACTGGTCCAGTTCTGATTCTGCTAGGTTCAGCTTCTGCCTGCTAGTTCTTTCTCTAAGTTCATAGGTCTGCTTTAGTCTTTGGTGTTCTCATAGGCAGGGTGCCATTTACTCTTTGTTTGTTTGTTTGTTTGTTTGTTTGTTTTTTGAGACAGGGTTTCTCTGTGTAGTCCTGGCTGTCCTGGAACTCACTCTCTAGACCAGGCTGGCCTCGAACGCAGAAATCTGCCTGCCTCTGCCTCCCAAGTGCTGGGATTAAAGGCGTGCGCCACCACCACCCGGCTGCCATTTACTCTTTTTTACTGGATAAATTCACACAGACTTAATGATCTTGTTTCCCTTTCTGAGATTTTGCTGGTAGATTTTAACTCATATAACTGGAACAGAATTTGAAGTGTATAGAACAGTTACTTGTAGGGTTGTACCTAATAACCTAGTTAGTATTCATGTATAGTTTAAAAAATTTTTTTAATAATTTAAATTTGTATGGATGCTTGGTCTGCGTGTATGTCTGTGCATATGTGTGCCTGCTTCCCACAGAGGCCACCCACAGAGGCCACCCACAGAGTCCAAAGGAGAGTCTCAGTTCCCCTGAGACTTGAGTTAGAGTTCTAAGCAAGGATGTGGGTGCTGGGAATCGGACCTAGGTCCTGTGGAAGAAGAGTCCGTGCTCTTAGCCACTGAACTGTCTCTCCAGTCCTTATCCATAGTGTCTTTGTACCAGTTGTTAAGAGGTGACCTTGATGTCGTACAAGTGAATTTAAAGCTGTTCTACTACCTATGGTGAACACTAGGTGTAACTTGGAGGCTGTAGCACCTTTCTTATAAATTGATAATACCGGTAGTTCCTGCCTAGTCGTGTGATTGTGAGGATTCAATAGAACAGAGCCATGGACTACTTCTTCCAGCACCCTGAATAGTAAATATTCAGCAAAGTTAATTTTACAAAACCTATATAGGTAGGTAAATGCATTAAATCTTGAATGAACTATTTCTCAGGGTTCAGGTTTTTGCTCCATTGCTTACTCCAGGAAGCAGTCTTTGCTAACCAATTTTTTAAAATTGGGGCTATAGTATAGAGTTGTTAAATGAATGTCTTTAGAGGAGCATTTCTTGGCCCATTGGTGCCCAGCCCCTCGCAATGTGGACTTGGTTGAGGGCATTATATTGCATTTGTTAGATACTTGGGGTACCCTTCCCAACTGATGACAGTAAAGGTATCTGAGCATGGCCAAATGTTCTTCGGATGGGTATAATTGCCTCCAATTAAGAATAATTTGTTCCTGATGACGCACGCCTGGAATCCCCGGTGTGGGGAGGCAGAGACAGAAGGGTTAACTGAGGCCAGCATGGGCGTCAGGAGCCTGTCTCCACTCAAGCTGTGGGAAGAGGTCTGAAGCCTGTGCAGCGTGATATGAAATGAGAATACAGTACATTTCATGTTGTACTGCTAATGCCATAGTACTTCTCTACAGCTGCCAGTTAGAAACTGGTATCCCTGACCACATTGCAGGATTTCAAGTTTAAATCAAATTTAAATAGCTAAAACTATGATGTCAGAGCTGGAAGGCATCAAATCTGATCACTTTCTAAGGGCTTTGCTTTATTCTAGGTGTTTGCCTGGATTCCCCTTACACAGAATTGGTCACTACTTCTCTTAGGTTTACAGTAAAATGTTATTTTAATAGTAAGACTGTCACTAGCATACATATAAAATGCTCCTTTCCAATTAATATTACCATGTTTAAAGTGTTCATCCATTTTATAATGCACTTATGTTTTAGTGACTTTTCTACTGCTGTGACAAAACATGGTGACTGCTCTTAGGAGTCCATGACTGCAGAAAAGACCTGGCTGCAGGATCCCTGGGAGCCGACGGCTTGATCCAAAAGCAGGAGGCAGGGAGGGCCTGGAGAGTGAGAGTGGGTACCTGGGAATGGCTTGAGCATTGAAACCTCAGTGGCCACCACCAGTGATCCCTCCTTTAACAAGGCCACACCTAATCAACTATTCCCTAACCGAGGGCCAAGTATTGAAGCACTCCATTCACTGGGGGCCATTCTCATTTAAACAGCCAACCAGGTCATGGATAGATTCTGTTTGTTCATGTCACCTCTCACACGTGTGCATGCACATGTGTAATCTGCATGAGACAGCTGAAGCTCATTGCATAGTCTCCAATATCTCTCTTTAGGCTTTTTTTGTTTTAATTTATGGGTCTCTGCCCAGGCTGGCTAGCCAAAGCTAGCCTTGAACTCTAATACTTTTCAGTCATGTCCCCACACCCAGCTCTTGGTCTCTTAACTTTGTTTTTACTGGTGTGGATTTATTGAAAGACTTTAAAAAAAGTAACAGAGGATGAAGTATATGTTACATAGGTTTGCTTTAGAGATTTCTGTTTGAGACTTTTGATATTTTTGGTATTGGCATAGAACTCAACCATTGACCTGTATTTCCGGATAGTCTCACTGAGTTGCCCAGGTTGGCCTTGAACACAAATGTATTCTGTAACCCAGGCAGGCTTTGACTTTGAAATTATCTAGTACCTGCCTGCCTGCCAAAGTAGGTTGGCTTAAAGGCCCAGCTAAAAGTAAGACATTTAAAATGAAATCTTAAAGCCAGTTTTTAAAAGTAATTATTTTGGTACTTTGTAATTTTTTTTTTTTTTTACCTAGTCTTTTCATACCTGAAGCAGAGAATAACACATTTTGATTTCATTTAATGTAATCTAAATTTAACTGCAGTCTAATTCTCACAGCAGTTTCCAGTTGGAAGTATCTCTGGGCTTAGATTACATTTTACTTACTACATTAGTACTTATGTTTTTAATTATGTTATCAATCTTTATAAGAACCCAACTATTTGTAATGAGCAGCATTTTTATTCTCTTGCTCTCCCCTCTGAGCCTTTAGAATTCAGGTCAGATACCTGAGTGTTCACTTGCGATTCTGTTAGCAGCCCTCCAATATTGACAATCTGCTGATAGTAATATTTTATTACATTTGTCTGTAATCTGGCTTGGATTGTGAGTTTCTTACATTTGAGACAGTACTTGGTTTTCCTTTGTAGTCATTAGTAAGTCTGTGAGTGAGTGAGTGAATAAATGAAGGAATGGCTTGAATTATAATTATCCAATTCTGTGACAACTATGTGTATTTGATTGTTTATAATTAATAGATGTGACTCTGAACCCAGAAATCATTTCAGATTTTAGCATGTATAATCTCAATTTACTGATGATTTAACTGTATGCATTCCATGAGCCATTTTAATTAGATGATAGATTGTGTGTTTTGCTTAAACTCCAATGAAAGGAAGTATTTCAGTGTAAGAGACAGAAATTAGTTTGTATCAAGCAGCTATATAATTATCAAAGAATCTGAAAATACCCTTTTTTATAAGACCTGCCTTTCTTTTACATTACTTGCTATTCCAATGTTCTCTTTTGTTTTAAAGCCGTCTTATTTTGAAGTACCTTTAGATTTATAGGAAAGCTGCAAAGCAGGTTGAGAGTCCTACATACCTCGGATGCAGCTTTAATGTTTTCAGATGTAGAATTAGTGCCTCTCAGAGCAAACAGAAGTAGACACGTGATACAGATTTTACCAGCTTTTCCAGAACTGTACCTTTTCTGTTCTGTTGTCAGTCCACATTGTACATAGATTAATGTTTCTATTTTAAGTTAGTTAATATTTCTGTAATTAACATTTGGTTTCCTATTTATCAGGAATTATTTTTAAGGTGCATTTTAAATTTTGTGTTAGTCTTCAGCTGTGCATGGAGATTACCATCTTCTTGGAGCTTGTTGGACATGGGTGCTGGGAACTTCTGCAGAGCAGCCCATGTTTTAGCCAAGCCCTAAAAGCTAGCTCTTCAGTCCTAGTATGAGTTATAGTTGATACTAAGTACTTAATATCTGAAACCAATTTCTTAGATTTTACACTTGTGATAAGTCTTGTTTTCAGTAGAGCTTGACTGTTTGATGGCTGTCTACTGTTTTTGCTAGTTTTTCTTTATTGAATTGTGTGCAAATCTAATAGGACCCTCTTTAAAAAATAGCCTCATTAATTTATATCGGTTTCCCTTAAAATATGTTCCATAGAGTACTCGTATTGTGATTTTTCTATGGAAATTGTGTTTTTTGGACCTGTAGATTTGGGGATCTTTTTGTTTTTTGTCTTCAAAAAACGTGATTCAGATTTTACCAGCTTTTCCAGAACTGTACCTTTTCTGTTCTGTTGTCAGTCCACATTGTACATTGATTAATGTTTCCATTTTAAGTTAGTTAATATTTCTGTAATTAACATTTGTTTTCCTATTTATCAGTCAGATTCTCATCTGACTGACTTGCCAAGTTGTCTTATGAAGTGGTAGCTACATAGTAAACATTTGATGAAAAAAGAAAAACTATTGTTAAAGAAGTGCAATCTTATTATACACATAATCTATCTTAAGGAGTTCAGTATGCTTAGTCTTTCTGTATGTCTGTCTTCCTGTTTCCCTCCCTCCCTCCCTCCTTCCCTCCCTCCCCCCCTCTCTAAATTGCTCACTTTTGAGACTGGGAAGTATATTGTTGAAACAGGGTCTTATGGCCCAGACTGGCTTTAGACTCTTCTTTATGTAGCCAAGGCTAGCCTTGAATTCCTGATCTTCTTTCATTTGAAGAATGGAAGAATGATGGGATATTTGTAAACTATTACAATAATTAAGATTTAGGACATTTCTGCCATTCCTTAAAATTTCCATTTATTCTTCAGTCTTTCGTTC
This sequence comes from Grammomys surdaster, assembly GCF_004785775.1. Taxonomy (NCBI): domain Eukaryota; kingdom Metazoa; phylum Chordata; class Mammalia; order Rodentia; family Muridae; genus Grammomys; species Grammomys surdaster. The sequence goes on along the minus strand of NW_021604696.1, from coordinate 1,598,136 downwards.
TTATCTTCAGCCCCAGTCACAAATTTGCTGAAAAATTGTTTTTCAATAGCCTTCAATGAGTCAAGTCTTTCTAGCTCCTAAGCCCAGTATTAAGGGTGAACAGGTATTTAGGTATGGACTATGGAACTGGATGACTTTGAGGAAGACCTTTAAATTATTTAAATGTATTTTTCTGGTAAAACAAGCATATTATCAAATCCTTTGTATCATTGAGGGTTAAGTTATACACATGCAGATGAAATGTTTATCAAGGTATTGCATATAATATATATTCAGAAGCTTATGTGGGAGTTCCACACCACCTCCCATTTTTAGATAGTAAGTTAGCTTGTGGGCCAGGCTGGCCTCAAGTTCCTGATCCCGATGAATCCTGGGATTACAGGTATGCAGACTCACACCCACCTTTCCCTCTCAGTTTTAAAAAGCAGGGAGATTTTTAAGTGAGGTTCAGAAATTTTAGTAGATTTAGTTATTGTAAAAGGCTTTGAAAATGTAGAACACAAGATATTCTAGGTGATTAGTGTGGTTTTTCTAACTGGTTCAGTTTTATCTAAAACCATTCATAAAAATAATTGTTTTTGATAATTGAGGCTCCTTGAAATCTCCTTGGAATACCTCTTGCTGGATGCTTATGTGCTGGTAAAATTTGGTAGATTAATTGAACATCTGTGTAAATCCCACCTAATTCACCAAAATAAATTTCAGTATTTGATGTGATTGTTTTCTTATCATTTATATTGTTTTCTCCTAAAAGAAGACCCAGGGAGAAAGTGTGTATCTGTGCACAACTTTGTGCATGTGTATGTAAACTGCTGGTTTTTTGGGTTTAGTTAATAGTTTCTTTGATTCTACAGAAGGGAAAATTGTCTCTCTGTGTTATGTGTGAATAATTTTAATGCTTTGTAAATAAAACAAGGTTACTCTATGTTTTTTAGTAGTTGTGGGCCATAATTTAAATAATCGAATTTTAGCTATTTTATGTGGACTTTCTGTAAAAGCATTGTTTTATTCTTTATGAAAATGTTGCGATTAAAACACAGTTTTATAGTTTAAACCATGTAATTCTTTCAGATATGTCAAATCAATGGACTATATAATTTTTCTAAAAATAATGAATTGAGTAAAACATTTAGTAGGATTTCTGGTAAAGTAATATTCTACATGCATGATAAAGAAAAGGTTATTCAGTAAACATTTGATCCACATTTCCAAATGTATATTCTAAAAAACAGTGAGAGTTTTTTAAACAACAAATTCAGAAGTGTGTTTTTAGATTCAAAATTATTAAAATAATTTGGTATTAGGTGATTATTTTCAATTGATAGCTTTATTTCTTATGGTATTTTTTTTGTCTTTCTATAGGGTTGAAAGACACACAGAAGTCTTCATGGATATAGTTGATACATTTAATCATTTAATTCCTACTGAACACTTAGATGATGCCCTATTTCTAGGATCCAACCTGGAGAATGAAGTCTGTGAGGATTTTAGTACAAGTCAAAATGTCTTAGAGGACTCGCTGAAGAACATGCTCAGCGATAAGGATCCTATGCTAGGATCTGCAAGTAACCAGTTCTGTTTGCCTGTTTTGGATAGCAATGATCCCAATTTCCAGATGCCTTGTTCAACAGGTAATTCTTACTTTTTTTTTTTAAGTCTGCAATTTAAAATAAAAGACTTTTCAGCAGCATCTTTTTTCCTTTTCTTTTTTAAGAATGAGTGTAGTGCACTTAGGGTTCTTTCCTTGAAATTTAGACTCTCTTTTCCAAGCATCAGTTTAGAGAATTTCAACTAAATATTCTTCTAAGCAGTGTACAGAGTTGTTGTCAAGGATGTTATAGATGTAGGTAGAGTGACCATGCAACTTGTCACGTCAGATGAGAGATTTGTGAGGACTAAAGGGGTTGCTATTAATAATTGTGTCTTTAGAACATGTGAAAATTGGGACTCATGCTGGAAATAGAGGTTGTCTGGCAAATGGGACAGTGACATACAAGGCCTGCTAGAGTCAGGAATGAAGGCTGAATTGACATGTCTTCAGCTTTCATAATTTTCATGGCTCAAATTAGAGACTTTGATACTTTGTATGTCTATTTCAAAGCCAGAAAAAGTTACTATGCTGTTCTGTACAGTAACTAATAGCCATGTGTAATTATTACCCTAAATTAATTTAGTTGTAGTTGAGATGTGCTGTAAAGTACAGATTAAATTTTGGATATCTGATATGAAAGAAGATTGCAAAGTTTCTCATTAGCTTCTTTATTATGTGGTAAAGTAATTTAAGATATTTGTCTAAATAAATGATGAAAACTAATGTTTCCTATTTTTTACAAAATTATTTTTATGAGGCTGTCAGGGTCTCAAGTGTTGCCCCAGGCTGGCCTCCACCTCCTGGGCTCATGCAGTCCTTTTGCCTGAGTAGAAGATTTCTGTGCCTGGCTTAACTTTTTCTACTGGTATTTATCTATTTATTTACTTACTTGAGATTGAACACAAGGCCTTGCACATGCCAGACGAATAACCCATTACTAATCAAGTCTGAGCCTAGCCTGTAGTTTTATATAAGGGACTTCTTAGACATTGAAATCACTCATATGGCTTGAACTGTTAGAAGGCACTGCTCTAGTCTGTAGTTGAAGCAACAGAAAGAGTAAGGAGTAACTTTCTGTCAGGCTAAAGTATTCTTAAATGAAGTGTCTTGAGAATTGGGTATAATGGTGAATGGCTGTAATCCCAGCACTTGGGGAGCTGAAGCAGGAGGATTTCAAGATCATGGCCAGCCTGGGTTACATATTAAGACCCTGTCTCAAAGTCAAGGGAACCCCTGACTATTTCCCAGAGTAATTCACAGGTTTATGTGATACTGGTGTGTTTGCTAATGACCTTAGACCACTCCTGAAATATGCTTTCAGTGTATTTACCATTTCTTTTTAATATTTTTGTCCAGTATTTTAAATTTATATAGTAACTGAAGGTTTCGAATGTCTGGATTGCCACTGACTCAGATCATGCTGACTGAAGACCTCAACACTGGTTACTAGGACTCTCATTTCAGTCACTCCTTAATTAATTCTCAAGTGTTTTGAATTGACATGCTGTTAATGTTGTATCTCTGAAATGATTTATATTGTGTTGCTATCACATAGATCATTTTGTTACTTGTATTACAGTGTTTTAAAACTTTGCAATTGTTTTGAATATGTGGCTTTGCAAGCTTTTTTTCTTTCTTTTTTTTAACTTTGATGCCTGTGTCCGTGGGTAGTTTTATATATCTTTACTGCTAAGTACTTTGGTAACCTTTGATCTTCCACACACAATTGACTGGTTTAGTCCACATTCAGGAATAACATTTCATACCTGTGCACATGTTGGAATTACAATAACCACTGATAGTGTTTTGAAGGGTTTGCAATCAGGTCTGGAATCTGTATGGTTAGCATTTTACTTGACAATTTTACGTACAAAATTCTGGCTCATTAATAATCTTAGTATTTCTGTTGGCTATATGAAATATCTTTTTAAATGATAATTTCCATTGATGTAAAATTTTTTACTGATGTAAAAGGTTTTAGGGAACGTTTCTTTTCTAGTTAAAGGGATAAAATTTCTTGAAATATGTATTTATGAAGATTGTTATTAATACTTGTTAATAATGCTGAGTAGAAATGTTCTCATTAATTTGTTGACTGGAATTATCCTAGATCTATAGAATGAACTTTTCATATCCATATGTGTGTGGTATATGCACTTTTAAGACATTCGAGAGAGTCTGAAAGACATTCCAGTAATGGTAAAGCTCCTCTGTTTAGGATTGTTTAAATTTCAGTATTTGCCAATCAGGGGATTTGAATCATGGCTCTTTTGTCCTTTGAGATAGTTGATTTAGTCAAAAGCCCACTAATTTTCTAATGGCTGAAATATGGAAAACATTTTTTAATTTTTATTTTGGAATAATACTAAATTTAGGAGAGTTTCAAAGAAGAAATCTTAACTAGAATCTATTGAAAATGCTTTATGGAAAGTAACTTTTCCAGCTAGTCATAAATTACTTTGAGGTTTTTGTTATAAACATGACATAGGTTTTTACTGATGGTCTTGATGGGAGGTAAGCAGAGAAGTGTTCCTCTCTGTACTTCTTAGGTCAGTGAAGGCTGTAGACTGTGCTTAGTTTGTAATGTTCTGGTTTTTCTTTTTCTTTTTTTTTCTCTTTCTTTTTTTGCCGTAAAAATAGCAAATAGAATAAGTGGAATATCTTTTTCTCTTCTGTTGAACCCAGTTGTTTCTGTAGCTGTTTAGAGATTTCTTGTGCTGTTGAGAGAGTTTGGTGGTTTGTATTATATTTTTGTTATCTATAGAAACTCATGTCTGTAATCTCAGTACTTGAGAAGCTGAGGCAGGAGGATTGTCACTGTCAGGAGTTCCATGCTAGATTGGGCTAGATGGTAATACCAGTCCAGTTAGGGATACAGAGAAAGACCCTGTCTCAGAATCTTGGATTTTGCTGATTTACTTCTGTGCAGGGTGGTGGGTTTATAGTGACTTACAAGTTTCTTAGCAGTAGTATGATTTAGTACAATTTTTGGCAGCTTCTTTTTAAAAAAAAAACTTAACATAATTATACATATTCATAGATTAGTGTGGTTTCAGTACTTATACAAAGTGCAAGACAGACTTGTGTTGACAAATTTCTCGATACTTTATTCCATATCCACATATTCTCTCTTTGTAGCTGGAATAATTGTTACTTAGATTTTACTTATCTTTTTTACTGTTTGGCTTTTTTAGAAACTTGTTTTAAAGTTTTGCTTTTTTGACATGCACTGCCATATTTTCTTGAAAATTTGAAATTGAAATTTTCTTGAAAATTGAATTGTGAAAGTTATTAAGAACATTTTAAATGGCATCCTAGTGTCGCAGGGACAGTAGTTTTTCTCTGTTGGGTGTAATTATTTTAAAAACTATCCACACTAATGCCAGCTACAGTCAAGTAACGGGGTCTCCCCTCTCTCACTGGGAGCTGTTTTCCTGCCTGCCTCTGGAACCGCTGTATCTTCCCAGACATCTACCCCCTGTGGCTAGCTGTCACAAATCCCCCATAAACCAGTAAAATCAAAACTCCAGAGGCTTGTAAATTATCAGTCAGATTTATAACAGTAAATTCTCAACCCACAAAATGCCCACACAGAAAATCAAAACTCAGTTGATATTGGTACAAGCTGCCCACCTAGACTGGACACATTACATTGCCCTGTATTATTCTATGTTCCTCCGCTATGATAGCCATAGCTACCTGTGGCTATTTCAATCATGTGGATCCTGTTCATTTGTTCTCTCCCTCTCCCTCACCCTCTCCCTCTCCTCCCTCTCCCTCTCCCTCTCCCTCTCCCTCTCCCTCTCCCTCTCCCTCTCCCTCTCCCTCTCTCTCCCCTCCCTCTCCTCCCTCTCCCTCTCCCTCTCCCTCTCCCTCTCTGTCTTAGCCCCGCCTTCCTTTTCCATTGCCCAGTCACAGACTTTAGCCTTATATTTCACTTGACCTCATCTGCATACAGACAGCAGTCTGCATTCCTCAGCATTTATTTTTCTTTTCTAGTAGTGTTGGGAACAGTCCCCAAATGTTGGATTATTTTGGTGTTGACTTTTGATGGTAAGTAGGAAATTTAGTGGCGTTTTACTGTGGAATAATGGATTGTTAGCCAGATAGTCTGGAGTTCCTTGGGGAAGCAGTAAGCAGCAGATTGAGAAGCTTTTCTAGTAAATAGCGTCTGTACTGTTTTCTCCTTCTGTTTCAGGTTAGGGAAAGGTTTGCATTTCCTTGTAAGTCATTGCTTGCATATAATAAGTCTTGTTAGGTAATGAAGTTGAGGGGGGATATCTGTTTTATTCAGAGTTTAAATGTTAATTTTCTTTCTAAAAAAATACAATCAGTATTGTTTAACTGACTATCTAGGTATCATATCCTGGCCAGGTTGACTTAAAATTAATCACCATTTCCGGGCACCAAACTTAGCAGCTGTTTTAACTCACTCTGAAGTTACTGCTTTGTATTTGTTGTCAGAGAATCATTTCATTCTCAGAAGTTTTGGGGGCAGTGCTTCACAGTGAGCTGCTGGGCAGAGGCAGTTTATGAAGAAAGCCCCTAGTTCCTTTTCTACAGAGGATGTCTTTGAAGGAAGTTGATAAATGGTTAGTACTTCCATGTTACTGTACCAGGTGCTGGGTAGAAGTGATTTACTGGCCATTCTCATTATATCTTCAGGAAACCTTACGAGCTACAGCTGTACACACAGGAACTATCAGTTACATTTCTGTTGCTGCAGTAAAGTGCCAGGACCAAGAGCAATTTAAGGAAGAAAAGATGGATTTTGGCTCAAAGTTCCAGAGTACAGGTGTCTGTGATAGTTGGGAAGTCATGACAACTGAGGGCCAGTGTAAGATGCAGGCTTATCATCTGACAGCTGCATACAGGAAGCAGAGAGGAGAACAGGAAACAGGGGTGCGACGTTAAACACCCAAAACCTGCCACAGTGATGTGCTTTCTCTAGCAAGGCTGCAGCCTTGGAACCAAGCAATGTTGTTAACTGATGACCAAGTGCTTAAACCCCTGGTGGGGGTGGGAGTTTGTTCATTCAAACCACAGCACTTACCAACGGGTTTCTATTTCTTTCTATATGGTTATTTCCCAAGTTCATTAATAAAAAGGCACAGCACTAAGATTGATACAGTGTCTTAACTTTTCTGCTGCTTATGTAGTTGAATGCTCTTGTAATCAGGGTTCTAGAGCTGGTTCTCAAATTTCATTTGGTTTTATTTTCAGTTAGGATAGAGTTTTAAAATATGTTTTTTAGAAGGATAAAGAGAGCTGGGGAGTGGTGGCGCACGCCTTTAATCCCAGCACTTGGGAGGCAGAGGCAGGTGGATTTCTGAGTTCGAGGCTAGGTGGTCTACAGAGTGAGTTCCAGGACAGCCAGAACTATACAGAGAAACCCTGTCTCGAAAAACCAAACCAAACCAAAAAAAAAAAAAAAGAAGAAGGATAAAGAGGCTAGATTTTTTTTTTTTTAAAATACTGGATTTAGGGGAGATTAATAGAGTCTTCAATGGCTTATAAAGGGAAGTAGGGAAGAGAGACACAGATAGAACAATTAGCTAGTGATTCAGTTGATTGTGCAAATAGATGCTCTTATATATATGCAGTTAATACGTACCAGTGGATAGAAGTATATCCAAGCTCAAGCTGCTCAAAACATGTGTCAAGCAGTTCTTCCTTCACGGTAGACTTCTGCTGTCCCTGAAACTATTGCAGTCCTGCCTCAGCCTCCTAAGCACTGCATTTTTTTTTTGTTTAAAGTGAAGTATTTTGAGCTGTATTCATTTGTTGAATGTGAGTTTTATGCTAGGTCATTTACCAGACTCCAGATACATAAAAGTGAGTAAAAGAAAATTTGCCCCGGTTATTATGGAGCTTACCATTTACTACAGAAATAGCAGTTTTTGATGAATTGTCTGAGTCTACTTTGTAAGGCTGGTTATGTATTTAACATGGATTTGCTGGAGGAGACAGTGTAGCAGTGGCTCGAGTGTTCCTGAGCTGTGTTGTTATTCGAGGAGGTCTTGGATCATTTCCACAGTTGTGATTTCACAAGCAGCCTTGAGTGATAAAGTCCTTATCACATCCTTTATGCCACGGAGCAGACTTGCTCTGTCCACTACAAAAGCACTAAATACCTCGGTCCCTCCTGTTGCAGACATCCAGCTAAGGCATTCTTGGGTGTTATTGTGTGAAGCTGGAAGAGATCAGAGGCACCGCCTACTGTCATAATCTGGGTTCTTTTTTGCCACAAACAAGACTCTGTTTGTCCTAGTAGTCTTGTGTATTGTGTCAGCAGCCACGAATCAGGGAGGACCTGGTTTGTTTGTGCAAAAATAGAGTCAAGTCCTAGCCCGTTCCACATTGTAGCACTGCTGTGCTTAGTCCCATGTATGCATTATCTACATCCCATTTACATGTTAACCTTACATTACATGCCTACTTCACATCATTAATAAAGACAAAAATAAATGAAACAGTTTACTTCTATGAATGTGCATGTGTTTATCTAGATCTATGTCTGTGTCTGTGTCATTCAGTAGAGAAGTGGACACTTAGTAAGCCTTGACTAGGAAAAGTAAACCAAAGACAAGACAGGGTGTAGGACCAAGAGGCCAGACCGTGAGGAGGCACGCTGCATGTGTGCTGCAGGTATGCGACATCTGATCCTGCTGCAGATTCTCACCCAAGCATAGTAGCCTTCACTGTTAAAAAACAAAACCTAGTGCTTTGAATAACATTATTTTGGACATTAAACTAGAATTTCTGTCCAGGGTTTTATTTTAATGTATAATAA
>NW_021604696.1:1579299-1589652 GCF_004785775.1 Grammomys surdaster | reverse complement strand
CTGTAGACCAGGCTGGCTTCGAACTCAGAAATCCGCCTGTCTCTGCCTCCCAAGTGCTGGGATTAAAGGCGTGAGCCACCACCGCCTGGCTAATAAGTGACAATCTTAAATAGTATACTTTCAGAGTTCGTAGGCTTTATTAGCTTTTGAACACAGATTTTTTTTTTTTTAAATTGTCTCGCAATATGTCCCCATGTAAGTAATACTATGGGAGTAATGGTGAGTAACTAGTATGGCCCAATCTCTTTTTCTTTTCTTTTCCTTTTTTCTTTCTTTCTTTTTTTTTTCTTTTTGGTTTTTTGAGACAGGGTTTCTCTTTGTAGTCCTGGCTGTCGTGGAACTCACTCTGTAGACCAGGCTGGCCTCGAACTCAGAAATCCGCCTGCCTCTGCCTCCCAAGTGCTGGGATTAAAGGTGTGCGCCACCACCGCCCGGCAGTATGGCCCAATCTCAGGATGGATATTTGAGTTATTTTTTCAAACAACGTTTCCTGGATGTTATGTGATAATGTTTGAGCACAGCTGAGACAGTGGCGCTTGTCTTGTTGTCTTTTGTCATTAAGTGCGTGGGAATGAGATTGTAGGAATTTAAAGGGGTTGAAGGGGTCGTTTGTTTAACTAGGGATTTGCTCTCCTGTCCTTGTAGAAGAAGTGAGCGAGATTTTCTGTAACGTGCCCAGTATTGAAGAGCAGAAGGGCTTGTTGTGTCGGACATGCATCTCGGGCCTTGAGTTTTGTTTTACAACCCACATTTAAAGTGATAACCTACAGAGTAAGTTCCTGTGTTGTCCTCTTTGGTAGAATAATTATCCTTGGGGCTTTCTTCTAGGTCAAGCAGCATTGTAGGGTCCTTGCCACCGGCTTCTCCACAGTGCCGCCTGCTGCTTCTGGAGGCCCTGTGCCTCGGTCTTTATCCTCGTCCTCTGCTTTTCAGTCTTCCTAGAAGATTACGTCTTAGCTGATGTTTCTGGTGTGCACAGCATGCTTTGTTTGTTGTCCATTCCTCTCACGTACTTCTGGGGCTAGTTCTCATGCTTTCTTCCAGACTTAATCTTTGCTGTAAATGTGTCATGGTAGTAGAAGAGGAAAACTGTATGAAGTCATTTACAAAGAAGTTGGTTAAAGTCTGAGAGTATCTAAAATAATGGCATTGTTGAATGCTAAATTGTTGCAGGCCTACTTTTCCTGATAAAGCTAATTTCTTGTAACCACTCTGAAGATCAGGATGGAGCATCTTCCTGGTGTGGTTACTGTATCTACATGAGATAGCAACTCCAGTAATAAAATGTAAAAACGGCCCCTTGTGTTGAATGGACAAGAGCCAATGCTTAATTAGAGGAGTCAACATTAGCACTTACTGAAACTGTGTTATATAAAATGATTATATTCTACAGCTTTACTCTTTCAGTAGGAAGTATGGTTGCTGGGACCACAGATACCTTCCAGATATTATCACCACAGCACCTGGCTTCAGTCTCATTTTTTTCCCTTTTTTTTTTTTTTTAAGTGCATTAACACATGCAAGGGTGTATGTGCCTGCCTGCATATAGGTATCTGCATGTTACTGCAGCTGCCTGCAGATGTCATAACTGTTAGACCTTCCTGGAGCTGGAGTTACAAGTGTTGTTTAGCACTTGTAGTACTAGGAGTTGAACTTGGGCCTCAGGAAGAGCGCTGCATAGTCTTTACCACTGACCTATCTTAAATTCCACAAATTTATTTTTATACTCTGTATTCTCAACTTAGAATTTCAGTAAGCTTATCATACTTCCATATACTGCTTTGAACATATTGATACGTAATATATGCAGAGCTACTAGTAAAATTAAAAGAGAATACTCTAACCTAATTGTTTGGTAATTTGAGATTTATACATGTTAATATGGAATTTATAAGGTTTCTGAGGGCCAGTGAGATGGCTCATGGGTAAAGGTATTCACTGTCAAGCCTAATGACCTGAGTTCATGGAACACACACATGGTAGAAGGAGAGAAAAAACTCCCATAAGTTGTCCTTTGAACTTTACTTGCACACCCCCAGATACACATGAGGTAAATATAATAAAGATAGAAAAGTTTATAGGCATTGAACTTGGTGCTCGTTATCGTACTCTGGCGGCTGAGGCAGGAGGATTGCTGGAACCTAGAGGCCAGCTGGAGCTTCAAAGTTTAAAAAGCAAAACAAACAAACCAAAAAGCCCTTTTCCAAATAAAACTACTCCCCAGTGAAAAGCAGCAAAAGAATCTGGAAGTGTGCCCATGTATGTGGGTGATGGCATTGTTGAGTAGAGTAGCTCCTGGTCAGTGATGGTCTTTTTTTAAAATTTAAAGTTGTTTATTCTTATCATTGTGGGTGTGAGTGTTTGTAGTGGATGTGTGTACCATTGCTGCATGGGACATGGTTGAGGACGACTTTGTGGAGTCACTTCTCTCCTAAAGCCTAATGACCCTGAGTTTGATGAGTTCTGGGCCTTAAACTCTTTGTCACGCTTGCATGTTAAATGCTTTTATAGGCCGAGCTATTTTTGTTCTTTTTTTGTGTGTGAAGGATTCATGAGGTGTTCTTCTGAAGTTGCTTTTATCTTGCTCTAATTGACTCCGTAATTATTAACTCTTTTCTGTCAAGAAGAACAATGAATAAAAACGATCTTTAAGTGCTTTACTTTGTTAGGTTTTAACGATGCTGAGCAGAGAGGAGTCCTGAGAAAGGTGGAGTGGCGTGGGGACAGGACTCCAGTGGCCTGGAGGGGATTCTTGTCTCAGACCTTGTCCCTGTTCATTTTCTCTCTTGTGTAGTTTAATGTAGCTAGTTGGGTTTGCAATTTCTTGATAGTGGCAGGCTCTGTTTCTAAAGAAGGAAAGCCTTGTTGATGACCTGGATTCCCCATTTCAAAGAGTTAGATATTCCCTACTTCCCTACTTACTGCAGAAACAACATCTCACAGCCTTTGTTCTTTCCTATGTCTGTTTCTGTTGTGGATTTACTCCAAAGTTCCGACTGGTTATGTGGACTCAGACTATCTGACCACAGTTTTAGTAATGCCAGGTTCACCTGAGAGTGTAATTAGTAACTTCATTTGACATTGTGGATCTTGTGCTTCACAGCCCAGAGAGTAGTTGTCCATCAACTGTCTCGGTGAGTGACATGTACCTAGCTACAAGATTGTCTGAGTGGTCCTGAGCCGTCACTAGTAGCTTCAAGCTTGCCTGCCATTTACTTGTTCTCTGTGTACTGATGCCTCTTCCCATTCTTATGTCACTCAAGGTGCATAGAGTACTTGGCTTATTTTCCAAGCCTCTCCTGCCTGTTTCACTTGTCTAAGACTTGCTATGTTGGCTCCAGTTTTCAACTCTTTAATGAATCATAAGCATTCATCTTCATTTGTTAGGACTTAGGGAGAAAGTGAATTATTTCAGTGTTTAACCCTGAAGAATATGTGTGTCAGCATTACTGCTCTCTTGTTTGAGGGTTCCTTCTTTGTGGAGGTGTCAGTGTGGGGAGGGGTGTGTGCAGGCATGTGTGCCTGAGTGCTTGTGTAGACCAGAGGTCCATGTCAAGTATCTTCCTTGGTTACTCTCCACTTGGTTTTGAGTCAGGGTCTAATGTAGTGCAGGATGTCCTTAAGTTCACTAGATAGCCTAGTGATCCTGAATTCCTGATAGTTCTGCTTCGACCTCCCAGGCTCTTGGAGGTATAGACATCTACTGGTATAACATGTTCGCTATGCATTACTAAAATGTTATCTTTATGGAAGGGACTAATATAACTAATTGCTCACATCTTTTCGTAATAGAAGATGCTATTATGTTTGTAATACCCATCTCATTTGTAAAACATTTAGCTTGCTTTGTAAACTAAAAATGTTTAACTCATTCTTAAATGTAATAACTTCTTTAAAGCCCTTGCTTGTGAATTTAAAAAAAAATTTGCTGTGATATATCTTAAGAATCATTTGTTATTCTATTAGTGCAAACAATCTGTTTATAATGTTTTAAAATATAGAGAACACTATATTAATAATGCAGTGTGAAGGCAAGCATGTTTTTAGGCATCAATTTTTTTCCTCTAGGAAGTCTTGGTTCTCTCCAGGACAAACCATGGGTGGAAATGATCCCCCAAGGGTGCTGGTGGTACTTGGATTGAAGAATGGTAACATTGATTCTGATTTAGATTTGCAGAGAAGGTAATACAAGTTTTTCTTCTAGGTCATTGATAAGATACTCTTTGTTTTGTTTTATTTTTCGAGACAGGGTTTCTCTGTGTAGCCCTGACTGTCCTCGAACTCACTCTGTAGACCAGGCTGGTCTCGAACTCAGAAATCCGCCTGTCTCTGCCTCCCAAGTGCTGGGATTAAAGGCGTGCGCCACCACTGCCTGGCTTTGATAAGATACTCTTACAGGTTAAAAAAATAAAATAAAATAAAAGTTGCTGTGTAGGGAAGTAAAGAGCTGGCCTAGCAGCTAAGAGCACTTGTTTGCTCATAGAGCTCCTGAATACAGCTCCCAGCACCCATGTCAGGCAACTTATAACTGCCTGTAACTCCAGCTCCAGCTGAAGCTCATGTTGCTTCTGAGGACACCCACACTTGAATGAAGAAATACTCTCACACAGCACGCATACATGCACAAAATTAAAAATAAATCTTCTTTTTAAAAAAGTTTGTATGAGATTGTAAAACTGACATTTAAGGTATGATTTTAATGTATTTTGACTTCATATCCTATCCCCCTGAATTTTGCTAAATACTTTACATTGACTTTAAAAAAAGCTGACATATATGTAAATTTTTATTTTGCATGCATGTGTGTATGTGTGCTATGTTGAGCATCTGGAGATATGGAAGTCAGAGAAAAACTTTTAGGAATTGCTTCTGCTTGTCTATCATGTATGTTCCAAGGACTGAACTCAGGGCCTCAGGCTTGGAGGCAAGCACCATTACTTAATGAGCCCTTCTGCCTGTGTGACATACATAACCCTACCTACCCTCTTCTTTTTTGAGACAGGACCTCTTACTCATAGACCAGACTGGCCTCAAAACTCAATGCAGTCCTCTTGCTTTTCAGCCTCCCAAGTGCTGAGATTAAAGACAACTCTGCACCTTGAGATTTATGCCTTATGAAATGAGAAGATTTTAATTAAAATTTCTGAGTTTGTGTATATAGGTACTTTTACCCCACAGTGTACCTATAAAGATCAGATAATAACTTGGGAATCTGTTCCTGCTGCTTCCAGGCTCTAGGCTAGCTGGCCTGTGGGCTCTTAGTCTATGTTCCTAATTCCACCTCCCATCTCGCTGCAGAGACACTGGGATACAGGCATATGTCACCAAATTGGCTTCATGTTAAGAGATTGTTTTTCTTTCATTTAGTCTTTTCAACTTTTTATACTTCTTTTAAAATATACCTACTTGCATATCTTTTAAAAGGTCATTTTAAATGTTTTACAGTAAAATGCACTGGAATTCAAGTACATGCTATTTTGATATCTGGATAAGGATAATGTTTGTTTTCTTAAAAAGAAAGGTTTTTCATTTTAAATACTAATTTGTATTTTGAAACTTTTATACATGGCAATAATGATAGTATTGTGTGTATACAGGTGCCTTCTTTTGGGACTCACCACTGTTAATATTTGGTTCTAGTCACTTTACTCATGTATGAGGTTTTCTGAGTTCATCCAGTTCAGCTGTAAGGGATCTCACAGGAAGGACTCATACACAATACTGTCCCTAAATGGTTACATAATTTTAATGTAGCTATCTATCCAGATTCAGGTTTATTTGTCTCCAAGTTACATTTTTCATCTTGTTTATTTAAACCAGGGTATATATATATAACATTTCTGAAATTACTCTTTCATTGATAACATTTTTTTCCTTTTTCTTTTTTTGAGACATTTTCAATCATAGGCTGGCCTGGAACTCCCTTTGTAGTTGAGGATGGTCTTGAACTTCTGATAATTCCTGTCCACCTTTCAAATCACAGGCATGTGCCACCACACCTCATTTTGGTACCCAAAAGTGGGAGTTAAATCCAGGTCTTTGTGCGTGCTGGGCAAGAACTCTACCGGCTGAGTTGCTACATCCATCCTTAGCCTTCAGGTCAATGCTCTTTGAAAAAAATAAGACCACCCATCCCAAGAATGGGCTAAATTATAGGCATGTTAAAATTTTTGATGAGGGGATGGCTTGTCCTTTTATTCTTTTACTTTCAGATTGGAAGTGAGGATTAAAAGCTTGATTAGATCAGGTTAAACATGGAAGAGTTCTTCATGGGTGAGACTTTTCAGTTAATGTCGTATAACGTCAGAAATCTTACTATGTTTGATTGTGGAATTTTTTATGTTACATTTGTTTACTAGGCTAAGGTGTTGAATGAGAAACCTCTTTAGAACTTGAGATAACATGCCATCTGAAGAACCATAGTTTTGTCAGCATGGATACTCAATTTCTCATCAGATTTCCCCTTAATGGGTTCCAAGCTTCCATTGACAGTGCTTGCTGGCATCGGTTATAACCACTGGCTAGTTTCTAATTACTTTAATTCATGTGCATTTGCCAACATTCTTCTAGTAGAATTAAAATTTTCTTTATTACCTACAAGGTAGTATACAATTTTTATTGATAAGACTGTTGAAAGGGACAAACCTAGCATTTTCTGAAATCAACAGTTTCAGAATTTTTATGTTGGTGAAATACTTATTTCCAATATCATGCAGTGGACCTACTATCCCTTTTGATTGTCACAAAGACTCTGTGGATCTAAAATATGTGTAGAATGTCTTTTTTAGCATGGGTATATGATCCTGTGCTCCATTTGAGAGCTTGATTTTAGGCATACATCACCATACTTGGCTTTGATGTTCAGGTTTTCCCCATCTTTTTTTTTTTTTTTTAAAGATTTATTTATTTTTTTTATTTCTATGAGTGTACTGCAGCTGTCTTCAGACACACCAGAAGAGGCGTCAGATCCCATTAGAGATGGTTGTGAGCCACCATGTGGTTGCTGGGAATTGAACTCAGGACCTCTGGAAGTGCAGTCAGTGCTCTTAACCGCTGAGCCATCTCTCCAGCCCCTTCCCCATCTTTTATATACAAATTATCTCACATGTAGCCAGTGCAATATATGTCAAATGGCTGTTAACCGTTACTATTGTAGAACAATGTTCTGATTATTTTGTTTTCACTTTTTTTTTTTTGGCCACATTTTTCCGCTCTGTTTTATGTATGGTTACTCTCAATTCCAGTATGAAAGATTTCCTGATACTCAGTGTCCCAATAAATTCATAAAAAGAGGTCAGTTTGAAAATTAAGTTGTTGATAAGGTTTGCTTAAAAAATATTTTCTAGCATTAGGCTCAATATTGATAATAAATTTGATGCACAGTAGTGACAGGGGAACTGTCAAACGACCAGGCTTAGTGAATAGTGTTCACTGACCCTCAGAGAGATGGTCTTGTGATACTTTGGGAAATAATTTCCACATAAATTTTCAGTAAACTAAGAGTTTATTTACAAAGCAGCATACTGAAAATTTTGCTTTTAAATGTTGATTTAGTTGTTTTAGAAAATATATTACCGCCACCCTCTCCTAAACACATGCACAGGCACATGAACACACACACACACACACACACACACACACATGCACGCATGCATGCATGCACTCACGCGCACATGATGATAGTGGCAAGCAAGTGCTCCACCACCAAGCTGTACCCCCAGAGCCTGTGAATGATTCTTTATTAGCAATATTATCAACTACTGCTTTAATAGGTAAGGCTCTGGTCCTTCAATCAGTTGAGCCCAAGATAAATGTACTTGGGTGAAAGAATCATGATTGAATGATACATTTTTCATCTTTCTAATAGTTTAGAACATTGAGTATCTTTTATATTCCATTCATTTATCTAGTTGAGATGCCAGCAAACAGAAATTAATAGAAGTATGTAGAATGTAAAAAAAAAATGAAAAAAAGAAGTATGTAGAATGTTGGTGTGTAAAACTGTAGAGTTGAGCATCTTGACAGAAATGAACTTGATAAAGGATTAATGTTATGGTACTCAGAGTCAGAAAGTACTAAAGTTTTCAGGATGTACTGACTTCAAACCTGCGGTGTAGACAGCACAAGATGGGAATAGTTGCTTCAAAACTAAATGTACTCAATAATTCACCTTTTTCTCCTGAAGCCCTGGCTCATACCGCTATATTTATTGCAATGGTCAGGATTTTGTTGTTTATCACATTATAAAATGTTTCTTAGATGCACCAACGTTAATGCAGAGTTGATTGATTTTCTGTCAAGGCTCCTGTCTTTAATCTTTTCAATTATAGTTTAAAAAGGATTTAGTTTCTAGATATTCTAAAAAAATAGTAACTATGGTTTTTTGAGGGAACAGTCTTTTGCTTATTTATTTCCTTATGTGTCTGTACCTTCTAATCTGTGTTTCTAAACTATAAGTATCTTCTGTGAGGGGCTGCTCAACATTTCTATAATTTAATAGAGGTATTTAATTCTTTTTGATTAAGTGGATTGAATCTAGAAGAACATAAAGATTCTAAGTTTTTTGAGGTAGATAATTGTAATCTGTGGTATTTTGTGCCCATTAGTCCTTAAAATTGAACAGCACACACTTCTGCAACTGTTCAGATGTTGACACTATATCATAAGCAGTTTTTTACCCGCATGGCTATATTCTATGTAGTTGTGTGCATACAACCACTAAAGACCTTTCCTGAGGTGTTCATTGCTCAAGCTTTACTTGGTAAGGGAAGAACACATTTTTTTTTTTATATAAAGAAGTTGAAGGCTTTCTTGTTTGTCTCTGTTTCCTTGTGTTTATGTCATAGTATTTGTTCAGTTTTCACCACTATGGCAAGTATCTTAGGTAGCCAGATAGCACACAGAGAAGGTTGATTTTGGATAAGTTTTGTAGGTTTCAGTCCACAATCAGTTGGCCCCTTTGCTTTCAGGTCTGGAGAAGCAGCACATCATGGTTAGAGTGTGTGGTATAGCAGAAGGGCTCAGTTCATGCCTGGGAAGGAATAGGGTGAGAGAAAAAGAGACCTTTATCCATAAAAACCTTTCCAGAACACACTCAGAGTTCCACGAGGACCTTCCACTAGGCTTCGTCTCTTCAAGTTTCTCTACTGCCTCTCATTAAAGCCTTCCTGGAAACCAGGCCTCTGACCCATGGACCTTAGGGAACTGTCTGCGATCCAAGCTACAGCAGTTACAGAACTAACTGGGACCTGATTCATTGAAATGAGACACTCAATGAGTTGAATAAGAGGACTGAGTTTTTAAATTTAAAGTCTGTTCCTACTTTATGGTAGCATGACTCTTATTAAATAACTTTCCCAGCATTAGCAATACAATGCTTAGTTGCATAACTCTATGTAAGATTTGCATTGACTTAAACGTGGTTGATACTATACTGTTTGATTGTTTTTTAAATGCTGTATATGTGTCAAGTGCTGTATTGTTTAAAGTACTGGAGGGTACAGTGGTTATCAGATACAAGTTCCTGCCATCATATAGCTTACGAGTATAACTGTAAGATGATGAGAGATTATAATTGTTTCTTGCATAGTGAAAATCATGGTGTATTTGAGTGTTCCATGAAGAAGAACAGTGTTGGTAGCTGTGGAATTGGGTCATTTGCCATGTAAGCATGAAGATCTGACATTGGTCCAGTATTTTTGATCCTATTATTTTTCTGTTGCTGTGGTGAAACACTGTGACCTAGGCAGCTTAAAGAAAGAAGAGTTTATTTGGGCTTATTGCTCCAGAGGGATAAGGGTATGTCATGCTAGGAAAATGACAGACATACCTGGTAGTAAGAACAGAAATTGAGATTTCACATCTTTAAATGTAAGCTCAAGACAGAGAACAAATTGAACATGGCCAGAGTCTTCAAACCCTTAAAGCCTGCCTCTGGTGACATACTTGAGCATCAAGGCCACACCTCCAAACAACCAATATCTGAGAACCAAGTGTTATAGTACATGGGTCTATGGTAAGCGTCCTTGTTTAGACCACCACAGATCCACAGAGTTTGCATAAAAAAGCTAGGTTTGGGTGAGGAGGTGTCTCTGGATAAAGATTCTTGCTACCAATGCTGACTGCCTGAGTTTGGACCCTGGAATCCAATTGGCCAGAAGAATGAATAGGTTACTGCAAATTTTCTTCAGATCTCTACATGTGGGCCATGCGATGACTATGGTTCCCATCTCCAACACACCCTAAATACATACATGCATAAACTTAATTGACTTTTTTCTTCTTTGAAATATTTTTCGGGGGCTGGAGAGATGGCTCAGCGGTTAAGAGCACTGACTGCTCTTCCAGAGGTCC
>NW_021604696.1:1552753-1578899 GCF_004785775.1 Grammomys surdaster | reverse complement strand
ACCTATATTGTATCTTAAGGGAATCCTGATGAATTTTCCTGCGGTATTTTGTAGTGCATAGTGTAGTGGTTAAGACCATGGGCTCTGAGAGTGATGCATGCTTTGTAGTAAGATATTGGGAGACAGATGAGAAGGAACCTCTTGCCTTTTATAGAGAAGAGTTGATTAACAACTAATGTGTTCTCATGTGCATCCTGTCAGTCCTTCTCCTGTTTGAATAGACATGGACTTGCATGTCATTTCTATAACTTCTTGAACAAAGATTAGAATGTTTTCGGGCCAACATTTTCTTTGCAATTCTTTTTTTCCACTGTTTTTTTATGATTATCTTGGGAAAGGGTTTGAACAGGTTTATAAATCTGTTCATTGCCGAATTGTTCTTTAAAAGATTGTCTCATCAGAAAGTATATTTATTAAGAATTTTGTTCTCTTTAAATTTTAGGATAGATCACTGTCTTGTTGAGCTCTTTTAAATGAAGTTCTTCTGCTTGGTACAAAGATGAGGACTAGATAACTTCTTAAGGTTCCTTCTAACCCCTTGGATGAAGATAGTAACCAGCATTTGTCTGGTGCTCTAAAGTTTACAGAGTGAGTTCATACATCACCCCACTAGATGTCACAACAGTACTGTGAGGTAGGGAGGACAGGGTCTGTTACTCTCCTTTCAGAGATGGAGGAGAGCAGTGGACAGGCTGAATGCCAGAGTCACACTCCTGGTGCATCCTCTGATGAAATGATGTCTTACTAGTTAGGGGAATAGCATTGCGTTGTATAACTACAATACTCACTGCTTTCCTCACCCCTGGGGGAATGAAGGAAGCTTTCTTTCTTTCTTCTTTCTTTCTATTTGTCCCTTCTTTCTTATTTAGCCATCCATAAATTACCTGTATCATCGCCATACATGCAGCATAATGTCTTTAATTACCATAGGTTTGGGCTTGAAGCTCTAATTAGGAGCTTTCAAGACACAGAACACTTTTGTATTACCTCAATAGAATTGAGATAGTTGAGAATTCCAGGTATAGTTACCCATGACATTTCTCAAGGGGAAAGCAGATGACAACAGAGCAATAGTTGAGGTCAGATTAACAAGGATTATTGCTAATTCTCTCTGAGTAGTTACCTCACAGGGTAGACATTGGTCAAATGGAACAGATGTGGGTGCTTACTGGTAAAGTACCGCATATATTAGTAATAGACTTAGATTTTTATGACTATACATTATCACTTTAAAACACTTTGATTTTTCCATGTACTGCATTTAAATTAATAACACACCCGAAATTTTTTAAAATAATTTTTGTTTTTTTGTTTCTTTCTAGTTGTTGGTCTTGACGATATTATGGATGAAGGAGTTATTAAAGAAAGTGGTAATGATACCATTGATGAAGAAGAATTGATTTTACCTAACAGGAGTTTGAGGGACAGAGTAGAAGACAATTCAGTAAGATCACCAAGAAAATCACCTCGTTTAATGGCACAAGGTAATCCATCCCAAGAGGTTAAGCCAGAAAATCAGATGCATAAAACATGAGTGTTAGGCTGTACAATGCTAAGCAGATTACCTGTCCATCCACCCACCTGTCTACCTGCCACTCAACTGATCATTAGGGTCTCTATAGCCCAGGCTGAATTTAGACACCCTGTGATGCTCAGGCTGGCTTTGAACTCCTGTCATGTTACTTCCAATTTCCAAGTACTAAGACTACAGGAATATTCTAGTCACATCTGGCTTGAAAGTATGTTTTGCAGTATAAGCATTTTTAAATTACTAATTTTTGAGATTCTAATGTTACCACATTTTCTTCCTTCCCCTTCCACCATCCAAACTTCCATATATCTCTCTTTCAACTCCTTTTAAATTCATGGCATGATTTTTTTAATTAATTGTTGTACATGTATATGTGTTTCTAAATACACAAATACAGCTTCTGAGTCTGTATAATGTTACTTCTTTGTGTTTTCAGAGCTGAACATTTGGTACTGGATAACCAGTTAGAATGCTTTTCCCTGAAGAAGACCATTTTTCTTTCTCAGCATTTCTCAGTTGTCCACAGTTCTTTGTTGAAGCTTTCTGAGTTTCCTGTCCATATTAGCATGTCTATTGCTGTCCTTGTTTAGCTCATGTTTAGGCATGATGACCAGACTTTATGGGCGTAGCTTCTGATATTACTAGGATTTGCAATGTTCGAGCAAGTTCCCTCATCCTTTGTCTCTTACAGTCTTTCCTCCACCTCTTCTGCAGTGATTCCTGAGCTTTAGGTGCTGCAGTTCTTTTGTAGATGTGTCCATTGGAACTAAGCTCTACAACCGCATTTTGATTTGTGTTGTTCTGTCTGTTACAAAGGGACGTTTTCTTGAGGGATGAGGCTCCATGCTTGCCTGTGGATATAAGGACACATATTTAGAATGTAGTTAAGAGCTATGCTGGTGTTAAGTAAAGTGGTGGTTGTAGGTTCTCCTGCATGATTCAAGACTTCACTGCCTGTTGGCTAATTTTTTAAGACCAGGCATAGTTTCCTTCTTGACTGGATCTTAAGTCCAGTTAGAGAGCTGTTGGTTTCTTCTAAGTTCTGTGTAGCCCTTAGGGTTCCTGTGCTATGTGGGTCTCCAGTATGGTTCAGAGGTCACAGCTAGATAGGACTTTTGGTTGTTCCTTCCCTCCTTTGGAAGCTTGAATGACACTTTCGGGTGCCATGAAAGCCTGTCCTCAGAGAGGCTTTCAGGTCAGTTTCATCTCAGGCATCTGGGCCCTCCGTCCGTCTGAAGTGTATGGTGTCTATCTTCAGCAATAGGGAACCTGGTGGCAACCTAAGGTAACAATAGACTGTACTGTTTGGTGAATCTCTTGGACAACACTAACAATTGAAAAGAGAGCTCTCAGGCTTGGTCTTGGGGTTTTCTGTTAGAGTGTCTTTGGCTCTGGGAAGGGTTATTATTAGCCCACATAAGAAAATTTTATTTAAACTATATATGCGTATAATTTTTTTGCAATTTCATAAACACACACACATACTACATTGGTCATATCTCACTCACTATATTATTTTCCTTTAGTCCTTTCCACTCTTGCTGAAAATATTCCTTGTTCTCCCACCAAGTCTTTCTTCTACTTTAGAGTTTCTGTGTGTACGTAGCATCTTATCCCGCTTGCTTGCATGGGCATGGGTGAGAATAACTTACTTTAGCAAAGACAGATTACCATAAGAACTGATTTAGGAAGTTGTTTACTCTGAGTTTTGGGGGCATTGCTATATGCTGGATGGAAACTTGTGGAAACTTTCCCACTATTTTAAAAAAAGATTTCATGACATGGAATCTTGGAGTATTAAGGTTAGCTAGTATTCATTCATTTCGGTGTCTGGGAACAATTGCTCTCTTCTGGAAATGTTTTTCCACACTTTATTCCTTTTCATTAGTTTGTCAGCTCTTGCTTTCTGGAATTCAGGTCTGTGAAAGATGCTGGCCTTTTGTTTTCTTTACTTTTCCTCATAATTTTCTATATTATATTTTTTACTTAGTCCCTTGAAATTATTTCATTTTCCTTTGACCCTTCTGTCAAGTTTTGCATTTTTAACACTCAAATGTTTCTTGGTTTTGTTTGGAGAATGACCCTGAAAATAGAAATGTATGTGTTTTTATTAAAATTTATATAATAGCTTTTGTCTTTAAGTTACTAATACCTTTTATCTTTATTAGGATACTCAAAGTATTTTTAAAAGGATTTATCTCCTTTTGATTTTGAAAGAAAAAAATTAATATTTTGGTTCTTGTCTTTCATTTTAGAAAGCTTCCTCCCCTTTGTTTAATTTAGGAATTGCAAAAATATCAAAGAGCTGAGCAAACATCAAATGTATAGACATTCTGTATGTCACAGGATTCGTCCCTGGCTGCTGCCAGCAAGATGCACAGCATTGAAAGATGGAGCTTTCTTGGTCCAGGGAGGAGGGGTTTGTAGCCTGAGAGGGCAGAGGTCACTCTGTTGTCACATGTAGTTTATGGGTAGAGCAGTTCTGCTGTTGCAGTGACACTGAGGGGAGGCTAAGGCTGAAGTTGACATCCCTAAGAGCCAGGGCCTTAGGACACGCAGGACAGAGGAGCAGTGAGTGCACACTGCCAGATTCGTTTAAGGGAACGAATGCTGTGGGAAAACTTAACTGTACGGACTGAGTTTATGAACTGAGCATTGCTTGTCTTCTGTGATCTTAGCAGAGTTCAGGTTATTTCTGTGGTCTTTAGCATATTTTGGTACTCTGTGAAGGAAGTTGATAGAGTATCTGTTATCAGTATTATATAAATTATGTTCCACAATTACCATCATCGTATTGTGGCATTCCTAGTATAGAACCCCCTTTTATTCTCTAGGGCTGAGGCTCTCCACCTCGTGCTGCAGACATTTAATGCAGTTCCTTACCTTGTACAGACCCTGCTCCCCAACCATAAGATTATGCTTGTTGCTACTTCATAGCTGTACGCTTGCTACTGTTATACCTCATAATACAAATCTCTGTGTTTTCCAGTGGTCTTAGACAACCTCTGTGAAACAGTTGTTTATCCCCAAAGGGCTCACAACCCACAGGCTAAGAACCACTGCTTTAGGGGCTAAGCTCTAGGGGTTTAGGGAAAGGTATTAATACGGTGGACTTGATAACTTGCCAGCGTAGTATTTGTCTCAAGTATACTACTTAATTGTTCCTTGCTTGAATCGCAAAATGTGTCATTGTTTCCTCTCGCTCTTCATTTTCTGTAGATTCATACCTTTTCAAAAAAAGACCCTTTATTGTAGCTAAGGGAACAAGGGTTGTTCTTATCATAATTTTCTTGGTAATCTTAATTTTTAAAAATCAGTTACTTGACACATGTACATGAGACTTTAAGAAATAAGATAAAAAATGTAGAAAAAATACCAAGTTTTTTTTTTTTTTTTTTTTTTGCCTGTAGGAAGATATGCTTCAGACTAAGGCATTTTATATTTAGAGAAGTAAATGTGGCTTTATCCTTTGCTTAATAAGTTTCTTCCTACTTGAAAATAATATTTCATCAGAATACCCTCAGACTTAGCTGACTATCACTCTATTTTTACCAGCTACTTCAACGCTAGACATTTTTATTGTTTATCAGTGGTTTCATTTTAAACATGTATAGAGTTCAGAGCTTAAAAGTCACCTAAATACAGAAACAAAACTCTACTAGTTATTTTAAAAATAACAGAACCTAAGATGAACAGTTCATAAACCATTACATAATGTTTTCTTATTTATTTTGTCTTTATATGTTGTATATACACATTTGTGTGTGTGCATATGCAGTGCATATGTGCACAGCAGGTGTGTGCATATGAATGCCAGAGGTCTACTTCAGTTGTCTTTTTCCATCACCTTCTGTCTTACATTTTGAGTCAGTATCTCTCACTGAAACTGGAGCTCCTTGACTCAACTAGGCTGGTAGTCAATGAGCTTCAGCGTCTCCTGTCTCAGCACCCTGCCCTGCCTCCGGCTCTGGGCTTACAGATGTGTGCTTCCCTGCACCTCCTGGATGTGGGTGTCAGGGATCTAAACTTAGGTCCTCTTGATGCAGAGCAGCAGTGAAGGGGCTTAGCCACCTCCCCAGCCCATACTTTTGTATGATAGTCAGAGTTTATGGGGCCCAGGGAACTAGAAAGAGTCCCAGAGTCTGGGATGCCTGGGTCATTGATTTTTTTTTTTTCCAATACGACATTGAAGAGTGAGAATGCTGCTAGCTACAGCAGGACCTGCTGCCTCACCGGGATGAGAAGTGTACTCTTCAGTAGTCTCATCCTCTGTGAGAAGTGGCAGGTTGTAGGACATATTCAGAGTAGTAGTGTAGTGGGATTTTATTTTGAATGAGTAACTTTAAAATAAATAGTGTGCATATGGAATTGATTTAGCAAGATAGTTATACCTTTATTCTTGTATTTTGAATTTTTACAAGTTGCTTTTGTATTTAGTGAAATTTTGAAGTTTTCTTTATAGTTCTTTTTACTGTATGTGTTTCCTTTCTTGGGAAGATCTTTCAGGCTCAGGACAAAGGGATTCTACCTTAATTTAGTAGACTCTGTTACGAGTACTGTTAAAAGAAGAAATCATCAAACTGTTTTTTTTTTTATTTTCCTTAGACTTTTTTTTCTTTTTTAGTTACTGATTCATTTGGTAGTCTGTGAGTGGGACTCTTGGTGCAGACTCTAATTTCTTGCATAGGAATAGTATAGGGAGTAGAGGTGTGTGTGGTAGCTCAGTTGTTCTAGAGAATAGCCTGAAAATCTCAGCATGTGAAGAGTAGAGGTGAGAGAATCATTTTCAAGGTCTCCTTGAAGTTTCTGGGTCTAGCCTAGGCTACATGAGATCTGTTTCACTTCTTACAACAGCCTTTAGTGTAAAAGGATAATACACTAAAGTGGGAATTGGAGGTTTGTAGAGGTTATATCTTGAAAGAGTAGATCTTGTTTATGATACATGGTTTTATTTGCATGTAACACTTTTGGCATTTGTAATTGCTTTTATATAATTAGAAATATTTGATGTTTAGAATGTATTAGAATATTTCTTTAAGACCGTTATTAGTGGTAATGAATCTCATTTTTGTTACTTTGATTTCCATTTCTTATAGAAATGATACTTGTTGAAAATAATTTTTAAAAATTAGAAGATGAGTTTGAAATTTTATATTTCTATTTCATCTGACAGAATTCAAGAGACTAATAAATGTAAATTAATATGTTAGGCTATATATGGTATATATTACATATGTGTATATATTATATATGTTAGTGTATGTGTGATCATCAAGAGTAGCTCTCAGTAAATTTTTATTGATATGATCAGGTAAATTTCAGAGATCAGAATAAGGAAGTGATATATTTTAAACTACTGAAATAAAAGCACACAGCAAATAGCTAAGTTATTTTTATTTTATTTTTCCCCCTATGATAGAACAAGTAAGAAGCTTGCGACAAAGCACTATTGCCAAGCGTTCAAATGCGGCACCTCTAAGCACAAAAAAGCCATCTGGGAAGACATTATCTACCTCTAAAGTAGGGGTGAAACCACCAGAAAGATGTCAGGGTAAAGAAGAAGTTTATGCATCACTGAAATCTGAACACCCTAAGGAGAGTAGAAGGAGTGGCCGGCATGCCGAACAGATGGATGTGGCGCCAGAAGTCTCAGCGTCTTCAGTTGATTCTGTAGCATCATCTTGTGTTGGAATGAAGGAAGAAGCTGAGTTTGATCCCAAGCATGCATGTAATAACCAGGGTGACGTGAACGTGCCATCTCCTGAGTTAAATTGTCCACTTCTTTCAGAGACGAGTGCTAGTGTGGAAGAGAAGAACACTGACGCTCTGATGGAATGTAAAGCTAAGACTAACAGTAGCCCGTTATTTAAGTTTCCAATTAAAGAAGATGAGCAGAGTGATCTTGTTTCGGGTGAATTGGACGACACCATTGAAGGAGGGAATGCAGGGGGAAAACCTGAGCAAGAATCAGAGGAGGGAAAGTTCCCCTGCGAAGGTGACCCGATGGCCGAGGCACCTGAATCTTGCGATGTGTCTGGTGACTCTGCTTGTACCGATAAAAATAAGACAGAAAAGAATGAAGGGGCGGATTGTCATTTGGAATTGAAGAATACTGTGGATATTGTTGATAAGCCTGAGAACTCTCCTCAGAGAAATCAGTTGGGAACACTGGGTTATGGTGAAGACCTGGAGTCTAATGATGTTCAGTTACAGAACACAGAGTTCAGTAAGTCAGATTTGGAGGAGATTGACACTTGTGCTTTTGAACCAGAAACTAGTCCTTTAGAAAATACTATTTGTGATGTTCCTGACCAAAATTCAAAGCAATTGAATATTACTCAGAGTATTAAAATGGAAACAGCAAATCTTCAGGTTGATAGAAGCGGTTTAGAGCTCAAAAACATAAAATCCAAACACATAAAATCTGTAACTCACTCTAAACAAAGCATGACCACAGAGACTCCAAGAAAAACTGTAACAGCAAAGCATGAAGTAGGTCATAGCAAAACTAAATCTAATGTCAAGACTGTGAAGCGAAATGCTGATGACCCCGAAGCCCAGCCTGATTTCCACAGGCCAGTCAAAGTGAGAAAAAAACAAGTTGACAAGGATTTGAAGAGTCAGAGTTGTAATTCTGGAGGTAAATCTGTGAAAAGCCAAGCTCATTCTGTAGTGAAAAAAATACCCCAGGATCAAAACACAATGCACACCTCCAAACCTTTAACTCATTCTCTTAGTGATAAGCTTCATGGTCACCCTGGCGTCTCAAAGGAGCCTCATCATCCTGTACAAACTGGACACGTAGTACATTCCAGCCAGAAACAGAGCCATAAACCTCAGCAGCAGGCTGCAGTGGGGAAGGTCAGTAGCCATGTGAAGGATGAGCATGAACATCCAGGAAGTGAGCATCTTAAGGAAGAGGATAAACTCAAGCCAAAAAAACCTGATAGGAACCTGCAGCCTCGCCAGAGGAGAAGCAGCAGAAGTTTTTCTCTGGATGAGCCCCCGTTGTTCATCCCTGACAACATAGCTACTGTAAAAAAAGAAGGGTCAGATCAGACCACCTCAGTTGAAAGCAAATATATGTGGACTCCCAGCAAACAATGTGGGTTTTGCAAAAAACCACATGGCAACAGGTGTGTGTGTGTGTGTGTGTGTGTATGTGTTTGTGCATATCTGTATAGGTGTGTACATTGGGAAACTTGTAGGATGAGGATTGAGATCTGTGTGAGAACTTCCTAATATGAAAAAAATTTAATATACAGAGACTTCCAAAAACCCCTTACCAATCCTGGATAAATGATAGAAACCTGAAACCATTGAATTTTCAGCTAGATCATTGTAGAATATCTTAAAAAGCTTAGTCTGACCAATCTGATATGCATGGATATGTTTTGTCATTGTAACCAGTTAGAATTTGATGTAGTCATTGCATCTGATAAAAACCAAATCCCTTTTGCTAACCAGAATTGTTATGCTGCCCTCAGGACTGGAGGCTATATGTCATTTTATTTGACTGCAGAACTAGTAATAAAGTGTAAAGCTCTTAATGGAATGGTTATTTTTCTTTTGAAGCTATTAATTTTTTTTAAATGATACACTTGAAACACCAACCGTTACCATTTTAAAACCAACATATTTGATCTTGGAACTAAGTTCACTAGCAAAAGCAACTGTTAGATTACCTAGCTGAATTTTGTATGTATTATGGAGTAGACTGAAAATATTGTATTTGTTTTTGTAACCTTTAGCAGTTCAAAGAATTTCTGAGTTCTGATCTTTGAAAATTTTAGAGTCAGTGTTACCACCACTTTTATGATAGGGTTATTTAGGACTCTATTTTTAGTAGCTTATCACGTGCCCCCTCTTTGGAGTATTTCCTTGTGCTTCGTTTTGAGAAGCGACAAAGATCAAGTGATCCTGTTGCTGCAGATGTTGCTGATCAAGTACTCACGTTGCACTTGTCAGTGCTTATACACTAAAGAATGAAAACAGACAGTAAAGTTACATGCCAGGTTCCTCTCCCAGCTCTCTCAGATTACATAAAAGTGAAATTAAATTTAGAGAGAGGCAGTCAGTAAACAGTAAGGTATGTATCACTATAATTGGGAGTAAGAGGGAAGTTTGGGGCTTGTTAAAGTTTTATGTCATAGAGGTTGGTAAATTTTTTGTTTGTTTTGAGACAGACTGTAGCAGAGCCTGTTTGAAAGCTCAGTATGTAATCTGTGCTGTCCTTGATCTTGGGGTCCTCTTGGCTCCGCCTTTATACTGCTGAAATCTTTACTGTTTATATCCTATTTTAATGTCAGGAATTAACTCTATGAAAAAGTATATCCCTGCTTTTAAACTTTGTAGCATGTTTGAATATAGTGCTACCTTTATCCCAGTTACATACTTTTTCATGGTTTGTACATTATGATATGTTCACATATTTCAAAGGGAGCTTTGAAATCCTTACGTCTCAGAGACTTAAGGATTAACTCACATTGTTAACTGTACTTTTACTAAAAGCCAGCCATCTGTCTCATTTAGTATCAACACTGACGTGGTTAGAGTCAAGGACTGGGAACCTCAAGAATTAACTTTGGCATAGAGTTTGAACCCATATTCAGTATGTTACTACTAGCTCTTTAATGATAACTTTTGTCCTAATGGTGTGGTCTTCAGGAGTCGCCTAAGCTGTATAGTGGTGACAGCCACTTCATAATGTCAGCAGCTACTTAAAGTGAAGATTACATAAAGTAAAGGTTATGTAAAGAAAAGACTACATAAAGATTACATATTCTCTTTAATCCCTCCCTCCCTCCCTCCCTTCCTCCTTCCTTCCTTCTTTCCTTCCTTCCTTCCTTCTTCTCTTTCTGAGGCTGCTATATAAAGTATGAACTTCCTTTGCTTTAGTCTGGAGTATGGCTTAGCATGATGGCTGTGGGGACTATGTGTGGGGACTGGGTGTTGACCCTGTGTAATTGATCTGGATGATGTATATTGGAAAGAATTAGCTTCTGGATTGGCTCTTTAGACACCTTATGTACTTTTTTTCAGTCTGTGAATGAAGAAGCTAAGCCATTGGTTGGGTTTTATATATATACTCTTCAGCTCTACGTTGTCACGTTGCCTTTCCATTCTCTAAATACCTAAAGCATACTTTTCGCACAATTTGTAATTTTTCAATTTTAATCTACACGCATAAATAGAGATCTCTTAGAAAAATAGGAAAATAGGAAATTTACTATCTGATCTTATATACTGGTCATATTGAAAGCTTTTTGTTTTTGTTTTTGGAGACAGAGTTTCTCTGTGTAGTCCTGGCTATCCTGGAACTCACTCTGTAGACCAGGCTGGCCTCGAACTCAGAAATCCACCTGCCTCTGCCTCCCAAGTGCTGGGGTTAAAGGCGTGCACCACCACTGCCCAGCCTGAAAGCTATTTGTAAATAGCACTTGTGACAGTAGAGTTAATTAGTATTTTACACAAATTACAGTTGGAAATAGCTTTTTTGAATATATGTCCAGTTGGATATTATGTTTTGTATTATGGATCTTCATGACATAACATTACAATCTCATATCCTAGAGACAATAGGTCTTTTAATACTATATTATTTTCTTCGATTTATTTTCCTGATACAGACGTATCAAAATTATTCAGTATACTTTTAAAATGAGGCCCTTGTTTTCTTTTACATAAATGGGATTTTTGAACCTTTTGCCAGAAGGCATTTTGAGTGGAAATTTTCATAGTCACTTTGTGTCATGTACCTTCGGCTTCTCTTCCTCTTTTGTCTGGAAGATGTGTCTTTGATTCATAATGCATTTTCTTTTTTTTTTTGGTTTTTGTTTTTTTTTTTTTTTTTTTTTTTTTTGGTTTTTCGAGACAGGGTTTCTCTGTGTAGCCCTGGCTGTCCTGGAACTCACTCTGTAGACCAGGCTGGCCTTGAACTCAGAAATCCGCCTGCCTCTGCTTCCCAAGTGCTGGGATTAAAGGCGTGCACCACCACCGCCCGGCCCATAATGCATTTTCTTAACCCTAATTGTAAGTTGGATAAAATTTCAAGAACTAGCAGCAAAAAGTTTCCTCAGTAACATTAAGTCACAGTGTTATATTCGGAAAAGAAAACTTAATTCTGAGGGCATACTTCTAGAATAAAGGATTCTGGCTTTCTCATTTTAAGTTTTGTAGACTATTTTTCTTCAAAGATTAGGTTGACTATTAAGATGATTTTCCGTTTATATGGAATAAAAGATGATTTTGTGTTTATGTGGAATAGATTCTTAAGTGTAGTGACAGGATGTTTGGGGCTGTCAGTTCTGTAGGTAATTTAATATTGCAATACCTTCCACATTAATTTGTGACCTGTATCTTTTAAGAGCAAGTTTTCTTAGAATTAACTCTATAGTTTACTTTAACAACTGAGATTTTCTAAGAATTTTTTCTGGCTCTTACCAAAATATTAAGCTTAGAAATACAAGTTGCTTTCTGTTGTTTTCCAGTAGTTCTATTTTTTGTTTTTACTGTCATTTTGTATGTGAGCATAGTTAAAAAAAAAGCCATGAGTAGTGCTACATTTTTCCACTTAACTAATATGTAGTGATTTGCTTGAGTTCACTTATTCAGCAACAGTAAACTCTTCATATTTTCCATAAAGAAATCTCTCCTTTTATTAATCACACATTCAAGGACAGGGCAAGCAATGGAGTACTAGTTATTGGCATCCCACTGCTGCAAAACCTGTGCTGTGCTTTCTAAGTATACCCTCTTAATCCTCATGTCTTTAAAGCAGTACAGCCTGAGAGGAGATAAGGAGGGCCTTACTCCATCCATCTCTACTTCCCTTCTTTTTCCTCTCATTCTGGCTTCAACAATATTTTTTTAGTTTATGGTTTTTAGAAGTACCTAAGTAGAAATTGGTGTTAACAGTTACAAGTAATGGCTATATTAAAGTAGATATCCCCACCGGACCCTGGGACACTGGGGTGTTTGCTACTATTTTTTGTTTGTTTTGTAGAAAGTTTTATCTAAACACATTGTTTTTAAAACCAAACCTAAAGTACTAAGATGGCATCTTGAGGTGGCAGAGATTTGTTTTTCAAAGCATGTCAACAATTGAATGTAAGCATTTCCAAAGTAAACTTGAAATGAATATGATGAAATAATTTCTTGATGAATTTTATGACCATAGATCGATCAGTGAGATGGCCTGGTTACATCAAATGGAAGTTTGAAAATGCTTTTACACTGTTACATAATCTCACACTTAAGACTGAAACCATTGCAGACTTGGTTTGAAGTCAATGTGCTGTGGCTGTAGAAGAGATTGCTCATTTTCCTTCTGAATATCAAAGCTGTTTATACTAGGCAGTTGGTTTCAGGAAATAACTGTATGCACTCTGCATGGAGCAAGGAAAGACCATTAAAGTATTAAACATGAAAGAATTCTTGAAGATCCCTACCCTGTGAAACAACTGTCATTGAGACATCACAAAATCATCAAAAATTTCAAAGAGAAACCTTCTTATAAATAAATGTTGCATTATTTAAATGTTCTCATGGCTTGTGAATAAAAACTACTTACCTTATTTTTCAAACCAAGTGTATCATAGGGAAGGTGAAGACTGATGATGCCGGCAGCAGACAGAGCACTGAGGATAAAGAAGGGCCAATTGCTTCCTAAGACTCAGCATAGTAGTTGGCCAGGCGGAAAGGCACACAGGGTGAAGAGCTGCTGTAGAGGAGGGATGGATTTGGTACCCCTTTAAAAACACCTAAATGTAGCACCAATTTTGATAACTTTGATACTTTTGATATTTTTTATATAAAGTTGTCACCTCAGATGTATCTAGAGCACTTACTTTGATACTTTTGATAATTTTGACATAAAATGAGGACCTCAGGTGTATTTAGAATTGGGCTATGTCACCCAGGCTATTTACTTTAAACATCTCATCTGTTAGACAACACATTTTTAAAGGAGCAGGGCATGTTTGGTGGTGCCATTACTAACAAAATCAGTGTCACAAAAGTGTTCAGATTATGAAAGGCTATCCCTAAATCTTTGAGATACCAAGAGTTGCCAGAGGAAGAAAGAAAAGGTGTGTGTGTGTGGGGGGGGGGGAGGGATGAGATCTGAGTATTCCAGTGAGCTGATAGCGTCACTAATCGTGTATGAGTTGCCATTTTATTCCTAAGTAGTTGCAAACAATTCCTTTAGGTGAACCACAGCTTGGCTTCTCAATCATGAGGTAATGCAATAAAGGAAAAACTCTCAGGAAATCAGAATCAAAGCCTAAATGTGAGTGCATTCATGTTAAGATGGAGTGGTGTTTAGTGAACAAATGAGTTGGTTTCCCAAAACACATAGGTACTAACTAAGGAAGTCTACACCCAAAAGTAAACAATCCTTCAGTTGAATCAACATGATATATTGGATCAGAATTATTCAGACTACGTACTGGCTACTAGGAGTGAGAGACTTTTACTTAGATTTTTTTTTCTCTTTTTAAACATTTTTTTTTAAATCTAATTAATCCCCCAGTTTTCTGTATGATCTCACCTCTTAAATTGGATAGATTGTGCTTGAGATCTCACACCTGACTAGGTCTTTTTATGTGCTTTGTTCTGTGGTATTTTTGTACAGTGGGATGCCAGTTTTCATGACTGCTTTGTGTCCTCTTTCCTATCGCCCACCAGTATCTTCTGTCATTCCTACTAGAGAGGAGTGTTATTTGATTTAAAAGTTACATTATCATGGAATACTCCTTGGGAACTTGCTCCGTGCTGACCTATTGCATCCATGGAAAATATGAAGAGTATCTGAATGTTAAATATTTTCACTTGATACTAAGTTTTTAAAAGAAATTCCCCTTTCCCCTTTCTCCCCCTTTTCAGGTTTATGGTTGGCTGTGGGAGATGTGATGACTGGTTTCATGGAGACTGTGTTGGATTAAGCCTTTCTCAAGCACAGCAGATGGGAGAGGAAGACAAAGAATATGTTTGTGTAAGATGCTGTGCTGAAGAAGATAAAAAGACTGACGTACTCGACACAGAGATTTCAGAAGCCCAGGCTCCTGTCGAGGCCCACAGTGACGATAAAAGGATGGAGTGTGGAAAGGTGATGTTATCGAAGCATGGTGTCACTGAGGACAAACACAGACACTCAGATGACCCTGGGAAGCACAAGGTCAAAATTTTAAAACGGGTAAGCTTTCCAGACAGTACGTTTGTTATTTCAAGAGCTTTGTGTGGACCTAAATGAGACTCAGAAATTTCTCTTCAGGTCTGTTACAGTGTACAGTCTTACTTTAGCATAAGAATGAATTGAATTTAAGACTTGAGGGGGCCAGTTTTGTTGAAAAGTGGAGACTTTGGCATATGCTTTTTTTTTTGTGCTGTTGCAGTGCTGTAGGTATATAGTTGAATCTTTGCTGTACAGTGTTTATGTGACTGTGTGACCTAAGTATAAGTTACACTTACTAAGTATTTTTTAATCTAAACATCTACTAAATGTTTAATAATTTTCCATTTTTTAAAAGAATTTAAAAGAATAATTGTAGCCTTTGATCTCATTTGCTTAGAAGTTACTCCTCCCACTTTTCCTGTTGAACTGTGGACTTTTTTTATGTGCCTTGGTGTGAGGGTATCAGATTCCTTGGAGCTAGAGTTACAGACAGTTTTGAGCTGCCATATGGTATGGGTGCTGGGAATTGAACCTGGGTCCCTTTGAAGAGCAGACAGTGCTTTTAACCACTGAGCCATCTCTCTAGCCCCTCTGATCTGACTTTTTAAATCATTGTCTAAAAGTATTTTCTAAACAAAATTTAAAATATTTTGTGCTTGAAAAATAGAAAAAATGCATTATTCTGTCCAATTAAGTTTTCTTTCATTAGCAGTGATTTTCTCATCCTTGATTTGTAGTAGAACCCTGAAGAGGAAATAATGCATCGTCAATAAGTATATAAGAATAAGTAAGCATATCGTCTAAAAAGCAAAGCAAACACTGATTTACAGGTTGGAGGCAGTATGGAAGCCTTTGGTCCAGCCATTTTGTTCTGGTAAACTCCTCAGAGCTGGGAGAGAAGCAGTAGCTGGCTGGAGCTTCTGTCTTAGAGGATGGCGAGGGAGCACAGCTCTGTTAGCATGGTCTTGTGCTTACATTGAGTCTCGTAAGCTCCTGTGCATGGCCAGGCTTCCTCCTGTGGCAGGGAAAGAGAGCCAGGGACGAGCCTGGGCATCTTCTGATGGCTTCTCGTTTTCTCCATTGTTTGCAGAATCAGTTCTTCACTCACTTATTTTCTGACTAGTCTTGTTTGAGCTCCATTATGACAAACCTTTGTGACATTGAACATTTATCTGATAAGATATTTAGAGATTTTCTTGGTTAATATCAAGTTAATTGTTGATATTGCTAAGTGCTATATTGCCATTTTGTAGTATGTCCTCTGGAAACTAATGTCTTTCATTAACTGTTGGTCATTACATTTTGTATATAGTTTTTTGTCTATTTGGAAATATATTGTCTTTTGGCTGAACTGTGTCTTTCTTACCTAAAAAGATGTTATAAAACGTTACCATTATTAATGTTTTCAGAAATCCTAGAAGCTGTTCTGTTTATAGATTCATGCTGCATGCCATCATTGCTTGATTTTCTTTTTAATACCCCCACTCCTTTTATTATGTTTTTAATTTTTTGAGACAGAGAACTTACTCTCTAAGCCAGGCTGGCCTTAAACTCACAGAGATTCACCTGCCTCTGCCTCCCAAGTGCTAGGATTAAGCACATGCTCCACCACACCTGGCTGTGGTGAACTCTTGAATTTTTGGATTAATCTGGTGGTAATTTATTCTGTCTGCTTTTCACATATGACTTTCTATCATTAGATTTCTATGTTGCAATATTTATTGGACTTCCATGTGTGGTAGGAGTACTATTACTAGACCTGTAACAGTAAAACACATTTCTGGGGATGCAGAGATTGCTGAGCAGTTAAGAGCACTGGTTGCTCTTTCAGAGGACCTACGTGAAATTCCTAGTGTTTGCAGCATAGCTCACAGTTATCGGTAAGTCCAGGTCTAGGGGTCTGACAGTTACTCAGGCCTCCACAGGCACTAGGCATGCTTGTGGTACACTTACATACATACATACATGGAAAACAAAAATAAGTGTTAACACCCCCCACCGCCACATTTCTACTCTTAATATTAAGTCTAGTTAGAAAACTAAAAAAAAGTGAAAAATGAGAGCATTCTTACTTTAAAGAAAACAATAACGTTTCCATGTTTATCTTGATCTTGGTCTGTACATAGTTATTCTCCCTGTGTTTCTACATTAGTGCGATGTGATTAATTTCTCTCTGAGAAGTAGCAGGTACTTTGATGGTACCCATGGGAGTTAAAATTGCCTGTTGACATCTTGGGATTGTAACTGATCCCTGTGCTGAAGCTAATGAGGCTGGTCTGCTTTTTAGGAGTATACAGGCAAATGCAGATGCTCAGTTACCCACAGCTCCTTCCTCCTTCATCTTTACAGCCAGCTCAGGCCCTGCCAGCCCGGTCTGTCTTGCTTTCCTCTTGTATAGGCTATTATGTATTTTATACAAAGTAGATGCTTAACAATAGAATCTTGTGTTTTTTAATGATGGTAATTTATTTTTGTATATATATATATATATGTGTGTGTGTGAGCATATGTATATATATGTATGTATGTATGTATAGGTAGATATACATATGTATGTATATATATATATTTAAAGACTGATTTATTTATTTTTATATTTGTCAGTACACTGTCCCTCTCTTCAGACACACCAGAATAGGGCATCAGATCCCATTACAGATGGTTGTGAGCCACCATGTGGTTGCTGGGAATTGAACTCTAGACCTCTGGAAGAGCAGTCAGTGCTCTTAATCGCTGAGCCTTCTCTCCAGAACCCTCCCTTTTTTTTTTACTCTTACAGAAGTTTGAAAGTTTGGTTTGAAAGTGTTCAGTCTCTTACAGGTTGTAATATTAATTAGGTTTATTTTATTTTATTTTTTTTACTTACTATTGAGGTTTGTCTCAAATAGTGAGTAGTTTTTATTTTAATGAAACAAATTATATTTTTCAGGAGTCTGGTGAGGGAAAAACTTCCTCTGATAGTAGAGATAATGAAATTAAAAAATGGCAGCTAGCCCCTCTTCGCAAGTTGGGCCAACCACTTTTACCTCGGAGATCATCGGAAGAAAAAAGTGAAAAAATAGCAAAAGATTCTTCAGCTCCCGCCTGCGCAGGCGAGAGACCCACAAGATCAGGTGGGAAGACTTGGAGAATGTGTACTGTGGTTCTAGTTGATTGACAGAAAGTTGTAATATTTTGGAAATTTTTTGAAAAAAAATGAACAATTTAATGACAGTTAAATTATTGACTCATGTTTGTAATAAGAATCAAATTGCTCTAAGCATAGGAGACATTAGATAAGTAGTTAGTGAAGTTAGAAGACCTTGACCCTGTCTTCCTGGCTCTTAAATATTAGTGAAAGAAAACAGCCAAATACACCAGCAAGTGAGGAAATGCTATCAGAGGCTTTGAGAAAAGTGTGAGAATGTGCTACAGAGCCGGGGTAAGGGGTGGGGGGTGGGTGTTGGGGGGTGGAGAGCCAGGAAGATTGATGTAGATGAAAGGAGGGAGGAAACAGAATGTGGGTGGAGAGACAAGATCAGGAGCCATGTAGTGAATGAAGGTTTTAGGCAGAAACAGGTATAGTATTTCAGGAGGAAGAGAATCAGTGTGGAGTAAACGGAAGTGAGTGTACAGTGGGCAGCATGGTGCAAGAGTGCCAGTAGACCAGTACTAGAGGGCAGGTTCAAGGACATCATGGAGGACGATGTAGTGTGTTCCTAATAATGTGAAATCTTTGGAATTTGTGAAAATGAGTAATAGACGACCTTGGTAGTTTTGGACTATAGGCCCGTAGGAAGAAAAGAATACGCTCACTAGGAGTGCACAGCAGTGTTCTGTAAAAGAAATGATAGTAGCTTGTTACCTAGGTACAGAGATGTAGTGAACATGTTAAGATGCCTGTTACAGTAGAGTTAATACAACTTGGTATGAATTAGTTACAGGCCCATGAAGGAAGTGGGATGATTGTGTAGAATCTTACTTTCTTTTGATAAGAAGGAACAAGATTTGAGAAGGAATATTTAAAACAAATTATAGCTTCGGTCATTAGAACTTTGAAATTTTATTAGACATTTGAGTAAACTGTTGACTGGTTCTGGAGCTCATGACTTTGGGACTGTGGTGTGAACTTGGGACTCACCACCTCATAGCTGTTATATGAAATCAAATATATAGATAAAACACAGCTATAGAAAGTTTCATAACAGACAGAAAGAAAGAGGCAGATAGGTCCCTTACACCTGCCTGGTTGTTTGTTTCTTTTGTTTTATAATGTGGGGATAGGCTGGGCTCCAGCAGGGTGACTTGTGACACTGGGAGAAGCATGCTTAATGCTGAAATGCTAACAGGAAGTGAGGACCTGTCAGGAGCCACATGGCAGTCTCAGCAGCTGAGTACAGCATCAAGCCTGACATAGCTAAGTAAGTCCCTGATGACCTTGACAGCTTCACAGAAGCAGTCGTGGTAGCCTATGGCAGAATGGAATTCGGAGGACCAGGAGGGACTCAGAGCAAGAAACTCTTAGAGGGTGTCTCCTAATCATGGGAGCAGGAGGGGAGGAGGTAGAGGCAGGTAGAGGTGGCAGTAGAGTTAAAGAATTTTGCTTAAGGAGATTATGTGCATGCCTGCATGTTATCTAATGTACATTTTTTTTTGTTTTGTTTTGTTTGTTTTTTGAGACAGGGTTTCTCTGTGTAGCCCTGGCTGTCCTGGAACTCACTCTGTAGACCAGGCCAGCCTTGAACTCAGAAATCCGCCTGCCTCTGCCTCCCAAGTGCTGGGATTAAAGGTGTGCACCACCACTGCCTGGCTTCTAATGTACATTCTTGATGCCTTGTTGAAAGTCAGTTGTTTGTAAATATGTTGGCTTATTTTTTGTGTTCTCTGTATTATTCTATTGCTCTGGGCATTTTTATTTTTTTTTTCATGTCAGTAGTGTACTGTTGTGCCTAATATTGTCATGATTTCAGTTTTTTAGCTCAGCATTACTTTGAGTAAGATCTTTGGTTCACTACAAATTTTGAAAGTGTTTTTCCTACTGCTGTAGTGAGAATGTCTTTTGCTATTTTGACAGGAATTGTATTGACTGTAGAGTAGATTCCTTTGGATAAGATGAATGTTTAATGTCATTTTTCGGTTTCTAAACAAGGAATAACATTCTCTGTATTTTAATATTTTTTTACCATGGTTTTAAATGTTATACTTAGGTAAATTTAATCCTAGATATTTTATCGTGGCTGTTAACAATGAATTTAATTTTCTGATTTGTTTCTGAGGAATTTTATTGTAATATATTTTTTATAATTGCTGAGTTTTGTGTATTGGTTTTTATGTCCTACAACTTTACTGAATTTAATCAGTTCTAAGAGGGTTGGAGTTATTTTTGTTGTGTCGTTTTATGGAGGATTTCTTTTCCTATGTATAAACTATATCATGTCTTCTGCAAGAGAGATCATTTGACTTCCCCTTTTTAATGTGTAAATGTCTCTTGTTCTGATCTCTTGTCTTACTCCTCTGGCTTCAAATCTAACAGTTTTTTGAGTATCACCTATCGAAAAAAATGTTTCTGCCAAATTCCCAGAAGGCGGCCCCAAATACTCTACACAGCCAGTAAATAGAATAAAATATTATTGAGCTGAGAAGATTCTAGAAGAAATATGCTGATGTTAAAGTAGTAGGTTGTTTGAGATTGAGATTTTGAAAATGCATGAAAGTAACGTCAGAAAGAAAAAGCAATGGAATGGGTTAGTATTCATTTAATGTCACACACAAGGCATAATAAACTCAGTCAGCTATGCAACTCATTAATAAGGTCATTAAATTATTAGTTTATGTAGTAAGTTTGAGTCAGACTTCCTGAGTAACTTTAAAAATGCAAAACTCCATGAAAAATAAGTAAGTGTGTACACTTTGGCTCTAGAGCCACTCTTGTCACAGGAGATTTTAGGTAGTTCTTTAGCATCAGGACTGTTCGAATAATGAACTCTAGGCTCTCGTGTTATTCCTAAATAGTGCTTTGTCTGCATGGATTTAAGCTTACATCATGTATTATAGAGAAAGTGTCTTTTAAAACAGCTTAATGAGTTTAGATACTTTTTAAAATTAGGTATTCATGAGAAGCAGGAGACAAAAAAGAGGAAAGTTGAGAAGGGCGGGCCTAACGCGCACCCGCCTGCTGCAGCTGCCAAGCCTTCTGCGGATCAAATCAGACAGAGTGTCCGGCACTCTCTCAAAGATATTCTTATGAAAAGGTAACATGTTGTTATCACCAGTGGTCGAATGGCGTGGGCTTTTCATGTATTTGAAAATAATTGAATTGTTTTCATTTTAAGACTTACAGACTCAAACTTGAAGATCCCAGAGGAAAAGGCAGCAAAGGTTGCCACAAAAATTGAAAAAGAACTTTTCTCCTTTTTTCGGGACACAGATGCCAAATATAAGAATAAATATAGAAGCTTGATGTTTAATCTAAAAGATCCTAAAAACAATGTAAGTAACTTATTTTGTCTGTGAGTTTTCTTAAACTTATTTAATTTTGTAAGTGTCTGCATGTGTATGTGTGGGCATGCACATACTGT
This sequence comes from Grammomys surdaster, assembly GCF_004785775.1. Classification (NCBI taxonomy): domain Eukaryota; kingdom Metazoa; phylum Chordata; class Mammalia; order Rodentia; family Muridae; genus Grammomys; species Grammomys surdaster. The sequence goes on along the minus strand of NW_021604696.1, from coordinate 1,557,637 downwards.
GGTTCTGTTGTCAGAGGACAACATTGACAGTCATTTCTCTCTGGAGTGTGTGCAGAGAGTTACACTTAGGTCATCAAGCTGGACAGCAAGCGCCTTACCCCCTGAGCCTTCGCACTCCTCCTGTAACGGCTCTGCTTGCCATACTCTGAACTGGGATCTAAGACTTTAATAAAATAGCCCTTCTTCAGGTTCCTCATTAGAGTAAGAGGATCAGTTTGCCTCTTGACTTAGACTCCAAAAATATCTCCTGCAAGAGAACCACAGTCTGAGTGCCTCCAGGAACAGCTGTAGATGTCACACTGAGAGAATGTGGAACATCCCAGGGTAGCTCACACAGCGTTCTGTGTGTGCTTGGTTGGCTTGTGCTAGGGATTAAACTCAGGTCTTCGTGTCACAAAGGTTTCTGTCCACAGCTGAGCTCCTCCTTCACTGAGAGCATCATTTCTTACTGGCAGGGAAGGGATTGTAGCTGAGAATGTTTCTGATTCTTCTGCCTCCACCTCATGAAACCTAGGATTACAGGGCTGAGCCACAGTGCTCGAGCTGCATGCATGGCGAGCCAGCACTTTACCAACTGAGTGCATGTGCAGCCTGAGACCGTAACATTGTAATAAGCTCTTGTGCTACTGACTTACGAATCCTATACATCAGTTAAATGAATAAAGAATTTACTCTTCAGTATTCTTCAAAATGTCTGTTAAGCCTAGGCAATTTTTATTTAAACCTACAAGTAGAACTATGCTCACTCAAAAAGTCACATTTCATTATAACTGAAAACAAAGATCCCTGCCTGACAGCACATGCTTTGCATCAGTGCTGTCTAGGGAGTCTGCAACAGAAAGATCACCCAAGCTGTGAATTCCCAGGCAGCTGAGCAGCATAGTGAGACTTTGTTCTTTCCCCAGAAAAGTATTTTAAAATATTTTTACCAAATTAAATATAACTTTATTTTAAAATATATTTTAGTTGTGGATTAAACATTATTGCTCCCATAATTATATCTTGGGATTTGAAACTTAGTAAAAATCCAAAACGTGTATATGTGTATTTGTATGTGTGTGTATGTGTGTTAACACATAGAAAATTCTACATTGCATACACTAAGCAAAAATTATGCAGTGAACACTTTCAAAGTTCCAGATATAAATATGACTATTTCGTGTGTTATATTTATGTAGGTGCATTGAGAAATTTTGTTAAAGATGACTTTAGATTATAGAATTAAGTTTGCATATTAATATTTGCTTCAGTGTAGTCATCTCTCAAAACTCAGGCATTCAACAGCAGATCAAAAATACTGGGAACAACTGCACATTTACTAAAGACATATAGGTTTGTTTTTCTAGTTGTGACTCTGTATGTACTTTGTGTAACAAGTGTGTACACGGTTCTTAACATGTTAAATATGTATAAAAACTATAGCCACATGACAATGTTGATACAGTAAGAAAAAGCCAGCATTAGGTGATTTTTGCCATTGTACACACATCAGAGTATATTTACATAGCTCAGCCCCCTTATCTATCACTAAGTAGTCAATTTTCAATGTGTATCAATGTTTGCATGGACTCTTGTTGACTGGAATGTTATGTTACATGGAGCTGTATATGAGATCGGGTCTGTAGGTTATATGCTAATAGTACATAGTTCTTACAGTTCGATGGTATCTTATCAAAGATTTAGAACTTGGGAGGAGTTCAGAGTTCATGAGACCAATTCTCCTGATAGAGGAAGTGTAATTGATTGAAGTATTTTCAAATCTACTAGCTGTTGAAGAAAAATCTACATTGTATAGACTTGTCATGGACCAAGAACTTCTTAAACTATATAATCTAGAAATGTTCCCCAATACTTAAATGAAGATTGCTTTTCCTTGCAGTTAGTTCTTTGCTGTAGACTCCACTAAAAGCTAAAATCTTAAGAAAACAGAGAAACAGAGATGTCACTACATTGATTAAAAAGCTCTTTTATTCATTGCCTTTTTATAAGTGGTGTGATTATTATAGTTTGTCCTGGGGCAGACTTAAGACAGTTTTTGGACAGGTGCATGATGGTTTCATTGCACTTGCTTTTTCATGTTGACTTTTACATGGATTTTCTTTTTTAGAGGAGGGCTAGGTGGATAGAAACTTAACAGAATGCCACTGTGTAGCTGTCCTTGAATTCCATTCTCCTGCCTCAGTCTCAAGCTTGAGTGCTGGGATTATAGGTGTGGCCACCACACTGGCATCAAATTGAATTTAATATAGGATGTGTTTTATGTTTTACTCTTCCAGAATATAAAGCTGTTAGATTAATATACATTATTACATATTCATAAGTCAGGCTTCAAAGTAGCTTCAGAGTCAAAGTTTATTAAAAGTTCACATATTACAGCTCTCTTTTGTTTCTAAATGTTTGTCTCTCCTTTTCTTCTCATTTTAAAATCCTGTAGATACTATTTAAGAAAGTACTAAAAGGAGAAGTAACCCCCAATCATCTCATAAGAATGAGTCCAGAAGAACTGGCCTCCAAAGAGTTAGCCGCATGGAGACGAAGGGAGAACAGACACGTAAGGACATCTGGAACTTTGTGTTCCGCTTGGCTATCAAAGATCAGTCAATACAGAGTGCAAGTAAAACAGGCTTTCTCTTCCTTGAATGCCTAGTCTCTACCCCACCCTGCTCTTCTCTCCTCTTGTCTCCTCTCTTCTCCCTTCCTCTTCTCCTTTCCCATCTCCTCTCCTCCCCTCCCATCCCCTCCTTTCTGGCTGGGCCATGTGATTTTCTTTCTTCAGTATTATAAGTTGCTGAAACTACTGACATGTGGCACTTCAATTTTTTTTTTTTTTTTAGATTCAGTTATTTTTATTTTATGTATGAGTGTTTTCCCTGTATGTATGTATTTCATGTGCATGTAGTGTCAAAAGAGGGCATATGTCTTAGGGTTTCACTTGCTGTGCTGAAACCCCAGGACCAAAGCAACTTAGGAAGGGAAGAGTTTCTTGGGTTTATATATCCTGAGACAGTCTATTGAGGGAAGTTAAGACAGGAACTCGTCTTACAGAGCAGGAATCTTGAATCAGGAGCCAATACAGAGTCCATGGAGGAGTGTTGCTTATTGGCTTGCTCCTTTTGGCTTGCTCAGCCCTGGAACATCAGCCCAGGGGTGTTCCCGCTTTGTATTCCTAACAGTGAGCCAGGCCCTCTCCCACGGATCACTAACTAAGAAAATCCCCTGGCAGCTTGTCTGCTAACAGCCTGATATTGTAGAAGCATTTTCTCAGTTAGGGTCCCCTTCTGTCAGATGACTGTAGCATGTGTCAAATTGATATATAACTAGTCAGCACAGCTTTGGATCCCAGAAAACTGGAGTTACACACAGTTGTGAACCTCTGTGTAGGTTCTGGGAAGTGAACATATGTCTTCTGGAAGAACAAGTACCCTTAACTTCTGTGCTATTCCAGCTTCAGCTTCCTACATTTTTTATTTTATTGCCTATCTTCATCTCTGCAGGGTTGTTTTGTTTTGGTTTTGGCTTTGTTTTATTTTGCTAATCACCAGCTTATAGAATTACTTTATGATTTGTTACTTGCAAATCAGAACAATTGGAAAATAAGCATTAACCAACCCGTGTTCTCTATAACCAGTTTGAACGCGTTATGAACATTAACATTTTATTTTTTATTTTTTATAGACTTATTTATTTATTTTATGCATATGAGTGTACTGTAGCTGTCTTCAGACACACCAGAAGAGGGTATCAGATTCCATTGCAGATGGTTGTGAGCCACCATGCAATTGCTGGGAATTGAACTCAGGACCTCTGGAAGAGCAGTCAGTGCTCTTAACCACTGAGCCATCTCTCCAGCCTGAACATTAACATTTTAATGAATCAAATTCTTCAATTCTAGAACTTTGCAAAACTTTAGAACCTTGCTATCAAGTTTCATGGGCTGTATTACACAGTCAGGCTTTTTTAGAACTAGTTTATTGAGAAGATGACCTGACTTGTCATGTGTAATATGCTCAGAAATATTGTTATGTTTGTGTGGTGCTGCCTCAGATCAAACTGGAGTGTTGGAATTTGTAGACCACACGAAATTTTTAAAATAAAAATTTCTCAAAGTCAGTTTGCTCATTGATTGATTGCTTGCTTGATTGATTCATTCGAAGAACGATCTCCCTGTATAGCCCAGGCTGTAGTCCCCTAGCTCCAGCGCTCCCTGAGTGCTGGATAAACAGCCGCTTGCGTCTCCATGCTGCCTAGCAAGAGTGGCGCCACCATGCCTAGCAAGAGTGAGGGGACACATGATTTGAGCTTTTGATAATCAGATAAAGCCCCTTCCCATTTTAGGAAATAATGATTATGTCTGGTTTGCATTGCCCTGTGTTATCTACATGATTCTTTGTCCTTGGTGCTTGTTCGAGTCTTAGATGTTAACCTTCCTTGTCCTGTGCCTGAGGTGCTCTGAAGGTCGGGAGGCCTTCACACAGTCGATCATACTTTTTTATTTGCTTGGATTTCATATAAACTTGCCTCTTCTTTATTTTGAAAGTACTGTTGGAACATCATCTTTCCCTCCACATCCCAAAACTTCAGTTGCCTACCTAAGCTTTAAAATTGGCTGCATTTGCTTTGGAGACCACATTTTTCTTTTTTTGTGTGTGTGTGACAAAAAGCCTTTACCCACTGAATAATAGTCCTATTTGACTTTTTAAATGGATGTTTTACAACTAACAAATGAGATGAATGAACAAACCTTTACAGTCCATACTGTTCTTTGCTCTAGTTTGCACATATGTGCATCTGTGTGCACACATGCCTGTACACACACTGTGCCCTCTACTGTCTCACTCTTGTTACACTTGCTAACTTTCATATGTTGTTGCTGAGTTTCTCCCC
>NW_021604696.1:1518587-1552353 GCF_004785775.1 Grammomys surdaster | reverse complement strand
GTGTTACCCTAAACATTTCTTTCTTTCTTTCTTTCTTTCTGATAATTACCAGTGTTAACTGAACCAATCCAGGAGACAGGAGAAGGGTTTTTTTGTTCGCTTTATAATCATTGAATAAAGTTGATATTGGAGGGGTATACTAGAACATCAGGTGAGGAATGTGAGTCAAGTTCATTCTTGGTTCCTTGCAAGCTGATTTCAAGTATGAATACTGTTTCCCCACTCAGAGCGTTGCCTCTCAGTTGCCTCCTTGCAGAGTGTTAACGTGAGCCTCTCATGGCTGAGGCATAGAGTTGAATTTGTAAGAACTGGCTACACTTCTCAGGTTCCGGTATTTTATATCAGAGAAAAACTGAAAGTTAATTTTAATTCTTTAGATAAGTCCTCATAGATTAAAGTACATTCTTTAAATGTTTCCTTAAAATATTTTCTGTTAGACCATAGAGATGATCGAGAAGGAACAGAGAGAAGTGGAAAGAAGGCCAATCACGAAAATCACTCACAAAGGTGAGATCGAGATCGAGAGTGACGCCCCGATGAAAGAGCAGGAGGCAGCCATGGAGGTCCAGGTAGGAGCCGGCGAGCGGGCGAGCGTGGACAAAAGCTTTCCCCGTGCTCTGACATAGAACCTTCAAATAAAGTAGTGAGCTGTAAAGGAGCCTGTTTTCCTGGCTTGGTTCTTAGGAGCTTATTTTTTCTCAGAGTGCAGACTGTCAGCATTATAGCTGCCTGTTAAAATCGTGTTAGAATCCTGAGGGTATTTGATACAGTAATTCCTTGGTGCTTTGTAAATAATGTAATTTGAGAACTGTTGCAGCTTTTCTGTAATTATATTAAAGATGTGTTTTCTCTTGCATAATAGAAAATGAGAAATAAGTAGATCAGGGCGGAGACAGTCTACTTCAGGGTTCCTTGTTTTCATGTTCCAGTGGAAAAAAATGACTTGAAGTCTCATTAAAAGCTTTGAAAAATGAGTTGTTTTGATTTTTTACTCTAAGTAACAAATGCTAAGTAGTATTTTTTTTAAGAAAGTAAAAACAGCTTTTTGAATGCAGTGCTTGACTTTGACAAATTAACAACTTGATTTTTAAAATTTCTGCCAAAATGTATTGGTTAAAACTCTTTTTCATTTTCACTTATGTTAGGAACCTTCAACCAATAAGTCATTGGAGAAGCCAGAAGCATCTGAGAAACAAAAAGAAGAGGTTGACTCCACATCTAAAGACACCACTAGTCAACACAGACAGCATCTCTTTGACTTGAACTGCAAAATATGCATAGGTTGGGAGTTTTGCTCACTCTAGTGTTGTACTCACTGTTTAAGGGGTATTTTAGCACTCATATTTGTAGTCAGGGTAGGTTTTATTCTCCGGTTGGATGTTGCAACTCCACCCCATTCTGTTGTATGAGAGTGGATCCAGTTTTCAAATGCAGAAGCAGACACAGCCTGCTTTACCGTGTTCACAGGAATGCAAACATAACAGGAGACATCTGTTAAGACTATTAGACTTGCCCATTTTCAGAGTGTTGGAGGTTTTGTTTGTTTGTTATCTCTTTTGGATATTATAGTCCCAAATTAGTGTCATTTTCTATTTTACATTGTTCAGTTTATTGACATGCGCTGTATATTTATGGTTAGGAGTCGGTAGAATACAGATTTCTTTTTACTGGTTGGAGCTTATCAATATTTTGAGGAAAAAAAATCATCAGGGAGTCAGATATACTTTAGGTTCTTATTTTTTTTATTTTGTTATATTTTATTTTGTTATATTTTTTATTATTTTATTTTGTTATTTCTTGTTTTTATTTTAGTTTAATTCCTTCTTTCCTTCCTCCCTCCCTCCCTTCTTTCCCTCTCCTTCCTTCCTTCCTTCCTTCCTTCCTTCCTTCCTTCCTTCCTTCCTTCCTTCTTTCTTTCCTCTTGAGAGGAGTTTCCTTGTATAATAGCTCTGGCTTTCCTAGAACTCACTTTGTAGACCAGCCCAGCCTCAAACTCAGAGAAGTCTGCTGGCCTCTGCCTCCTGAGTCCTGGGATTAAAGGCTTTCCCCACACCATTCCCATTAGTGTGTTAACATTCTTTTCTTAATTTTTTGCTTTCATAACTGAGGACAAGCACTAGCGACTTCTCATTTGCTTGTGTTGTTTTCTATTTAAACATCGGTGATAATTATAAAAATAGTTAATTAAATAGTTATTAAGAAGTCCAGGTAGAACCCTTCACAGTGTGAGGAAACCACATTTCAGTTAGTTTAGGTCTCTAAGGGACAGAGGGGTGCCACTGGTAAAATCTTTGGTTCTTAGAATAGGTGTAACAACTATCCAAGGAAATATTTATTCAGTAATTAAACCAAAGAAATTATATCACTTCTGAAAGTAAAAATGCATGAAAATGTAAACATTGCAGGTAACAAGTTTATTCTGGTGTTTTCTGGCTTCAGGTCGAATGGCACCACCTGTAGATGATCTTTCTCCAAAAACTGTGAAAGTTGTTGTAGGAGGAGCCCGTAAACATTCCGACAACGAAGCAGAAAGTATAGCAGATGCATTATCTTCGACTACAAATATTCTGGCCTCTGATTTCTTTGAGGAAGAGAAACAAGAATCTCCCAAATCAACATTCTCTCCCACTCCACGGTAGCTTTCTCTGTCATAATTCTATGATAAACATCACTTAATTACTTACAGATGTGCAAACACAGAGAAAAGTGACATTTCCCAGGGACTTTTGAGAAAGTAATTATGTATACCTCAGGCCAATTGAGATAAATGAACAGGACTTTGGAGGTTAATTTATTTTGAATAGATTTGAGATTTAAGAGATTTGAGAGTATGAAGTAATGACTTTCAGACTCTTATATATTATGAGCTGAAAAGAAGATCCAGCATTTAAGAGTACTGGCGACTCTGGCAGAGGACCTGGCTTCTGTTCCAAGCACCCTCAAGGCAGATCACAATCATCTGTAGCTCCAGTTACAATGGACTGGATACCTCCCTCTGGCTTCCATGGACATGCACATGGTACACAGGCAAACACAGGCAAAAGTCCATACACATGAAATAATGCAAGTAACTCTTTATAAACAAATCAGAAACATGAAAATACAGTGATCTCAAGAAGTAGGGATGTAGCTTTGTTCTGTGCACGCACATCTGTGGACCTTAGTCTACCTCAAGGCAGTTCAGAAGGATCTCTTTGTAAAACATGACTGTGTTTATGATTGTAAATTTATAATTGAAAGTGCAAACTTCTTATTGAGTTCATCTGAATTGAGTGAACAATTCAATTAAAATAGCTTTAAACTGTTTTAAAATTAAAAATTTTAAATTAAATTTAAAAATTAAGATAAACAAAATAAAATAGCTTTTATTTTTATCAATATCAACATTTATCAATACTTATTTTTATTGTCTTTGATGTAAAATACTTTTAATGGTTTTAGAAAGTTGACTCATTCTTGGATATTTTATTACATTTGTTTGTGTGTGTATACGTGCTACAGTACTCATGTAGAGGTTTGAGGACAGCTTTGTGGATTTGATTTTCTTTCTATCTTTATGTGGGCTCCAGGGATTGAACCCAGGCCCTCAGGAATGGGAGAATGTATCTTTACCACTGAGCCATCTGGCTGGCATGGTTGCTAACTTTAGTATCCATTTCTAGTCCAGAGATGCCTGGAACTGTGGAAGTTGAATCAACCTTCCTGGCTCGATTGAACTTCATCTGGAAAGGTTTTATCAATATGCCATCTGTGGCAAAGTTTGTTACCAAAGCCTACCCCGTGTCTGGATCCCCTGAGTACTTGACAGAGGTACTGTGTGTGAACGTCTCTGTCTTTCCTTGCTTGACTTTGCATGTGTTTCTGAAAACAACAGGCTGGGAGACATGCTGTTAATAATAATTTTTAAAAAATCGTTTAACCCATTTATTACATAAAATGCTGGCAAATTTATAACAAAGTTAGCTTATAAATAAAAGTATTTAATTGTTAAAGAAATGACAGTCCTACCCTGTTCATGTTTCAGGACCATTGCACCTGCCTGTGTCTGTCACTGTTCAGGCTGTCACAGTATCAGTCCCCCAGAGCACTGACCAGTCTGATTCCTTTGGTGGGTTAAATAGCAAATAAACAGCAGGAGTGGAATACTTGGTTAGTGACCAAGTGTGACATTTAAACATCAAAAGAGATAAAGCCAGTATACATGAGCTGTATACATTATTTTTGTGGATTTGATTCATTAGTTTTCTCATTTATTCTAAGACAAAAGTTGTTGAAATAATTCATTTTAAATTTCAAAAAGCCTAACTCCCTATAATGGTAAGGTGAGTTTTCCTTTGATTAGGCTGAAATGTTCCTGTCTCATTCTCGTCCTCTCTCCTTGTGATCTTAGTGTGTAGCCTGGGTTCCGAGTGTGTGCGCAGCAAGCCTTCTGTCACTGAGCGACAGCCATGGGCCTGTCTATTCCCATTGTTCTCAGTTACTACACAGTGCTGCTGTTGCGCAGTTTACTTGGACACTAATATTTTAGGAATGTGAATATTGTTAGAGGAAAATTAATGGGCCACTAATGGTCTTTTGGAGGGTAAAAAATAACCCTTTAGAATTTTTATTTTTCTTTAGATCATTTTGAAGCTAGTTCTTTTACATGGATAATTAGGTCTTGGTTTCACAGACCTTTTTAAATTTGAATAAAGATATTTTTCTTAGTGCCATAGTTTCAGTGTAGTTAGTTTCCTGAACTCCATCTCTGACTTTTATTTTACTTTTATTACAGCTAATTTTAAAATATTGAAAGCAACTAATGAGTTAAATAAATTTAATTCGACTTCTCATGCCTTTCCTTGGTCTTAATAGAAAAAAAATATACTGCATAGAGTTTTAAATTTTTGTGATTAACTATATATATATGTATCAATATACGTATAGTGTGTATAGTTAAGCCCTTTAAAACTATATTGTTATAGAGTTAATTTTCTCTTGCAAAAATATACTTTGTAATTAAATTGCATAAAATCTGAACTTAGCTATTAATAATTAAGGATTCCTTCAAAAAAAAAGCTTAAAAAATGCACCAGGCATAGTGGCATACACCGTTAGCACCAGCACACAGGTGACAGAGGCAGGAGGATCTCATACAAGTTTAAAGATAGCCTGGTCTATATAGTGAGTTCTAGGACAGCTAGAACTACATTTTGCAACTCTGTTTCAAAAACAAAACAAAGAAATAATGCTGTCCACTGCCAGAGACCACCTTTGAGGAGCAGAGAGCCCACCTGTGAGTCTCTGAAACTGTTGCTCTCCCTGAATTGTGGGTGTGGTGTTGGCCACGGGGGTCCTTGTGCTTGTCTGTCCTGCCCTGCCATGACCTTGGGTTTTGACTAGTGTTGATGCTGTTTATGTGCATGTGTCCTTACTAACTACGTTTCCAGTATTACTTATTTGAAGCTGGCGTTTAAGATAGGCTCAGTTGCTATCTCTCTACTGGGTTTTATTTTCTGATGCAGTTTGTTTATTCTTTGTGTGTTCTAGGGATTGATGGAACCCTGAATCTTACACATGCTAAGCACATGTTCTGTTGCCATGTTCTTAGCTCTGTTTACTTGGTTTTATTTTTATTCAAAGTATTCTTAAAGCTAAATATGTATGAGACATGATATTGTAGTGGAGATATTGTATATTTGATCACCTTTTCTTTTATCCATAGGACCTACCAGATAGCATTCAAGTAGGTGGCAGGATATCACCTCAGACAGTTTGGGATTATGTGGAAAAAATAAAAGCATCAGGCACCAAGGTGAGTAAACTCAACAATGCCAGTATCTGAAATGTTTACAGAGTTAAACTCTTTTAAATCTCCAAGGATCCAGTGTCTTTTATCTGGAGGGAGCTAATGCAAATTGGAAGTGTATATAATCTATCCGGGAGGAGATAGACAGCTCAGTTATTAAAGTGACTGTTACACAGGTTTGATCCCTAGCACACACACAACAGTTGAGGATATGGAGGTGTACATTTGTAATCTCATCCCTGGGGAGACAGAGGTATGTGGACCAAGCAGGCTAATTAGACCTCAGGTCCCAGAGACTTTCTGGACAGCTAGACATGATACTTTGGTTGATCTCTGGAGTCTATGTATGAATACACAAACTGAAGTAAAGCCATTTGCTCAAGGCAGTGCAACCTTTCCTTGAGTCTTTGCTTTCTGGTATGTGTTCTCTGTAGATTCTGTCAACACTGTGGAAGGAACTGTGTTAGAGCAAGGATGAGGTTTACCTATGTCAGACAGGGCACAGCCAAGCTCTGTATGCCTGTGTACACTATACTAACAGTCCAGTGGTGCAGACCCTGCAGAGGCTTAGGGCTCTGGTCTTCTAGGATTAGTTGGGCTCCAGGTTCCTGCTTACCACTTTCCTGTTTCCAGTAGTGCGTGCTTTCATCAGGCAGAACGCTCACAGGTCCCTTAGCAGCAGCAGATGGGAACCAGTGAGGGCTTCTTGCCAGGTTGTCTCTGCTTGAGCTGGAGTTGTTGAGCACAGAGTCACACAGCTGTGGGCAACTGGAAAGAAAGCAGGCAGAGGGGGCCCCATGCCGGCCAGAAGTTAAGATCTCCTAGTAACAGGAGGAGATTATAAACTGACATGTAACCTCTGCCTCCGCCACAGGAATGCTTCTCTTCAGCCGTGGTCTCCGTTTATTTGCTGTAGCTTCTTAAACTCAGAGAGAATAATATTTCACGGAAAAATTTAAATACTTTTTTTGTAGAAATTTCTTGTTTTCTTTAAAGGGCTCAAAAGGGAGAGTCTTAAACTGAGAAGGATCTTTTTTCCCAGTATAAACTGTTGAATTGATAGAGTGCTAACAGTTCACTGAAGCAGTTAAAGGCTATTGAACTTGGGAGGTAGGGACAGGCAGCCCTCTTGAGACCAGCCTAGATGATTACATGGTCGAAAAAAAAGCTAGTACATTAGTGCTATTACTTCTCTCTCTCCCTCCCCACACCCCTCTTTGTGTATACATATTACTGTCCAGTACTTTATATCATGCCTTCAGCTTGAAATGATTTAAACACATAGTAGTTAGTTAGCTTTCGATATTTTAGTAATGTGATGTTACTAATACATTTTGGATATCCCTTATCCAAACTGCTTGTGATCAGAAATGTTTCAGATTTTGAGCTCTTTTGAATTTTAGAATGTTAGCATACACATAAGATGATACCATGCGAATGGGGATTCAATTATAATTATGAAATGAGTTATGGATTACATAAACCTTATAAACATAGACTAACGGTAATTTCATACAAAATTTTTGAGGTACCTTCGTTTTGATTGTGTGATTTCGTTGTGATTTGTTTTGATTTGAAGTGATCCTATCACTTGTAGACTGGACTGGACTTTTCTAAATGTTGGCCTCCCTCCAAGTACGAAAGCTGAGAGCATTCATCGTTAATAACCTGTGCACAGTTCTAGGAGGCTGAGCCGTAGCTTAGCTCACTAGGACTTTTCTTCCTGTGTCAGTTCAGACTTTGTAGTGAAACAGGCCGTTTCCATCTTGACTGAATACCTTTAAGAAAAAAAAAAAACAAACCTCCATTAATAAGATAATACCGAATTGTGATTATCTTTTTATTTGAGAGAAAGCCAAGAACCTCAGAGGTGGGTAACCAAATTCTTGAGTTAGCTAATCTTAAAAACTTAGGATCTGTTATGTGTTTTAGAGTCTTATCAAAATCAAAACTCAAAATTAGATGAGCACTAATTAATAGCCTATTTAAAAATCAAGCTATATTTTAGGTTACTATTTTAAGCAATTGTTTGTTATTCTCTTGAATAGGAGATCTGTGTGGTCCGCTTCACCCCAGTAACTGAAGAAGATCAGATTTCCTACACTTTGCTGTTTGCCTACTTCAGTAGCAGAAAGCGCTATGGTGTGGCTGCTAACAACATGAAGCAGGTTAAAGACATGTACCTTATTCCATTGGGCGCTGGAGATAAAATCCCACACCCTCTTGTGCCTTTTGATGGACCTGGTAGGTGTATGTTTTGGTAATAAAATGAGCTTGAAATAAAATGGGAGGAGTAGGTCCAAAGTAGAGGGAATGGTTGCTTCTGTCTTAGATTCAGACTGTTAGACATGAGATGACCAGGCTGGCCACCATTCAGAAGCTTGTAATGAAGTTTATGACTGTTATGTTTATTTTCTCCAGGACTTGAGCTGCACAGACCTAATCTGTTGTTGGGCTTGATTATTCGTCAGAAGCTGAAGCGACAGCACAGCGCTAGTGCAGGTCCCAGTCACACAGCCGACACTCCTGAGAGCGCCCCAATAGCCTTGCCCCCTGATAAGAAAAGTAAAATGGAGTCATCCACAGAAGAAGCAGCAGAGGAAGAGAGTGACTTTTTCAATTCCTTTACAACTGTATTACACAAGCAGAGAAACAAGGCCCCGCAGCCTCTTCAGGAAGACCTGCCAACAGCTGCTGAACCTCTAATGGAAGTCACCAAGCAGGAGCCACCAAAACCCTTAAGATTCCTTCCTGGGGTCTTAATTGGCTGGGACAATCAACCTTCTACTCTGGAGCTAGCAAATAAACCTCTTCCTGTGGATGACATACTCCAGAGCCTTCTGGGCACCACTGGCCAAGTGTATGAGCAGACTCAGCCAGCTGCAGAACAGAGCACTCTTAAAGAAATTCCCTTTATAAGTGATCAAGCTGACCCAAAAGGAGAGACAACAGATAAAGTGGAGGTGACTGAAGGTGAAACCAAGGAGACAAAAGTGAAAGCAGAAAATGTTTCAGAGTCTACAGGTAAAACCTCAGGAGTAGAAGAAACTTCATTGGTAGGTTCCTCTTCCATTTCTCCAGGGCCTTTGGCAAGTCTGAGTCTGAGAGGGAAACCACCAGATGTTTCTACAGAAGCATTCTTAACAAACTTATCAATTCCCTCGAAACAGGAAGAAACTGTGGAAAACAAAGAACGAATATTAAAAAGACCACTGCTCCAAGATCAAGAGAATAGTTTGCAAGATAGTAGGACTTCTAGTAACTCTCCTTGCAGGCCTAGCACACAGGGAAAGGGAAGCATGGATGGGAACTTGAGCTGCAGTGACAGTCTTGTTGCTAACACAAGAGCCCCACAGTTTATCAACCTGAAAAGGGACCCTAGGCAAGCAGCAGGACGAAATCAGCAGACAGCTTCAGAAAGCAAGGATGCAGAGAGCTGCAGAAATGGAGAAAAGCATGCTGTGTCTGGTCCACCACACAACAGAGAGCCCTTGGCAGAGTCTGTCAGTGGAGAGGGAAAGCTGCCTTCTCTAGAGAAGAGCTCATGTGTAGAGCAGAATGATGATTCAGAGGCTGCACCAAACTCATCCTCACTAGAAAACTTAAATTCTTCACAAGCAGAACAAACCAATCCTTCACAAGATGGTGTTTTAACACAAAATATTGAAACCGTCCATCCATTTAGAAGAGGATCGGCTACAACATCGCCTCATTTTGAAGGAGGAAATACATGCCAATCAGAATTTCCTTCTAAAAGCATCAACTTTACTTCCAGGAGTAGCAGCCCCCGAGCGAGTACAAACTTTTCACCTATGAGACCACAGCAGCCCAACCTCCAACACCTCAAGGCTAGTCCTCCTGGTGGGTTCCCATTTCCAGGACCCCAAAACTTCCCTCCCCAAAATGTGTTTGGATTTCCACCGCATTTGCCACCTCCGTTACTCCCCCCTCCAGGCTTTGGCTTTCCTCAAAATCCTCCTATGGTTCCTTGGCCACCTGTTCATGTACCCGGCCAACCACAACGCATGATGGGGCCCCTTTCACAAGCATCAAGGTACATGGGCCCACAAAATTTTTATCAGGTAAAAGATATTCGGAGACCAGAAAGGCGCCATAGTGACCCATGGGGTAGGCAAGACCAACAACAACCAGATAGGCCATTTAATAGGGGTAAAGGGGACCGTCAGAGATTCTATAGCGATTCGCACCATTTGAAAAGAGAGCGTCACGACAAGGAATGGGAGCAAGAATCTGAAAGGCACAGACACAGAGACAGAAGCCAAGAAAGGGACAGAGACAGGAAAAGCAAAGAGGAAGCCCACAAAGACAAGGAGAGGCCACGGTTATCACACAGCGATCGAGCACCAGATGGGAAAGCAAGCAGAGATAATAAGAGTGCAGACAAGAAACCAGACAGGCCTAAAGGTGAAGACCATGAAAAGGAGAAAGAGAGAGAGAAGAGCAAGCACAGAGAAGGGGAGAAGGACAGAGAGCGGTACCACAAAGACAGGGACCACACTGACAGAGCGAAAAGCAAAAGGTGAAACTCGGAGGCTACTTCAGCATCACATTTAAAACTGGTACATGTGTGTCTTTATAGGATTGCCTGATAGGACTGTGCCATCTTAACCCTCAATGTTGGTGGTTGGCAGAGCAGTGAACTGTGCTGGTGCAGAGTCCTGTGCAACAGTGCCCACCACCCCTCCTTCACACCGCTGTCCTACCTACAGGAATTTCATATTTTTAAAGTTTTACAATACTGTATATTCAAAGATTTGTTTAATTAATATGCAATAAAGGCTTAGAAATTTTAGTTTTATTCCTTAATTGGTAAATATGGTTAACTATGAAATATATTTCCTGCCTCTAGTGAATGTCCTTTCTATAATGACTAATTTGAAAGTAATCTGTGCCCTGTATATTTGTTTTCAATTGCACTGTTTTTAAAGAAAATGTAGAGGAGCAGCAAAAAAGCCAAGTGACTTCCTGATCAGACCATACTATGTAGGGGCAGTTTGCGACTGAATCAAGAGCCCAGGGAGTCGCCGGTGGCTTTAATCTGTGCTCATTGAAGGCGTTTCTTACCATGTACTGCAGTTTGTGGTAGGCCGTATCCCTTTCCTTTCTGGCTCTTCAGAAACTTGAATACTTAAGCTTGTACATGATCTTGTGTTTTGCTATCCTTTTTACTGTAAAATGTAAATATTTTAAGGGATATTTTGATTCCAAATATGATAAAAGAATTTCTCACCTACTTTGTGTGTGTGATTTGAAATTCAGTAGTAAAAGAGATTCTTCGAAGTTTCTTTTCCTTGAGACATTATTCTTTTACTCAGCCAAGATTATGTAGACATGCTGTCAGACATTGCCTAAGCAAGGAATGGTTGTTCTTACATCTTAGATGATTCACCTCTAAAGAGGCTAGTCTTTAGAACTGCCAACAGGAGCTTTACAGTTACCCACTTAGTTGATATTATGTTTCTGAAAACTTACATATGCTTAAACTTTGTTATACAGACTCAATAATCATTGTAAAACTGCAGAGCTTTTAAGTGAAATGTATTTTGATTTTTTTTTGTAAAATGATTTGTAGGGCAACTGTAAAATTGAGTATGCCAGTTTGACTTGAAATAGAAAATACAGGAGATTGTTGTTTTTTCAGATCTAAACTTGCCCACTCCCCGAAATGCTTCCTGTGCTGATGTTTAAGACCTAAAGCATTAGCTGCCAGATGATGCTAACACTGAGACCCAGGCCACAGCGATCAGTGTCCTTATCTACTTAGACCCATGAAGAAGAATTCCAGTAACTCCACAAAATTAAGAAAATTGTTTCTAAAAGAGGATTACCAGGTTTTTGAAACCGAATTAACCTTGCTAGAGAAAATAGCAGTCAAAATTTTGTCTGAATTGCAAGGATTACAATATTTTTTTTCTATCTTTGCCTCTGAAATTTATCATCATCATGCAAGTTCTAAAATGAAGGATTTCCATTTAAATAAAGTATTTTTAACGTTTGGTCTACTTTTATTTTGGAAGTTAACTTGTTAGGGAAAAGAAAGCCCTCACACAAGACCAGTCCTAAGGCTAATCTAATCATTGTTTCCATGATTGTGAAGAAATGAGTTTTTTATCCACCTGTGTCAGTTAATCTACTTTTACTGATTTATGTGGTTTGTGAGTTGACCTAACACCTGACTTGGGTTCTAAGATACAAGTAAAAGCTCATGGGCTGTTGAATGGAAACAGAGTTACAGTGAGCCCTTGAGTGCCAAGCATGGTGGTGAGCATTCATGTGGGCATTCATGTGAACTTCGACCAGTCTTGTTCGGTGAGTGGTTAACTTAGTGCTTAGGAATCCAGAACATGGGAAGTTGCCCAAGCTTAGACTACTGTTGGCAGAGTCAGAGTCCAGTTAAGCTCTGCCTTTCTCCATGGTCCCTTGTGGTGCTCTGAAAATTATGGTCAAGGGAAGCAAAAACATTTCTAACCCTCTTCATTCCATCAGTGTTTCTGAACCCCTTTTCAGCAAGCTAAAGTAGACAGTAGGAATGGGAACACCTTACAGATTAGCCAATGTAGGTTAATTGGAATTCTCCAGTGCTCAGGTTTGTTGCTGCTGTGATGAGTCCTTGGCAGGTCACTATAGTTCTGCAGATGGAAATGGGAAGACATCTAGCAGGGAGGTAGCCATTGGGTGTACCCCTTTGGGGGAGTCTAGATGTATTAGGGTTATTATTCCCTAGAGGAATAGAGATTTTGGAACATAATTTATTAGAATGGCTTATAGGCTGGTCCAGCTAACTCAACAATGGCCATCTGCCAATGGAAGGTCCAAGAATCCAGTCATTGTTTAGTTCACAAAACTAGGTATCTCAGCTGGTCTTCAGTAAATGTCAGACCTGACAGAGAAGTGGGGTTTGATGCTAATGAAGTTGAGTGGCCAATGATAGTAAACAGACCTAAAGTGAGGCTATAAAATATCTGCCATCTGAAGG
Organism: Grammomys surdaster; assembly: GCF_004785775.1. Lineage (NCBI taxonomy): Eukaryota > Metazoa > Chordata > Mammalia > Rodentia > Muridae > Grammomys > Grammomys surdaster. The sequence goes on along the minus strand of NW_021604696.1, from coordinate 1,539,568 downwards.
TGCGGCACCTCAAAAGATCGCGCTTCCCCCAAAAGTTCGTCTTAACCCTTCATTTAATTAAAACACCCCTTGAAATTGAATCCATCCACTTGGGTGCCTTCCTATCTGAAAGTCAGCTGAATGGGTGTCGTCTGTGACCTCATTTCTCTGCTATGCAACCTGACATTCACAGGTATCACAAGGATTAAGATGTAGGTAGACATCTTTGAGGTTGGGCTTATACATTGTAAAGTAGTTGAATTGTTAGTCTTCTGGAAGTAACAGAATGAGATCGTCATAAATGCCAACAGTATAGAAGAAAATGGATGTTGAGTTCCTGTGTTTTATTTTTGCTCTGCTTTCAAAGTGTGCTCACATAGACCTTTTAAGATCACATGGTGCCAAAAGCAGAAATGTTCATAGTTTGTTATGTGAAGTATAAAGAGTTAAAGTGAAAGTGCTCTCACCGAGCCTGGAATCTCTAGGAAGCATTAAGTTCTTAGGTACTTACGGACCTGCTCTGAGTGCTGCTTGGAGTTAATTACTGAGTGTCATGGGCAGGTCCCAAGCTGGAAGAGCTTGCACCATGGTGAGAGGTAGTGACATTTGAGTGTGAGACCGGAGCTGGAGTGAGCATGTTGAGGTCACAAAAGCTAAGTGATGAGCTTAGGTCCCCCCTTCCCCCTTCTGCTTTCACACCCCTCCACCCCATTGCTGTGGATTGAAGCCAGGGCCTTGTCCATGCTAGGCAAGGTCTCTCATCACTGGACTACATATCCAGCCCTCTTTGGTCATTTTTAATTTTAATGATAGCCCGTTTAGATATTAAGAGCATTTGTGTGAAGCTGTAGCTTGGTAGGTTTTTATTTTTTAACCTAATATGTACAATCCCCAGTACCACATAAGCCAGACAAGGGGATGCATCATCGTGATCTTAGCAGTTTGTAGTGGAAGCAGCTGCATGGTGAGTTCTAGGCCAGCTAGGATACTTGAGACTTTGTCTCAATATAATATAGTGTCCATGGTATATTTAATGTCATTGGGTTTGTAAAAATTTTCTGCAAAGGGCTTATACAATGTATTTTATTCATATCAATCCACAGCCTCCCTCCCAACTCCCCTTAGCTCCCCCAGCATCCGTGTTCTGGAAGCAGGGTGACTGCCCGACTCACCAACTATCAATTTCTAAAAGTATCTATGCCAATGGTGGGGTTATCTATGCTGGAGTCTTGACTGGCTTGATTTTATGGAAATAATCATAGCTGCTGCTTATGGATAGTGTGTCAACCATGTTATGAATTCAGTATTTTGTGTTTTTCCCCATCTGCCAGGTTGCTTTTCCCACTCCCTTTTTCCCTTAATCTTGAGAGCAACATATAAGTATTTTAGAAGGCAGTTTGACGGTGTGGCGGTTTATGTTTTTCTGCTAAAGCCTTTCTTGGCTTTTGACCAGGTTTACAGTACCAGGCATGAATTTCCCTTCTACAGAGTAGGCTTCATCTCTAACCAGAATATGGTTGGTTAACCCCATAACCATCATGCCATTACTGAGCCACTGAGCACATTTTGCTATGGAGTTCAGTGTGGTACCACACAAATTTCAGTGCTCAGTCAACCCTTGATATGTTTTCTTCCCTAGCAGCTTCCATAACACCTGACAGAACACTAGCCAGCAGGCACTGTATGAACTACATCTAAAGCTGGATGTGGTACTACGTACCTATATTCAGGACTTGGGGGAGGGGGTGTAAAGGTCAGAGGACTTCCTATAGTCAGAAGAGATCAGTCTAGTCTACATAGTGAATTCCATGCCAACTCAAGTTTACATAATGAGGTCTTATCTCTAAAGGAAAAGGGGAGGTGGAGGATCTATTTTCACAGGGTTTAGGAAAGGGAGGAATCCTTCACCCCCCCCCACCCCCCAGTTTGCTTTTTCCTTTTTACTCAGGCTGGGACTTTGGTCTGGTCCATGAAATGGTGTTGCCCACATTTAGGGAGAAGGTATTCTCATACCTGTCCTCCTTCACAGATATCCCCAGAGCTTTGTGTCCTGATGACTGAATTTTTTTAAATTTATGTTTACATCCTGACCACAGTTTTCCATCCTTCCTCTCCTCCCAGTGTTGTCAATCTCACCCCACCATCCATTTGTCTTCAGAAAAGGATCAGCCTCGATGGATATCAACCATCCATAGCATATCAAGTTGCAGTAAAACTGGACACTTCCTCTTCTATTAATGCTAGACAAGGCAACCCAGTAGTGGAAAGGGGTCTCAAAGGCAGGTGACAGAGTCAGAGACAGCTCTTGCTCTACTGTAAGGAGTCTCACATGAAGATCAAGCTTCAGAACTCTTACCATGTGGAGGGCCTCGGTCAGGCTCATGCAGGCTCCCTGGTTGTTATTTTGAACTTAACAAGCTGCTGCTTACCAAGACCTCTCTGTGACCTGTATGATCCATCAGTGCTCCAGGTCAGCCACTGGTTTTCTTGATGACTGGTGTGTTGTAACTATTGAATTCTGGAAATACTAAACAGTAACAGTCTCAGTGTCCTTCCAGTCTGCCATGGGAGCACCAGCAGTGGAAAGAGAAAATTGCCATTTATAGTTGTTTCTGTACCGTCTTTGGGTGCAAAGTGGGCTTTCATGTTTTAGCAAGAAAAACACTGGGTCTAGAGAGATGGCTCAATGGGTAAAAAGATTACCTCACAAGCTTGAGAACTGAGTTTGAATCCCCAGAGCCCATGGAAAGCTAAGGACAGCCACAAGGTAGTACATGCGATTCTGGTGCTCCTCTGGTAGGATGGGAGGTGAAGACTGGAGAATCGCTGTAAACTCCAGGATCAGCTGCCTCATTTGTGCAATGGACAAACAGCACAGAGGTCATGGCTTGAAACAATATGGAAGCTGAGGATGGATTCCAGAAGTTGTCCTCTGACTGGTACGAGCCCACATGCACTGTGGGGAATGATTAGCTCAGCGCGTGGTGGCATGGGAGTGTGGGTTTCTGTTAGGCAGAGTTGTGGGTCCCACGTGAAGCACGGGATCTTTGATTGAGTTGGTTCCACAAGGCACTGGGGCGCCCCTGGGCAGGGAGAGGACTCAATCTGAAGTTTCACGGGAGGAAAAGGCTCTTGAGTGGACCTGGAGGGAGGGCTGCCAGCAGGCTCCAGGGCACTCAGTCAAGTGCTCACAGAGGCTGTTGACAGAGCACACTGAGGCAGCCGGGCAAAGAAGCTGCAGAGTGGCCGCGGTGGGCCCGTGGTCTCTATTTGGGGCTCCCAGATGCCACGGAGGGGGGGGGTCACAGACGAACAGAGATGCAAGAGAGCTGCTTGGCTAGCTTTCTTGAAGAGGTGGGCCTCCACAGCGGAACACAGAGGCACTCTCCACGGGAGATTAGGCACAGCTCGGGAGTTGAAACCTTCTCTGTGGTTCTCCCACGGTGGGCCCCCAAAAGACACGTGGAAGTCCGTGGGTTTTACAGGCTTTATCTTCATAGCAGATGGTAGTTAAATCTGGATGCAACCCCACTTAGGTCAGCGTGGACCTGACTTAAATAGGGAGGGAGGAGGGTCTGGGAAAGGAATATCTAATTGGCTACGCCCTCTGGCCTTGAGGTAACTCATTAATATGGAAATCTTTTGAGGCTGAGGCATGTAGTCATGCCCTCTACCTGTGCTAGGTGACACAAACCTCTTTGGGAGGGGTTGCATTGCCCTACGTGACTGAAAAGCGTAGGTCAGTGGAGATCTTAGACTGTGTGTCAGGACCCTGGGTTCTGGGAGCTTGGCTGAACACCTGCCATTGTCTCTGATTTATCCCATCAGAGTCCAGAGTTCGAGACCCGTGCCCAACCAAGAACCAAGCTATCCTTTCGAGGTCCCACAATGCACATACATGGTGGGGTGGGGGTGGGGCACAGAGGAATGGTTGAGAGTAAGTCAATACTCAATAGAAAGGTATTTCTGAAAAGCACAGGTAAGCTGAGGCTTGCCCAGCACGTTCCATTCCCCAGGAACAAAACACAATGTGAACATTGCTGGAGCAGCTCAGTTGAGGGGCATCATTCAGAATCTGTCCTACGTCCAATTTTGAGACTTTTATACTTGATAACAAATGTAAGTAAAGTTTTAATATTAACTCTGATCTGTTAAGTGCATGGTTTTACAAATCAGGTGTTCTGGAAGGCTTATAAGCAAACAGTCGTTGCCCTCTGCACTACTCTGTGCTACTCAGTCCTGGGTGTTTCTTCTGTATTTGTCTTCAGGCACCGGTCATGGTCATTTTTTGTTACAAATACTGGCAATATCTGATCTCTTACACAAAAAAATAAGGATTTATCTCCTACTAGTGCACTCTCCCTCAGTTTCCCTCTTCATATTCATGCAAGACTTTTTGTTTGTCTTCACGATTTGCCTTATTACAATTATGTCAACATTCACATGTGTGAATTATGCAATATAATGTGGTTTCAGTTTTTGTATAATAACTTTTTTTCTGGATTAATTTTTGCTTTTTTCCATATGTTTACTATTCATCATTGATTTATTCTGGCCTGAATTTTATTCTATAATTTCTCAGATGAATAAACATGTAAATAACTTAATACCTAAGAATCAACATATCTAGCTGAGTGGTATGGCACATACCTTTAATCCCAGCACAGTCAGGCGGAGTTATTGGTTTGGTTTCCTAGTGTATATAGTAAGTTCCAGGACAGCCAAGGCTATGTACAGAGACCCTGTCTCAGGAAAAAAAAAAATTCGGCATATTTAGAAGTCAGAAGAAAGACAATCAAAACCTCATCTTTTCAAGTCTGTCCATTTTTCTGAAAATGTCATGATTTCATTTTTCTTTACAGCTACACTATATTCCACTGCAAACACTTCACACTTTCTCATTATCTGCTTATGTAATGATGAACATCCAGACTGGATCCACTTTCCTGATACTCTGAGTAATGCAGCAATGAACACAGACGGCAAGTATCTCTGTGGGAGGATAGAGAGTATGAGTTTATGACCAGAAGTGTTACAGGAGGACCATATGAAAATTCTTTTATTTTTTTGAGAAACCTCCATACTGATTTCCACAGAAATCATTTTCATCAAAATGGGCAGACTTGAAAAGATGAGGTTTTGGTTGTCCTTCTTTTGATTTCTAAATGGCTGTATTAGTTTGTATTCTCATCAGCAATAAGCATTTGGTTCCTCTTTTCCTACATCTACATTAGCATCTGTTGTTTCTTTTCAAGGTTTAAGAATCTGCTTTATTTGAAAAAAAAAAAGTAAATAGCTTTTCTTTCTTTCTTTCTTTCTTTCTTTTTCTTTTTTTTTGGAGAGTTTAATGTGTAGATACTGTGCTGGCTAGTTCTGATTATCAATTTTATCATAAGCTAGAGTAATTTTGGAAGATGAAGTCTCAATCAAGAAAACTCCTCCATAAGATCAGGCTGGAGGCAGGCTTGTAAGAGTATTTTCTTAATTAGTGATTTATGTGAGAGGACCCAGCTTATTGTGGGTGTTGCTATCCCTGGGCTGGTGGTCCTGGGTTCTATAAAAAACAAAAACAAACAAACAAACAAAAACAATAAAGAGCAGCCTAGTAAGTAGTTCTCCTCCAAGGATTCTGCATCAACTCCTGTCTCCAGGTTCCTGCGCTGTGTGAGTTCCTGTCCTGACTTCCTTTGGTGATGAACAGCAATGTGGAAGTGTAAGCTGAATAAAACCCTTTCCTCCCCAACTTCCTTATAGTCATGACATTTTGTCACAGCAATACATTCATAAGACAAACAACGCGTGTACATCACTCCCACCCTCCCTCCGCCTTCTCCCACATCTCCCCCTCCCAGATTCATAATCTCTTGCTATTTATTATTGTTACACATATGTACACATGTATACATAGTCGATACACTGACAGGCAGTGTGAACAAGGAGATTGCGACCCAGGGTGATAGCTGTAAAAGGAAGGCCCAGTGAAAGCTATCAAGACTGCAAGCATAAAAGGAATCAATGTTTTCCTTTCCTTTTCATTTGTTTTTTGAACACCAACAAAATCTAGTAAAAGATTTGAAGCTTAAGAGCAATTCTAGATCCACTCCACATATCTAGAAAGTAGATCTCTTTCCTCCACAATCTTCAGCGTTTCTTCATCTTGTTTAGAACAGTAAACTCTCAGCCAATGTTTGTTTGTTTGTTTGTTTGTTTGTTTGTTTTCGAGATAGGGTTTCTCTGTGTATCCCTGGCTGTCCTGGAACTCACTCTGTAGAACAGGCTAGCCTCGAACTCAGAAACCCGCCTGCCTCTGCCTCCCAAGTGCTGGGATTAAAGGTGTGCGCCACCACTACCCGGCCTGCCTCATCTTTAAAAAGCATCTGCACATGGAAGATCTTTGCTTCAGACATATTCAGTTTAGAAGCAGCTAAACACGGACATGTGTGACCACTATGGAAAGTAGAGTCCACATATCAGAGGCTCCACTGTTTATGTCAATCATCAAGGCACTGAAAGGACTAAGAAGAGCCACTGGTAGGGTGAGATGTGATCTTATTGTCATTGTCACAATAAGCTTGCCGTCATATAGATCTAACGCATATAGAATGCATATGTATCTCATACACAAACATAATCATACTGAATAATAATGTATCTATTTTTTTCTCTTCCACATTTTTTTTTTTACTCTAAGAATATTGCCTTTTAAAAATTAAACCAGGAGGACAGGAGTCACCTCAAACACAGCACACACAGGACACATGTTTCCCATCTCAGAATACCTCTGCACCAACATGGACCTGACAGGTATCTTCCTCTGCAGTCCTAGGTACCTCACCTCTGCCCCACAGACCTCCGTGGTCCTCCCCTCCTTCTTCTTGTCCTGTGGTACAGAAACCAGCAGTGGGAACTCAATCCTGAGTATACATCACCCACACCCCGGGACCCTGGAGCAGTGTGCCAATGCTGAGTTCTGCCCACTAGCCTTCCTATGTTGCCGAGAGAACTCTGTGGGAGAATATGGCTGGATTGCTGCACTGGTTGGCTGGAGTTTCTGGTTCCTCACTCTCATCCTGCTGTGCGAGGACAAACTGATGAAGTTAACTCCTGAAGAGCCCGAAGACCTGGCAGCATGAGCAGAACCGTGGCCCCAAGGATGGCCATTTCTACTACATGTGGATATGGGGGTGGAGGGTGGAGGGCGCTCAGGAGAATGCTTCTAGAAGCCAGGCTTCTGTCACTTTAAAGTCATGTGTTCCTCGAAAAATAAAAATTAAAATTAAACCAGTGAACTTTTTTGAGATATTTTCCCCCTTCCTCATTCCCAACCTTTCCATTATAGCCCTCCTCACGCTCTTTCAAATCGGTGTCATCTTTTTCATTATTTGTTGTTACATGAACATGCACATGCATATGTGTATGTATAATATATATGTACATACTTTTTAACGTTCCACCTCATGAGTGAGCTTTGCTTTTAACACTAAGGTTCTGCCGATATTGTGACCAGAGAGTCATTCAAAAATTTAAAGAGTTGTGTATATACTAAGACAAATGGTAGTTAATGTTCCATGGCCAATAGCAGAACAGGGGAGAGGTTACTCGCTGAGTGGGTCTTAAGTCCAATTAGAGAGCTGTTGGTTACTGCCAAGGTATGTGTACCACTAATGCACCCTTAGGGTTGTTGTGCAATGCTTCTCATTGTTGGGGTCCATAGGCACCCTAGCTGAGTAGGACTGTCAGTTGCTTCCTTCCTTTGGAAGCTTGCATGATGCATTCTTTTACTATGTAAGCTAGTCGGAAGTGAGGAAGTTTTCAGGTCAGTTCTAGTTCAGGAGATTGTGAACACTGTATCTGAAGCTTATGATGTTTTTACCGATAGGCAGATCTGTGCGGGATTGCCTTGATTAGGTTCAGATGAAGCAGTGTTAACTGTTTCCTGGGCACGGAACTCTGACCTGTATACCTGTGGAGAGAGGAAGCTAGGCACTGTCATGCAAGCATGAATTCATCATTCTTTGCTTTGGACTATGGATATAACAATGTAACTTGCTGCTTCAAGTTCCTGCTGTCTTGACTTCTCCCACAATGATGAATTATAACCCAAATAGTGAGCTAAATAATCTCTCTTCCTTAAGTTGCCTTTTTCAGAGCAACAGGAAGGCAAGGAAGACATTTTGCAGTGGGTTTTTGAACCTAATTCCAAAGAGACACTGTGGTCCAAGCTGTAGGCATGATTTAAAAATATTTCCTCTTTAAGGTTATTTTCTTATTTTTACTTCTTTTTTTTCAAGGAATCAATCAGAAAGCTGATCAAGGAAGAGCTTTCACAGCTTAAGTGAGAGAGTAAGCGTTCTGATACCCTTTGAATGTGAGTGGGTCTCCCCGAAAAAGTAGGTAGAGGCTACAAATAGGATGTGACAGGACCCCAATTGAGTAAGTAATATCTGTGATTTTGAAATTAGCTGCCAAATGTTTCCTCCATGGCTCACTGAGATAAACTCTGTAAAGGTCCAGGCTTCTGAGTAACTCAGTGGATATCACTCTTGCAGTGAATCATCCCGGAAGAGCTTGCTCATGAACACAGGATGGTTTAAGAAGAATTCAGCAAACTGCTTCTCTTAGATCACTGACCTACTAGGTTCTGACTCTCTTCTGTTCTGGTCAGTGCAAAGGGTTATTTCAGGAAGTTTTCAGATAGGAATAAATAAGAAGTAATCAATATTGAACAAATTCTATGGCCACTCTATGATTTTGATATAATGAACAGGACTCACCCACCCACCCTCTCCCCACCCTCCAGATACATTTCCCATTTGTTCAGTATTGCCTGGCACCAGGCCAGCATGAAAACCCAAAGAAGACTGGTAACATGGAAACAGCTGGATTGTAACACTGCAGCACCAGATTTACAAAACCATAGATTTCTGAAGTTAGAAAATCTTTGAGGGGAGATATATCTCATCAGAACACATGGGACCAGATCAGGGCTCTATTGCTCCAGGAATCCAGGGAAAAGGACTTGGGATTTATTGAAATGAACCAGTTTGGTTTTTACCTTCAGATCTGCCTGGGAGCTCTGTCATCCTTATTTCTGATGATATCTTGGGCAAATTCCCTTGACTCTTTGATCATTTTCAGATCTTAGTGAAATGTTTTCTGTTTTTAAAAGTCCCATTCAATCTGAACCGAATTCCCCATCTTCTACCTAAGTCTAACTTGAGTTGTATTTGATGCAAGCTTGAAAGGTGTTGGGAAAGTGGGGCAGGTCTCATATGGACTGTGTTGCATTTTCTTGTTTCTGCCGCTCATTGCCCCACTTGGCTGTAGTTGGGCTTTCCTAAGAACATTTTGAGAATCCCTGATTAAAAAAAGAAGTAGGGCATGTCTTCCTTGTCAACAGCTGCTTGGTCTAGCTGCAGGATGTATCCTTCCTGCAGTTACAATGTTGCTATTTAGATGCTTTCCACACTGAAGTTACTGACAACACTCACACCTCTCTGAGCTTGTGAGATGCCACTTTTCCTTGAGATAATTTACCCCTTTGATCAAGGCTTCTCTTAGTCATGCCCATGGGGCTCCTGCTGTGTGTGTTCTTTGTGGCAGGGCACCTGTGAGTCCCAGTTGCCCTGCTTCTGCCCTGCCATCAGGGAAAACTTCTGTCAGACTCTTATCTCTGGAGGATACTTTACATGTAAATCAGGTCTGTTTCTGACTTATTTCTCCTTCTCTCTACTCTGGTTCAGTAGAGTGGTTCAGTGTGGATTGGCAGAAGCTGTCCATGGGGAAGGAATTGTGAGTCTTCTCCAGCATGGGTCTCTGTTTTCTGAGAATAATTTTAATATTCTTTTCATTAATTTTTTTAAATGTACATTTGAATCCTTCCTCTTATTGCTCACAATCTTCTTTCAGAGGTTTATTTTCTTTAAAAGTTTCAATTCTCATCACACTGACTTCTTTTACACATAGGTAGGAGATGGATAATGGGACCAATCCAGTTCCTGTGTCCATATGGATGACCTCCCATCTCTTATGTATTGTCCTTGAGAGCCTTGTGGATGCTTCCATGATCTCCAAGTGGGATGCTCCTTTGTATTTGTGGATGACATTCTGCCAGTGGATCTTTCCCATGGCTTAGATCCATCAAATTGTTCAATAATTCATTCAGACACTGGGGTTGTTTCCAGTTCAGTGCCTTAAAAATAAATCTATTATGACCATCCACAGACATGTTCTGTGTGAGTATAACTTTGAATTTTAAAGCTATGAATATTTTAGCATAAATTCTGGGTTTTAGGGATAATGTGTACTTTTATTTTAAACAAGGAACTTATTTAACAGGATGATTACTTTTAGTTGTCCACCCGAGGCAATCTGGAATCAATCACCTAGCAACAAAGTCTCAATAAAGGGTTGTCTAGATTGAATTGTCCTATAGGCATGTCTGTGTGGGGAGGGTTGTCTTTTTAATTCATATAGGAAGATGATGCCCACCATGGGTGGCACCATTACCTAGCAGGAGATCCTGGACTGTACAAATAGAGAGCAAGTTGAGCACTAATAGGCACTCATGCGTTCATTTCCTTTGCTCTGAGTGTGAATGTGATGTGAGTGTTTATTTTAAGATCCTCTTGTCTCAGATCCTCCCAAATGATGAACCGTGACCTGCAACAGTGAGGAAAAAAATAAATAAACCCGTCCTCCTCTAAGTTGCATTGTGTCAGGATATTTTATCACAGCAACAGAAATCAAATAGAGACGCTGCCTGCCAGCACAGCTTTCTAAGAGTGACTGTCCCGTGTTATAGTCTGCATAGACTGTACTGTGTGACAGACACAGATTCTCAAAGCTCTTATCCTCATGTGGGATCATCATCATTTATTTATTTTTGGTCATTCCAGTAGATATGTCAGGCTATCTAATTACCCATAAGCTACTTTTTAGACTTGCGAGTTTATATGTATTTGGTTAATCTCAGCTTTGAGGCATCATGTGTGACTTAGAGAATAAGAAAGGTTTGATTTAAATCTGTTGCATGTTCCATCAGATACCCTCTGACTTCGTATAGTCTACGATTTACCAGGAAGGCATTTGTTTATTAGTCACATGTAATTTGGCAGGAACAGCTCGAATTGCACCTGTCTTCTCTCATGTAGACTGTATCTATTGGGTAGATCTGGCAGAATGGTAGGGTGTCTGCCAGAAATCTATTTGCATATGAGACGTAGACATTTTCTAGGAGACTGACAACTCATCTTAAAGAAAGAGCCAGGCAGACAGGTTTTCCTACTAATAAAAAACCCTCCGCATTTGCAGCAAGAAGATCAGACAGGTTTTGTGGCCAGTTGGATTGATTTTCAAATTCTATGCCAAATTTGTTTCTCAAGTTGAGCATAGGAAAGTAGAAGAGGCTGAGATTAAAGATAGAAATGTCATTCTTGCAGAATTTGACTTTAGGTTTAAAGAAGAATCAACATAGGGCCCAAGAAGCTGAGTATAACATACAAAGGGGGAAGTCTTACTTCTTCAGAGAAACACTGTTGAGCTCTGATCCTTGACTTCTCCAGCAATGATGGGAGGACTTAAGAAGGTTATGGAATATTGCACTTTGGGGCAGAAACTGTGAGAGAAGCAATCCGAAAAGATTTATAAGGAGGTAGAAGAGATGACTCACTGGGCATAAGCACATGGTCTGATAGTATGAGGAGTTTGAATCCTCAGCACCCACATAAAGACCCAGGCATGGGTGGATATACTGGTCCTATGCCCAGCATAGGTAGGTGGAGACAAGTAGACACTGAGAACTGACTGGCTTACCACCATAGTCAAAATGGCAAGCTTCTGGTTCAGTGAGAGACTCTGTCTGAGGGCAATAAGGTGGCTTCCACATACATATCCTTACAGAGGTATGTGCACCCTCATGCAGCACACACACACACACACACACACACACACACACACACACACACACAAACACACACACACATTTGGTAGGTGTTGGGAAGAAGTATGTTTTGTATGCAAATCAGAATTCCCCATTAAAGACTTTGTGGATGCTGAAGTACTCCAAACTAGCACACAAGAAACAGTGACATATGAAAATACCCAGATATAGAAATAGATACTATAGTTTAGTGATTCCCTCCTCCCTTCTTCATTTACTCATGCATGGCCTTTTCTTCTTTTCCGTTCTGTTTTTTTGGGAAGGGCAGTGCCAAGGCTTCAACTCAGGATCTTGTACTTGCTAAGCCAGCGTTCTGCCACTAAGGTATATCTTAGTCCTTTTTTTCTTTCTCATTGTAATATTTGTTTTGCATTTCCATAATCTGTATTTTTGGTTTAAGCACACTTTAAACTTCAAGGGAAGAGTTGTTTTTTTGGCTCTAGTATCCAAACCCAGGACCAATTTCACCTATTTGGTAAACCCCCAAATGCTTTAATTTTTATTTCACCTGTTAAACTAAGTAATTTTAAAATACCAGTGCAGCATCTATCTGTCTGTCTGTCTGTCCAACTATATCTATCTATCTATCTATCTATCTATCTATCTATCTATCTATCAACTATCTCTAAGCAAGGCTCTTGTGTAGCCTTGGACTTGCTATGTAGCGAATAAAGACTCTGAGCTCCCAGTCTTTGGCCTCACCTTCCCAGTGTTGGGGCTGCAGATCCGTGCCTCTGTGATTGATTTATTCAAGTGTTTGTTTTCTTCCAATTCTGAGGCTTGAACATAGGTTGTATGTATCGTAGGAAAGTGTTGTACCACTGAGCTATTTTCCCAGCCTCAAATGCAGTTTTAGGAGAGAAAAGGGATTAGTGTTTCTCTGTCTTAAATGAGGATACTGGGAAGGTGACACATACTGACTCACTAATGGTGTTACTGTACCAGATACTACTGTACCAGGTACTATGATACTAGGTACTATTATACCAGACATGACTGTACCAGGGGCTACTGTACCTTTCCTTATCTTTGTTACTCCTCCATGCTCCAGTTACTTGTGAGGCATGTACAAGTACCCAATTCTTGATACTCTGGACCACACAATCATGTTCCCATTCATGGTGCCCTGTCGTGTTACTTAGCGTTCCCTTAGGTCGTGGTACATTGCACTCACACTTGACAGAAATTCTTCTTCAAAATAAATTCAGCAATAGGTAACACAATGGGCCTCACATCATTATGAAAGCTGAGCAGGGTTGGATGAATTACTCTCGGCTACATAAAAAGTTCTGTTTAAATTAAGACTTCCACAGCAATTGCATTTCACTTTCCCAGTAGCAATCCTTGAGGCTTCTAGTTTCTTCAAATCCTTCCCACTGTTTCACTTTGTGCTTTTAAAAACACAATTCTCTATCAGGTTGACTCTCGGACATGTGGCATGACCTATCACTTCAGTGATGGCTGTTTGGAAGTCCTTCATTTAGTCTGGATATTAAACATATAGGTTATGGGATTTGAAAGTATTTTCCCTCTTCAGTACATTATCTTTTGAGGAAAAGTAATAGACCTATATACTCAAGTGTAAGTTTGGATTCAGCCCTTTCTTCTGTTTGCATTTTTGGTGAGAAGTCACTACAAAATCCAACAGTCTGGCAACCCACTGCTGCTGCTACAAGATTTATTGCTGTATGCCATAGAATAGATTATTGGTTAATTTCAAATCAACCTTTATATCTAATATGAAGTAGATACTTTACACATTGACACCAAGTAGTATTTGTAAAACACACTAACATAAGTCTATCTCTCATAATTTAATTTTCACTTGAGATGCTAGCACTATATGTATGCTACCATAATGTACATGTCTGTATGTCTCTTAATGCTGTCCCCAGGGTTTATGTACACAGTGGCAGGGTTTCTTTCAATGTGACACAAACTAGCATAATTTTGAAAGGGAGCATCTCTATTGAGAACATACCCTATCCACATTGGCCTGTAGGTAAGCCTGTGATACATTTTCTTGATTGGTGACTGATGTAGGCGGGTCAGGATCACAGGAGGGAGATGCCACCCCTGGGCTGGTGCCGGGAACTCTACAAAAGCAGGCTGAGCAAACCAGGAGGAGTAAGCCAGTAAGCAGCAGGCCTCCATAGCCTCTGCGTCAGCTCCTGCATCCCCGTTTCTGCCATGTTTGAGGTCTTGCCATGACTTCCCCTCAGCGATAGACAACACTGTGGAACTGCAATCTGAAATTAACCCTTTCCTCCCTAAGTTGTTTATGATCATGTTTTATTACAGCGACAGAAATCCCAAAAACCAATAAGATACAACTTACGACTTTGTATTTAGCACATGCATCTTACGATGATAATTTTTTAAAACAAAACAAGACATCGGCATACAACTCAGGTCAATAAACTCATGTTAATTATCAACCCCCCCAAAACAACAAAACCCCCCAACAACAACAACAAAAACGAATCAGAGATCATACATTTACAACCAATTTAACCTGTGTATATTTGTGGGAATAAATCATAGCACCATCGCTCTGTGTTGAAATATATCTATTTTCTTGAGGTAATAATAACCAAGTATGCTAATTATTTGAGAAATGTGGGGTCACATGTAAGTTGGTGAGACAAATCCCCTCACTGCATTTGCTAATGTACCTACGCTTGTTTTTGTGGCCAGACCACCTAACAATCCTCAACATGGTAGCGTTAGTCTCTGTGATCTACAATAAAGCCCTTGAATGTTTTCTTGTTTCACGGAGATCTTGTGCTGTCTGACTAAGAACTCCCCCATCCTCCCATGTTCCAGCTGCAGGTAATAAACATTCTAGTCTCTCCTTCTGTGAGTTTGAATTTTCAGTGTTCCCCAGGTTACATGTTTGCCTTCGTATCTGCTGTTGTGTCTGCATTACTTCACATAACATATGCCTTCCAGTGTCATTCATGATAGCACAGAATTACCTTTTTTTTTAAAGACTGGATCTTATTCCACAGTGTCTGCATGCACATTTCCCCCAATCCACTTGGTAAACATTTACATGCTTAATTTTTTTAGTGCAACCATTTGATCATGTTAAGTTTATTTACTTTTTTTTTTTTTTTTTTCGAGACAGGGTTTCTCTGTGTAGTCCTGGCTGTCCTGGAACTCACTCTGTAGACCAGGCTGGCCTCGAACTCAGAAATCCGCCTGCCTCTGCCTTCCAAGTGCTGGGTTTAAAGGCGTGCGCCACCACCACCCGGCTCTTTTTTTTTTTTTTTTGAACGTTTTTTAATGAAACAGTTCTCCAGAATATTTTAACCTTCCAATCTGAAAGTTCTATGCCTATTATGTAAGTACTTTCTCTTTCCCAGAGAGAGAGGGAGGACTGATGGACCATATAATTCTATTTTTAATGTTTTGAGGAGCACTCATAATAGGCATCCCAAAGAAGTTGCATACTTTTGCATTGTTAAGCAACAGTAAGTAAGTGGTCCAAGGCCTCTTTACCTTGCCAAAGCATGTTTTGTTTTTAACTAATCTAATCTCTCACCATTGATAATAGCCACAATGAGAACAAGGCAATATATTGTTCTGCTTTTGGTTTCCATTTGTTCCTGATCATTGATGATTTTGTTCGTTTCACATGCTGCTTGCTAGTCATTCGTTAAACCATAGATGCCCTCAAACCTTTACTGATAGCTTGCGCCCCCTGGTGTCTTCTTGTAGAACTTTAGTTCTGGTATGCATTTTGTTCCGCTTGGAGTTTTATTTTGGTTTGAGACAAGAGTTTTTACCGTGACACTTTGGCTGGCCTAGAACTTGCTGTGGAGATTAGGCTGTTTTCAAACTCACACAGATCTGTCTGCCTCTGCCTCCTCAGTGCTGTGATTTAAGGGAGCGTGCTACTTAGTACACCTGGCTCACATTACTTTCAGTGGCTTACGGACTCAGTTGCTTATGGCCTCTGGCGCTAGCCTGTCAAGTGAGACAGAAACTAGTCTCCTCTGCTGGTGTTGGGACAACACAGACAATGAACCCCAGACACTCTTCATTTTCCTTTCAGAGGAAGGAGAGCGGTTTCTTCTGCTTTGCCTTGCTGCATGGGGCAGACACAGTACTCATGACGGAATCTTTCAGCCCTTTCTCTGGACTCTTGCTTTGCTTAGCAAAGACAGAGCCTTTAGATTTTGTGGAGAACAAAGGTTTTGGTTTGTTTGTTTTGCTTTGCTTTTTGAGACAGGGTTTCTATGTAGTCCTGACTATCCTAGAGCTTGCCAGACAGACCAGGTTGACCTCGAATGAACAGAGATCTTCCTGCTTCAAGTGCTAGTATTGAAGACATACACCACTATGCCAGGCAAGCTTGGCTTGCTCTGAATATTGTTAATCTGGAGTCTTTGTATGGAAGAAAGGAAGGAAGGAAGGAAGGAAGGAAGGAAGGAAGGAAGGAAGGAAGGAAGGAAGGAAGGAAAGAAGGAAAGAAGGAAAGAAGGAAAGAAGGAAAGAAGGAAAGAAGGAAGGCTGGAGGCTAATGTGCCCCCACCCCTACCTACTCCACCACATGGCTTTTAAAGCAGTCCTCTTCAAATGAGTAGCTCTGTATTTTGCCCATGTTGATACCGCTCTACCTCAGCTGCAGCCGCTCTGCCCGTTTCACAGCCAAACAGGTTCAATGAAGTTAAATGGGATACAATCTCGTGTTCTCTGTGGTGGCCCCAAGACTTCTAAAATAGACGATTAAAAATAATTTTTATTTAGGTATTAGTGTGAGTGTTTGCTGTCTGCCCCCATGCCAATAGAGAGCAGAAGAGTGTCCGATCCTCTGGAGTAGGAATTAATGGCAATTGTGAGCTGCCTGGTGTGTGTGTGTGTGGGGGGGGGCGGGGCTGGGCTGGGGACTAAATTATTCCATTATTCCAGTCCTCTGAAAGAATAGCAAGCTCTCCAGGCTCTAAAATAGATAAATTTCTGCTCTTCAAAATGAACTCAAAATAGATCGACAGCTCAGTATCTCCGTGTACCACATCCCTCAGGTTCAGTGCATAGCCCGCATGGATGCACATGGCTTTGTTCTCGGGAAACCACAGAGTTCTGTTTTTTTCTGTAGTTACTTTTGTCACATTTAATGAAGAACACCTTGAGTTTAGCATGCACTAGCTGTTCTCTGGTCCCAAGGCTATGTTCTGTCCATTTAATCATAGAAGAAGAAATGAGAGGAATTTGATACTTTAGCATTGACTAATCTAGTATCTGCCTTTAGGCCTGTGCATGAATGTAAACCATTTCACCGAAGCTCCTTTTTTTTTTTTTTTAACATGTACCCGCACATTATTTTTTTAAAAGTTTATTTATTTATTATATGTAACTACACCGTAGCTGTCTTCAGACACCCCATAAGAGGGCATCAGATTTCATCACAGATGGTTGTGAGCCATCATGTGGTTTCTGGGATTTGAACTCAGGACTTCCAGAAGAACAGTTGGTGCTCTTAACCCCTGAGCCATCTCACCAGCCCCCTTTACCGAAGCTTCTTTAAGCTTCAGCCCAGTAAGAATGTAATGGGTAGAAAAGAAACTTTCCCCATCCAGAACAGTGGCAACTCTGAGTACTTTGTGTCCCCTTTTTAACTTTAGCAATTTGTACACATTTGGTGATTGTGAAAGAAGAGGAGGCCAGGCATCTGTGTCCCTGCTGGAAGTATGGCTTATCATCGGAGTCTACTGGGAGTTGTGTGAATGAGTGATAGAATCTGTTTGGCTAATTGCTAACAGACAGAATGGTTAAGTGTCAACTATTAAAAGAATGAATTTATTCCTTAGGTGGATTTTCTTCAACACCCAGATGGACAATTTTGAACAATTCTATTTAACAATTTAACTTATTTACTTACTTGGGTGGTTCTTTTATTCTAAATAATCTTTGGAGAGCTATCCAGATCATATGTTGTTTAAAAATTAAGTGTTCTGCACAATAACTATCTTTTTATGGCAGTCAGACATCTGGTAATTTCTGCTATCAGAAGCTTCTGGAAGGGATGTTCTCCCATGTTTTGTGGAGAAGAGTTTGAATTTGACCAGGTGCTAAGTTAAACTTTTTAATGTTTATTGTAATTCACCGGAAGTCCAGAAAACAAAGCACGTGCAATCGTTTCAATACTTGAGACTCTTGGACTTCCAAACGGAATTTCTTTTATTTCTATGCAAAAACTTGACAGACACGATCCTTATGCCTTAATAACCCTCACATATATTACAGCTTGAAGCTACACGCATCTCTTCCTAGATGGATGAAAATATATTCTGCACATAGCAGGGGAGACAAGGAAAACTGACATGTCCACAAACATTAGCAAGATTTCACAGGAGGTAAAAACATCATAAATGCAATACAGAAATCTCTCATTACAGTGGAGCTAATTTGTGTCACTCGTTTGTATAATTCCAGTACTTTTTCCAAGTCAGTTCTAACATTAAAAATGCCTTACATCATATTTCATAGCCTTTTAGTTTATTGTGGACTCCATTAGATATCCCATGTACATATACAGCTCACAGATGAATGATAAAATCAACCTCGTTGAACCTACCACCTCTGTCTCCAACACAAAAACATAGCCCCAAAAGTTCTTGGTCCTGCAAGGTCACAAACATGTTGGCTCCATAACCTTTGGTCTTAAAGTCAGGGAGCTTAACTGCTGTCCTAAATTAAAGAAAATAATTTTCTTTATAGTTTTATCTTCTATTTTTGCTTGTTTCAAATGCAATGTTACACTATACATAAGCCGCAGTGGCAGCCTCTGCATCAGGACTGCACTGGGATCCAGTTAGGCACAGGGCTGTAGCCATTGCCAGTGATACATTACAAAGAATAGAAGTTCAGAGTTGTTGCATAGTTGAAATCGCAATCTTTCTTTTATGGCTTTAATTTTTTGAGATTTATTTATGAACCTTCCCCTTAGTATGATATTGAAAATATTACTTTATTTTTAAAGACAGTTTTTTTATTATGTATCCTTGGCTGCCCTGGAACTTGCCACACACATGGAGCTCTTAGTCTGTTAGCCTGTTCTTACATCACTGTCATGTTGTCTTATGTCCCAGCCTGAGCTGCTGCTCCGGTCCTCAGGTCAGGGTCTAGCAAGAGAGAGAGTGGGGATGGAGGGGCAAGAGACGAGAAGAATGGAGACAAGACAGAGAGTCTGATCAAGTCTCATTTACTAAAAGGAAATCATGGATATATATACACTTTACCATGTGCCTTGCAGCAGTGCACTAAACAACAAAACAAAATATATGAGGAAAACAAGATGTTTATCAGAGTGTGCTCAGCTGTTGTGGGCTGTTGAAAACAAGTCTCTTGTCAGGGTCTATGGCCTGAGATGGCTGCAAAGATGATAGCCACTTTCGGCTCCCAACAGTCTTAGTTATTCCAGTTCAAGTCTTGATGCCTAGAATGGCAAATTATGTGTTTTTTTTCTCTTGTGGAGATCTTATCTATTTTCAACCTTTTGCTATTTCTTACATTTCCCCTTCAACTGCTCACAAATATTATTTTCTTGATGTCTGATGCATTAAATTAGGTTTTCTCATTCACTCTTACATGTGTATAGCTGTTTAGGGCCCTGACATTATGAAGGGTCTCTTATTAGACTCCCCGTCTCTGGCATGCATTAGCTTTCATGTTAGATCTTCCTTAATCTGTTAAGGTGCTGAAGAGTCCAAGTGAGGATGCTTCAGTCCCACTTGGGAGGGAGAAGAAAGCAATCACAGGAGGGAGGGAGGGAGGGAGGGAGGGAGGGAGGTTCCTGGGTGGGAAAGGGGACAGAGAGGGGAACAGAGGAACATGATCATGTATTGGTGGGGGACGGGGAACAGGACTGATGCCCCAAGGGCCAGCAGAAAGAATGAAAACAGGCAACCTCGGGAGGTAGGAGGTTGGGGGGAACTCTCCAAAAGACCTGGTACTGGAGACCTGGGAGGTGAGAGACTTTCTGGACTCAAAAGAAGGGACCTTAGATGAAACGCCCAACATTGGGGAGAGGGAACTTGTACAGCCCATCTCCAGCAGAAAGACAGGGCATCAAGTGAGGAATGGGGTTGCCATCCCATAGCCAAAATCTCTGACCTATATTTGTTCCTGTTGGAAAGAACTACAAGGACAGAAACGGAGAAGAGCCTGAGGAAAAGGAGGTCCAGTGACAGGCCCAAAGTGGGATCCAGCTCCAGGGGAGATCCCAAGGCCTGACACTATTACTGAGCCTATGGTAGACTCACAAAAAGAGACCTATCATGACTGCCATCTGAAAGACCCAACAAGCAGATGAAAGAGTCAGATGCAGATATTTACACCCAACCAATGAACAGAAGCTAGTGATCCCTGAGGTTGAATTAGGGAAAAGCTGGAAGAAGCTGAGGAGGAGGGTGACTCCATAGGAGGACCAGCAGTCTCAACTAATCTGGACCCCTGAGATCTCTCGGACACTGAGCCACCAATCAAGCAGCATGCACCAGCTGGTTTGAGGCCCTCGACACATAGACAGCAAAGCACTGCTGAGTTTGGACTCAGTCAGAGAAGATGCACCTAACCCTCAAGAGATTGAGGGCCCCAGGGAGTGGGGAGGTCTGGTGGGGTTTGGGGGTTTGGGCAGAATGGGGTGGGGACATCCTCGTGGAGTCGTGGGGGGTGGAGAAGGTATGAGCTGTGAAACAGTCAGAGGGTGGACTGGGAGGCAGATAAAATCTGGACTGTAAAATAAAATAAAAAAAAGAGGGAAAATAAAAAAATAAATACTCGAATAAAAAAAAAAGAAAGAGAAAGAAAGTCATGGCTTTGGCAGGCAGCATTAGGGATGAGCCACTTCCATGCTGGTGCTTCAGAATGATTTTGACTCTGCCAGTTTTTTTCACTTCAAGTGAAAATGACGTGCAAATATTCACCTTAAAAGCAACACAGTTTCCGAATAATCATTCAGTATATGGTACTTCCCCTCGATTCCATAAGTGGAATTCCCTGTTAAAAAACCAAACCAAACCAAACCAAACCAAACCAAACCAAACCAAACCAA
>NW_021604696.1:1509647-1518577 GCF_004785775.1 Grammomys surdaster | reverse complement strand
AAACCAAACCAAACCAAACCAAACCAAACCAAACCAAACCAAACCAAACCAAACCAAACCAAACCAAAGACAGACTAAGAAATAAACAAATTCTTAGCAGGGGTTAGAGAGATGGCCTCTGAGCACCTGTTGCTCTTGTATAAGACTTTCATTTGTTGGCCAGCGCCTACAAGGGGGCTAACAACTTCCATGACTCCAGTTCTGGAAGATTGATTGCCCTCTTCTGGCCTCCATGAGTACTGCAACCATGTGGTGCACAGGCATAGATGTACTTTCAGGTTTATGTCTGTACACAAAACAACAGAAATCTTACAAGTTTAAAAATATCTTCCTGTATTTACTTTCTTTTCTTCCTTAGTCCCATATTTAATAGATATTTTAATGGACATTGTGACACTAATGGATGAAATTTTATACAATTAAAGCTTCACACTTTATATAAACAATGCTGTGACAAAACTCTTGTAGCCCAATATTTATATTTATAATTATTTGCCTAGGATAAAGTCAAGTGCCAGTATAACTTTTAGGCTTTTAAATTCATATTCCAATATCTCCTCCATAATAATTCTACCAACTTATGTTCATCCTCTTTATCAGTGTTTGGGACTGCCTCTAACCCAATAGATTTAAATATAGTTGAACCAAAATGTAGCATATTATAGATCCTTTGTACTTTATTTTTGGCACTAATAATTCTTTCATAAAATGATTGTTTACCTGTGTGTATTTATCAAGAATGTATTTGTTATGGTCAATCTCGGTTGTCAGTATGGTGAAATGTAGAAGGACCTGGGTGTGATTTAGATTGACCACTGGGCGTTCCTGTGGGGGATTATGTTGGTTTGTTAAATTGAGGTGGGAAGATGTGCCTACTGAGGGTGGTACCATTCCCTGAGCTGGAATCAGGGTCAGAATGAAGAAGAGGAACTGAGCTGAGAACAAGCAGCTGTCATTCTCTGCTTTCTGACTGGATACAATGTGACCAGCTGCTTCAGGGTCCTGCTACATTCACTTCCCTAAGCTGATGAACTGGGAGCTTCAGTAAGCCTCTTGTCCCTTCAGTGAATTTAGCGGGGATATTTAATCTCAGTAGCAAGAAAAATAACTAAGACAATACTTGTTTAAAATTCCCATTTAATTCCTATTTGTGCCTCACAGACTTTATCTTCCTAATATGTGTCTTTCTGCTCTGACAGGCAGCTGAGGTGTGAGAAGCAAGCTCTGGCTTCAAGAGAGTCTCGTCATGCTAGGATATGAGGCACCAGATGCATTCACTGAGAAGAGGAAACCAGAGTGTGCTGTGGAGAGAAACTGCTGGAATCCAGAAACTGACCATGCTCACCAGTGCTCTTCTAGACTCTAACAGGGGAGGAATTTAAAATTAAAGTTGTCATCTGTTTAGAGCTTAGAGGTAGAGGCATAAGGGATAAGCACACACTCAAATGCATTTGTGGAAATATTTCTACTGCATTAGATAGGATATATGTATATCTTATACATGTATACAATGTTACATAATATAAAATAATATGTAATAAATATCACACATATAAAATATATTATATATAATAGAAAGTTATGCGTTTGTTGGTATAAATTAATACATTTTTTTTGAAGAACATGATAAACTTTAAAATGAAGACCAATGACGTGAAGAATTAATCTCTTACAAAATCACATACGACTTTTATTATTGTTTGAAGATTATGAAATAGGTAGACAATTTATTAAAGTTGAACGAGTAAACTATCTTACAAAAGAAATAAAACTAGCAAAAATTCTTATTCAAGAATTTTAGGGGCTGGAGAGGTGGCTCAGTGGTTAAGAGCACCGTCTGCTCTTCCAGAGGTCCTGAGTTCAATCCCCAGCAACCACATGGTGGCTTACAACCATCTCTAGTAAGATCTGATGCCCTCTTCTGGTGTGTCTGAAGACAGCAACAGTGTACTCACATACAGAAACTAAATAAATCTTTAAAAAAAAAAAAAAGAATTTTAAGAGGGCAATGTCTTTACAGTTTTCAATGATGGCTCCGCCACCTAGTGGCTCATTCGTGTACTTGCAAGAAGAGACCGCGAAGGGCAGGACCTTCTTCTGAGGTCCTGTAGCATTTATCATCCAGTCCGCTCACACCAGCTTCTGGCTTGTTTGTCAAGTTCTGGTTCTCTTAGCGTCACCCTATTTGGGTGTGACTTCCCCTTCCCTATGGGTGGTGATGGGGGGTGAAACCTAGGGCTTCACACGAGCTAGGCAAGTGTTCCCGTACCCAGTCTCGAGTAGCGTTTCTGGTGCTGTGTAATGTGATACAGCTGGATATCGTGCACAAGTCATAGGATTCTTGGGCTCAGCATGGTGACTGCTTACAACAGCGTGTACATCTTGAAAAATCACTGAAAGCAGACTGTATTTCCATTTTACAACGTAGACATCTAAAATATAATAACAATGATAAATATACATCTTATATTTTATCAAAGAACAAGTTAGTGGAAATATAAGTTGCTTTAAAAATACATACAAAACCCATGACCACATATGGTTAACTTAGAATAGTTATACTATTCTTTATATTACATTTATTAATTTGTGTGTGTGTGTGTGTGTGTTGTGTGCTGTGTGTGCGTATAGGTCTGAGGGCAGCTTACAGGAGTTCTTTTCTATGTCTACCATGTAGGTTCTAGGGATCGAACTTGTATCTTTAGTCTCAGATGCAAGTTCATTCACCTGCAGAGAAGTCTCACTGGATCGAGAACTCTGTTAAACAAACAAAAACAAACAAACAAACAAACATTTCTACTCAGTAACAACAGGCTTCGTTTTCTGTTTCTTTGCTGCATCAGGAGCATAAAGGGGCCCCACATAAACTTTGCTTATAGCGTTGTACCACGAGAACGGGTCTTAGAAAACAGACGAGTGCCGATTGATTCCAAACAAGAAGGCAGGGCTCAGCACTTTGCCAGGGCTCTACACACACCCCTCTCCCTGCTTCTAAAAAGACTTTCTTCTAGGCACCAAAGCAAACTTTCCTCTCCTTGGAATTGAGGAATGGCTCGAAAGGAGCATTTTACACATCTACATACTTTGAAGCTTATCCGTCAATGCCCACCTGAAGCCCGGTACTCCGGAGGCTGAAGCAGAAGGATAGCTTTGAACTGCTTTAAGATTGTATTTTTACGGTTGATTTCAGACACCATGAAACTTGTGCTTCTGGCTTACGACTTGCTTTTTGGGAATTTATAATTTTTTTTTTTTGCGTCTCTGTTAGTTATTTTCAGAAAAGATTGAATTTCAGCCTTTTGTTGTCTATAATGTTATAGAGAGATTCAATATTGTTCTGCTTCAGGTGAGAAACAAAAATGCAGAGACAAGCGTAGAAGCTGGGTGTGTACAGAAGAGAGCTTTTTAGGTATTGCTGAGGAGAATATCATAAACACGCACATTTTCTTTTCCCTAAAGGATTGTTATTATTGAGCTAGAAGCCGAATTACAAAAAACTTTCAAAGGGGGAAAATCCTTTGAACTGCTGCTTCGGTGAGAACCGAACACCTCTGAATGTCAGTCATGATATTTTAAAAGCAGTTTCTTTGAGGCATAATTTACTCAACAGAAAACTCAGCTGTTTCAAGTTTGGAGGGCTATTATGTTAATGACTGTGACAAGCACCAGCTGTACCACAAAGTAAATATTTTTGGTGTTATGTTAATCAGAGGATCCCCAAAGTGGCCATAACGATCTCACAAAAGAACATGTAAGTGTGCCGCCACCAAGCCTCAGCCCCAGCCTGTGACGGTAATTTCTATATGGAAAGCACTTAGTACCTGAAAGGAAATCTATGAGATGCATTATTATGCGTTGTTATTGCTTGTGTCTACTTATCATGTAAAGTAAAGCTTTCCTGGTCAGCTGTGAGATCCTGCTTTGTACTCACACATTGACTGATGAAAGCCCAGGGTTTTTGCTGCAGCACAAGGTATTTATAATTTGGGAGAAACCATAAAATATGAAAATGCCACTTAGGGATGAGTTCAGTATTTTTTTTTAAATTAAGAAATTTCATGTAGTAAAGAGCTTGAAATGTTAACAACCCAACAACTACTTTACAATGTATAAGCCCAGGTAGAATGGTTCCTGATCTCAAAGATGTCTACCTACGTCTTAATCCTTGCGATACCTGTGAATGTCATGTTGTAGAGCAGAGAAATAAGGTCACAGATGACACCCATTCAGTTGACTTTCAGATAGGAAGGCTATCTTTGTTTATTTGGGTGAACACATGGAATCACACACCTTTCAGTTTGAGGGCGCCAGAAGAGAAGGTCAGAGATGGTAACAGAACCAGACCTCTCTTCTCTGGCTTTACATATGGGGCACTGACCAGGACCTGGGAAAAAGAAGTAGCTGGAAAATGTAAGGAAATGGATACCCCTCTAGTGTGCTGCCTGTTCTTGGTTATCAGCTAAGAATATGGCCCAGAACATGGCTCAGAGTCATGTGAGAATTCCAAGTGCTTGTGGGAACACTCCAAGAGACACAGGACAAAGGCCTGGTGACTCAGTTTCTTTAAAACACAGAAACGTTCTTGGGATGGATTTTTTGTGCTCCCTCTAGATGCAGTCTAGAAAGGACTGGGCTTATTTCAGATTTATTATTGCTGCTCGTTATTGATAATCAGTTGGATGTTTAAATAATCCTTTGTGTGCCTCTATGGAAACACATTTTTTTTTTTGTCATTCTTAGCTTGTCTCTGTTGTTGTATGCAGCTTGAACTCATGAGAACTTTAATCATATGAACGCCCTTAACCCTCAAAATCTGCTGTTCTGAATACAGTTGGCTATTACATGACACTAGTCTGCCTCATTTATTGGCTCCTTTCTCCCAGGTCCCAATGCCTGTAAAGCACTGACTGTCATCTGCATCTGGAGTTAACCAACCCCCCAGAGGCCAGGTAGGTGTGCCTGTGAGGAACATTTTCTTAATTAAATGATTTGATGTGGGAAGACCCACTTTTAATCTGGATCTTCTGAGGTGGGAAGAGTCACTGTTAATCTGGGCCACACCTTCTGCTGTCAGCCGATGAAAAAGCCATGGCAGGAGGAAGTTTGCTCCCTCTGACTGTTCGCTCTCACTGTTGAGGGCAGGTCTATTCCTCCACTGGCGTTAGAGCCTGCTTCCTCAGCATATTGATGTATACTGAAGGCCAGCTGAGACATCCAGCACTGTGGACTGGATTCCCGGACCTTCCATTGGTAGACAGCCATTGTTGGACTAGCTAGGTCACAAACTCTATGTGTTTGTGTGTGTGTGTACATGTGAGGGAGGGGGAGAGTCATGAGATTCACTCTATAAATTCTCTTTGGAAAACTTTGACTAATACCGACTCACTTGGAGAACATTAAATTGTCATTTGCAAGTGGTTATCAGTTGGAGACTGCTTCCAGGTCAGGCATGGGGACATGTGTCCACTTTTCCTTTTGACTCTAAGACTCCATCTGGTAAAGACTCATGCAGGCCCTGGCTCTGTAAGTTAATATGTGTTACTATCCTTGGGATCTGTAGGACCTGGTTTTCTTGGTGTCCTCCACACCCCTTGGCTCTTACATTCTTTTTGCCTCTTCTGTGGGCATTCCTTGAGCCTTGAGGGGAGGGATTTGATGGAGATATACTGTTTAGAGCTCAGTGTTCCAAGGACTCTAACTCTCTGCATAATGTCTGGCTGTGACTCTTGTTCTCATCTGTTGCAGGAGGAAACTTTTCTGATGATGATGGCTGAACTAAAACAATGATCTACAAATACAACAGAAGGTTCTTCAGGGTCATTTTATTGCTATTTTTTGTTTGTTTTAGAACAGTAGTATTTGGTTTTATCCTAGGCCTCTGGTCTACCTAGTCTCAGGTTCTCAGTGTTAGCTTTGGGTTCCATCTCATGGAGTGGCCTTTAAGTCAAATAAGATATTGGTTGGTGACTCCCACAAGCTTTGTACCACCACTGCTCTAGCATATCTTACAGGCAGGACACCATTGTAGATTGCAGGATTTGTAGTTGGGTTAGTGTTTATGATTCTCCTTTGATAGTGTGCAGAGTATCGTCTAGTACCAAGAACACTAGCCCAGAAGGATGAAGACTCCACTTTGATTTCACTGTGTTCGGTGAGTTGTGTAGGTGTTATCTTCATCAACAGGGAGGGCTTTGTCGTTAGGGTATGAAAAGTAACCTATGATCTTGGCAACAGCCTGGGAAGTTTGAGGGGTCCTGTGGGATCCAGTTGGGCAACAGCTGAAGTAGATGTAGCCCAATTCAAGTATTAGAAGCTTCATTTTATGACAGATGTCCAGTTGGGGTTCTGCTTCCCTACTGTTTGGTGATTTCATTTATATTATCTTCTTTTATGTATATATTTTAGGAAACTTCTACTTTATTGGGTTTTCATATGATTCCCAAAGTTTTAGCGGTCTCTCTCTGTATTTCCTCTGTTGTCCTCTTCTCTTCCCCTCCCCATTTGAGCCTTCAGTTCTAGTCCCCACCCCATCCATCTTCAATTATATATTCTATTTCTCTCTCATAGGGAGACCTGTCTCCTCACCCATCCCTCAGTCCGTTACTCTATACTTATCTCCTGTGATTCTATGGATTTTAGTGTGGTTATCAATGACTTAACGGCACAAGTAAGCAAATACATTCTATGTTTCTCTTTCTGGACTCTAGTATCTCAGTCAAGATGATTGTTTTTCTAGTTCTGCTGATTTGCCTGTGAGTTTCATGATTTCATTTTTTAACAACAGAGTAATATTTCATTATGTAAATGTACTCCGGTTTTTGATCGTTCATCTGTTGACAGACATCTTAGGTTGCTTCCAATTTCTATTATGAATAAAGACGAATAGAGCCGCAATAAACATGGTTGAGCAAGTGTCTCTTGGATGAAGAATCCTTTGGGGATTTGCCCAAGAATAGTTATAGCTGGACCTTGGGGAATATTGATTCTCATCTTCCTGAGGAACTGCCACACTGATTTACAGAGTGGCTGTATGAGTTTGTACTTCCACTAGCAATGGGTCTGTTTGCCTTACTCCATATCCTCATCAGCATGAACTGTCTTGTTTTATTAATCTTAGCCATTCTGACAGGTATAAAAATGAAATCTCCAAGTAGCTTTGATTTGCATTTCCCTGATGGATAAAGATTTTTGAACATCTCTTTAAGTGTTTCTCAGTCATTTTTTTCCTTTTTTTTTTTTGGTTTTTCAAGACAGGGTTTCTCTGTGTAGCCCTGGCTGTCCTGGAACTCACTCTGTAGACCAGGCTGGCCTCGAACTCAGAAATCCGCCTGTCTCTGCCTCCCAAGTCCTGGGATTAAAGGTGTGCGCCACCACCGCCTGGCTCATTTCTCAGTCATTTAAATTTCCTTTTTTTGAGAATTCTCTGTTCAGATCGGTACTCCATTTTTATTATTTATCCATCATTCGATTCATCTACATCCCAAATGTTGCCCCCCACCAGTCCCCTCTCACAGAACTCCTCCTTCAGTCCCCCTCTCTTTCACTTTGAGCGGGTGACCCCTCCTCCAGCATCCCCTCTCCCTGGGGCACAGGTCTCCTCAGGACCAGGCACATCTTCTCCCACTGAGGCCAGCCAGGCAAGGCAGCTCCCTGCTACATATGTGCTGGAGACCTCTGACAGCCTGTGTATGCTCTTTGGTTGGTGGCTCAGTTTCTGGGAGCTTCCAGGGGTCCAGGTTAGTTGACACTGTTGGTCTTCCTATGGAGTTGCTATCCCCTTCAGCTTCTTCAATCCTTCCCCCAACTCTTCCATAGGGGTCCCAATCCCAGTCCAATGCTTGGCTGTGAGCATCTGTCTCAATTAGCGGCTGGCACAGCCTCTCAGAGGATAGCCATGCTAGGCTCCTCTTTGCAAGCATAACACAACATGAGCAATAGTGTCAGGGCCTGGTGCCACTGGTCAGCCATTCATTCAGTCTTTGATCCACCTTTGTCCCTGCATTTCTTTCAGACAGGAACAATTCTAGGTCAAAACTTTTGAAGGTGGATTTGTGCCCTCATCCCTCCACTGAGTATCCTTTCTAACTACTGCAAATGATCACATTCTAGGTCTCTGGATTTTTAATGGGCTAATTTTGATATCTGGTTTTTTGAGTTCTTTATATTTTGTGACTATTAGTCCTCTATTAGATGTGTAGATGGTGAACACCTTTTTCAGTTCTGTAGGCTTCCATTTTGTCTGAATGATGGCATCCTCTGGCATACAGAATATATATTAGGTGGTAAAATATCAAGTGGCAAGGACCTAGCATGGGGAGGGGTGGAACCAGTGCCCTGAGGGCTCAGGGAGTGGGCTTCCACTAAAGAGGTGGAGTTTGAATTGGAAAGTAGAATTTGCAGAGATAGAAAGCACAAATTTGACAAACAGAACAATGACTAGGTACTGGGATCATTCATTTTATGGGTCAAGTTGATTGGACCAAGAGGTATGTGTGCATCTGTGTGTGTGTTTCTGGACAAGGTTAATATTTGAATTGGTAATTTGAGGAAGGCAGTTTGCTCTCACTGGTAAGGCTAGGTCAGAATTACTCTGTGTACACATGCCCCCCCATAAATAAGTAAACAAATAAACTTGAGAATTTATAGTGCTAATAAACTCCACTTACTAATGTTGGTCCAGGGACCACACTTCTAAAGGCTTCTACCAAGACAGGTAACACAAGGGAAAAAAGTAAGTAAACAACTGTGTTGAGAAAAGACTCTAGTAGTGACAAAGATGTTTGCTGTCAATAATTCTGTTTACACACTAGTCTCCAGACTGGAGTTTCTATAGACAATAACGGGTCTGCTGAAGGCATTAACTGGTTCTTTTTCTTTTCTTTCTCTTTTTCTTTCTCTTTCTTTCTTTCTTTCTTTCTTTCTTTCTTTCT
>NW_021604696.1:1467851-1509547 GCF_004785775.1 Grammomys surdaster | reverse complement strand
TTTTTTTTTTTTTAAGATTTCATTTATTTATTTTATGTATATGAGTACACTGTAGCTGTCTTCAGACATACCCAATGAGGGCCTAGGATCCCATTACAGATGGTTATGAGCCATCATGTGGTTGCTGGGAATTGAACTCAGGACCTCTGGAAGAGCACAGTGCTCTTAACCACTGAGCCATCTCTCCAGCCACATCCTCTGATTCTTACTGGTAGCCTCCTTTTTTCTTCTCCTCCTGCCTCCTCTGCTTTCCTCTGATTCTTCCTTCCTTCTTGTTCACTCACTCTAAGCCCAATATCCATAAGACTTAATCTGGGCATGCTGTAGCTTTGTAACAGATGAGCTACTGGAAGCAGGAAGGATTCTTCAGGTCAGTAGAACCATACAGCTCCATTGGCCTGGCTGCTTAGATGATAGAGTGTGGTCCTCAAGAACCATAAACGTTGTAGGGAAATGATATAATAATTCAGAGAACAAAACCAAACACACTTTATTTGTAGTAAGGATGTATATGCTACACTACAAACATTTGGGTTGGCGTTATTTGTTAAGAGTATTTATAGAAACATAAAAGACTAAATCAGATGATCTTTCTCCATGTGTTTTGACTGCATTGCTAAAGACAAATTCTATAACCTTACCCCAAAAGTTAAATTCTTCCACTGGGTTCTGTCTACTTTGCTATGAATAATTATAGTTACTTCTAACCATGGGGAGTCTTGTTAAGTAACGGTGTTTTCAAAAAGATATAACTGTAGAGATTCCAATTAAGCACTTCCAGGGTGGGCTCAGACATCTGCTCTTAAGAAGCTGCACTGTTTCATTTTTTTAGAGCTGTTGTGAACCTTGAATTACTGGGACAGATGTGATTCGGTTGTTGGGGAAAGTTGGCAATAGTTGTCAATGCTTTGCAGCAAATACTAAATGCTAGTATATGAGGGTGCACAGATAGAAGGGAAGATTCCAAGGATGAAAAACAAACCTGGGGTTTCCAACAACCGTCTTCAAGTCTGTGGGTTAAGCAGAAATTGTCAAGGAGGCTCCCCTTTTTAGTAGGAGCCGTGGAGACTGCCATACTTCCCGAGTGTGCACAGTGCTTTGTATAACTGCCAGGTGGCAGAGCACAGCCTGCCTGATTCCAGAGCTTGTGCTTTTACCACTGTTTGTAGCCAAGAAAACAGCAAGCCTGTTTCAGGAGCGGTGCCTCACCTGCTAGCATGCAGGTAAGTATGGCTATCGGCTCACTCTCAGCACAGCATGCTATGCAAGGGAAGTGGGTTATCTTTTCTAAAATGAGGCACAGTGAAGTAGAAGAAGTTAAGCAACAAGGCAGGGTCATGATGATTGGAGAATGAAGAGCTGGGAGTACCTGTGTTCCAGAGATCACACTCGGGTCTCCAATGCTATTCTAGCCTCTGATACAGAGGAATTAGCCAAGTTGTACTGCTTAAATAGAGACTGTATCCATAAATAAGTGACAAGGTGGGTTTGTGTTGCATGTGTGTGTCTCCTAAGTATTGGAACTAGGGCCTAACACATGCCAGTCAAGTCTCTACACTGACCTGGATCTTCCAGCCATTGACAAGTTTTGATTGACCTTTTTCAGGATCTCTCCTCTGCTGAGAGGAAGACACATCTTTTGCATATACAAGCTCACCTATCTCCTTGAATATACTAAGAGTCTATTGATTTATTATGCCTCTATAATCCTTTCAGACTATCTCAAGCTGTGAAAGTACTGTTGGTCTCTTTATTACATTTTCCACATAGCCACACTCTGCTTAAAAAGCCACCTTTAAAACCCTCTTCTGAGAATCAGGACTGATTATATCGTTGAAGAAAGTGTTTATTAGAGATTCATTGGCAGAATGAAGTGATTTTTACTAGCACCTGACCTGTGTTCTGCAGGATTAGTTACGTTATTTCCCTGCATTGTGAGGATTTGCTTCGCAGAAGTCAGTGAGAGAGTGGAAGAGGGCCGCCAGGCAAAAGGATGCTGCCGGCCTCAGATGGCTCCTGACGCCCAGGACATGCTTTCTGAGCAGGCCTCTGTTCCTGGGCTTCTGTTGGACAGCAGCCTGGCCCTGTATGAGCAGCCTGGTGATCAAATACTGGGGGACTAGATCTATTGTGAAGCTTATTTGTACCATGTGAATTATTATTGTAGCAATTCAAAGCATGCTTTTGTTTCATAACTGGGTTTTATAGCTAAGGTCTAAGCCTGTTTCTTTTTAAAGCTCAGTAAGGGAACCATACCAATGTAGTGTTAATCCAAAGACAGTGCTGGGTTTTTTTCTTTTCCCTTAGTCTCTCACACTGTAATTCATATTGTCTTGAAACTCACTGTGTAGCCAAGGTTGGCCTGAAACTCACGGTAATCTTCCTGCTGTAGCCTCGCTAGAGCTGCGTCTGGGTGTGAATGGCCACACCAGGCTTTCAATATCCCTTTCAATCTTGGTAGCTTGATGTATCTGCCTCTGTGCCGTCTTGATGTTGTGGATATGATGACTTTAGTTTTCCTCTTACTTTGTCTATTAAATATACCCCAAAGCTGGAGTTTCAGTATTTACAGCAGCTCCATGAGATCTATCGTGTTCAACCTATATTAAAAAACATCCTATGTAAAAAAAACAATTACTCATACATCCTCTCATCATGTTCTACAAATTCACTTTCTTATAGGATTTATCCCAGTATACTACCCTATAATTACTTATTTCTTATATTTAGACTTTTATCTGTTTTCACTTCTATCTCAACAGATTGTAAACTCAGAGTTGCAGGAGTCTTTGTAATGTTCATTAAAAACATTAAATGTCCAGTAAACATCTATGGAGTGGCAGATAAACAGTGAATAAATATTTTTAGTTAAAATAAAACTCCAGGTCAGATTGGAAAGCAGCTATGTGACAGGTTTTGGAAATGAAATCATGCTTTTTAAACCAACCACAAACCATCTGACCTGCAAGAAGTGCTGGGACAATGGTGGCTCTGAGCTTGTGGGGTTGGACAACCAATGACTGGTCTAATTTAAGACCTATACCAGGAGAGGGAGCCCAGGCCTGACACTGCCTGAATGGCTGGAACTCGAAGCTTGATGGCCCAGAGACTTAGGGTAGAAACAAACACAACTGGACAGGTTACACACACACACACCACCACTACCACCACCAACACCACCAATACCAACAAAAGACAAAAATCAATGAAATGATTCATAATGATATTCTGCTATACTCATATATCTGTGCTTGGCTCAATTGTCATCATCAAAGAAGCATTCTCCAGCAGAGGCAGAGACACATGGCCAGACAGTAGGCAGAGCTCTGGGAACCCCGCAGAAGGGAAGGAAGGATTATAGTAGCCAGAGGGGTTGAACAGGAAAACACAGCCCATAGAATAAACTAAACAGGTCTACAGAGGCAATCATGGAACCTGCATGGGTCTGAGTTAGGTCCTCTGAACACTTGCTGTAGTTGTTTAGCTTGGCATTGTCTGCTATTTGTGCAGAGGGCAAGACAGACCCAGGATGAATAGATTTCATGGGGTTCTGGTCCCACCAAAAAATGCTGAAAGTGTTAGAGTTCTTAGGAGAAAAGTGAAGAAGTTTGGGCGGTGTCATGGTTTGAATATGCTTGGCCCAGGGAGTGGAGGTGTGGCCTTGTTGGAGTAGGTGTGTCATTGTGGGTACAGGCTTTAAGACCCTCATCCTAGCTTCCTGGAAGCCAGTCTTCCACTAGCAGCCTTCAGATGAAGATGAAGAACTCTCAGCTCTCCCTGTACCATACCTGCCTGGATGCTGCCATGCTCCCACCTTGCCGATAATGGGCTAAATCTCTGAACCTGTAAGCCAGCCCCAATGAAATGATGTTCTTATAAGAGTTGCCTTGGTCATGGTGTCTCTTCACAGCAGTAAAAAACTAACTAACAGGTGGCCAGTGCAGGGCAGGTAGCCAAGGTCCCTAGTCTTGTCAGCTACTGCAGCAGAGCCAGTGCTAGTGGCAGGGGTTGTGACAGCACCACAGTGTTGGTGTTGGTGTTAGTGGTATTGGTGTTGGTGTTGATGGTGGTGGCTGCAGCACTGACATGAGCCTGGCCAACCAGGGGGTCCAAGGTCCAACAATGAATGCTTCGGGATAGAGAACTCTTCCCTAAGTGTTACAGTTCAGTAAAAGCAGCCACTCTCAGTATTCTTGGTGAAATAACTTGTGTTCTTTATTCCACATGGTCAGGGATTTTTATAAACATTGACGGGTCAGGTCAGATTTAGGGGTAGATAATTCCTATTGGCTCAGTTTAGGACATTAGTGATGTTCTATTTGCCTGGGGAAGGAATCTAGGTGTTTTCTTATGTGACTGATTGCCATGGTCCCCTCACTGAGGTCTCAGGATTATGTGTTCCAGAGCAGGTACAGGAGTGGATAGGGAGTGGCTTGACTTCTGTCGATCTCAACTTTCTGAGATGACTGGGGTCTGAACTCACTCAACCTTACCAAATCTTATGCCTGTCTGTTAACAAGGTCCCACGTGCACTACAGCTTGGTGTTCTTGTGGGACTCCTAACAGTGGGAGTAGAGATGTTCCTGACTCTTGCCTGTTCTTCAGACACTTTTCCTCCTACTGGGCCACCTCATCCAGCCTTGATATGAAGGATTACACCTAGTCTTATTACATCTTATTATGCTGTATTTGGTTCATATCCCTGAGAGGTCTGCTCTTTTCTGAAGGGAAAAAGCAGTGAAGAGGCAGTGGATCTGGGGGAGAGGGACAATGTGGAGAGAGAGGAAGGCTCTTGGGATATATTGTATGAAAGAAAAATAAGTAAAAAGAAGAAGAAAAAAAGAAAGTCAATATCATATTATGCTCACATGGCTGAAAAAAGCTGAGTTGGAACTTGAACCAAAGCTCTGCCATACTTTTATGTATGTATGTATGTATGTATGTATGTCTTAATCACTGTCTTCTGATACCTCTGGTATGAAGGGAAGGGAGTAGGTGGGCACAAAGCCCCACCACTAGCTAAGAAGTTATTAGTATCTGATAGCTACCGAGTGAAGAAGAATCATTTTCCTTAAGGTCATGAACTTAAAGGAAAGGTCCCCACATGCAAGAGCATTTGGGTAATACAAATTGGATTTGATGCCTTAAAACAACATGAACATGAGGTTGGGTGGGTAGAGAGGTAGATGTAGGTCTTGGAGTAATGGGGGGGGCAAAGGTAATCAAAATGTACTATATTAGTTCTCAAACAATTAATAAAATACTCTTAAAAAAGAGCACCCCTCAAAAAAGATTCTTTCCCCTTTTCCCTTAAAACCTATTTAAGAAGTTGTTAATTCTTGAGAGCAAGTTAACTTCCAAGGATGAGTTGCTCTTTGGTTGTTTCCTATTAGCTTGGCTAGAAAATGTTACACAGACCTGAAGTTTAAGGACATCAAAATTACATCATGCTATTCTCTGCTTCTTGCTGGTGCCTATGAACACAGATACGTTAACATTACACTTACGGTTTCACATTCGAATCAAAATTACAGTTCTTCAAAGATTAGGAGATGACATCATGTTGTAGCCTCGTTTGTTTTACATTCATTCCCGATACATCCAAGAAGTCAGTGGTCCAAAAATAGAAGCCAACCATGTAACCAACCGAAAGCACCTCCCACAGCTTCAGATAAAAACACAGACTCTCTAATACAGCACCCAAGTGATTTGGTATCATAGACCACATCCACTTTTAACCACATCTCTTGCTCCACAATTCCCCACCTGAAAAGACACACATATTTATAATGTGTGTGTGTGTGTCTGTGTGTATGTGCCACGTATATTTAGGTGCCTGGGAAGGCCAGAATCAGGCAGAACATCCTTGGAGCTAGAGTGGTAGGTTGTTGTTGGGAATTGAACTTGAGTCCCCTGGAAGAGATCAACAAGTGCTCTTCCATCTCTGCTGGAGTCTCTCTAGCCCTGATTTGCAGTTCTTCAGCCCACAAGTGTACTGCTGCTGTTCTTCCTCCAGTCTATGTGTCTATTTAGGGTTTTGTTTTAAGCAGTTCTTTTTCTGGCCTGCATCATCTCCGTTATCCACACTAGCAATTCCTCCCATTGGTTCTCACACGTCTCAGCTATGATTATCTCCCTGTTCCTCTCTTTGGTGCCTTGCCCCATGAAATATCATGCCTTTTGAACATTAGCATAGATTCAACAGTGGGCCCATGCTCACCAAACTTGCAGGAGCTGAGCAAGCCCTCAATGGACACATGAGGAGTGGATGAAGTCCTGATATGTATCACTGGCAAATACTATTGTCTCAGACTCACGGGACTTTACAAAGCCATTCTCCACGTGAGGTTCAGAGATATGGCAAAGCCTTCCTTTGATCTGAGTTTATGGAACAATTGGCCTGAGTGTGCAAAAGCTGGTTACTACAGGTTCCTCCTCCTTAAGACTGCAACCCAAGACTGCTCCCCAACAGAAACCTTCAAACTGAGACAAGCTAAGCTCCTTCTCATGCTGCACATAACACATGTGCTGAGGTGGTGGTGATGTGTAGACAGTACCACAGCATCAAAGGTGAGCATGGTCCACCTAGTGACAGGTTCTCCTTACATGTGTTTGTGTGTCTGTTCTTTCTTCATTCTCTCATTACTCCAGTCAGGTTCCATGAGAACACTGCACAGGATGAGATGCCTCTTTATTTTCAGCTAATGCATTTGTAAGACCAACCCTCCCTAGGACACTGTGAACTCTAAGCCTCAGGTTGAGATTCTGTTCTTGATACTTGCTTTGCCAGACCCAAGGCTATAACTATAAACTACATTGCTGTTAAGGTCCACCACCAGGAAGTCATCACCATTCATCTCAAATAAGATGAACAGAACACTCACCAAGAGGAAATCCAGGAGTCCAGCTGGCTCTATTTTCCTGTCTGGTTCTGAGTCATAGACCAGCATGGGAATTTATGACACACAGTTTCTCATTGTGTATCTACGCAATTGGATATTATTAGCTATATGCCAGAAACAGAGCATTAATGGCTTATTTCTTTGAAGCCTCGAGGGCTCTAGTTAAGTCAGGAAGTGATCAATACCTAAGAAGTTGGTTAAGATTACAAAGTTTATTTTGACTGCTGAATTCAATGTGCAACTTACAAGGAGAAAAATTTACAGTAGTGTAGACTTCTGGAAGCAATGGAAGTAACTTAGCTTTTGGGTTGAAGTTGTCTTCATGTGTTACTGAGAATAGGAAGGACTATTTACTTCTCTTTTCTATGAGCATTCTGTCAGGATTCTGTTAGAGACACTCTTGGCTGCACCCCCAGAGTAGTTAAGGATAAATTCTTTCTGAAATCCCCTTTACCTCCTTCTTCTCTGTTGTTGAGAGCTACTTGTACGGGAAAGTGAGTTAAGAACTCATTGTCCCTAGTAGCAGCTTGTACGTACCTGGGGAAGAAGCAATGAGAAGAGAACCAGTTCTACTAGACCTGGGATCAGAAAGTTCTGGGCAGATCAGCAGGAACTGGATAGCAGAAAGGGCATAACTAAATAGGTCACCTCTTTCTAGGAGTTGTTGGGTAGGATAAAAGGGGACATTCCCTGTTCTAGGCTCTTTTTGCATTTTCTTTGGCATGTGGCTTGTGTGTTTTCTTTTCCAGTTTTCAATATTTTGTCTTTGGAATGCAAATGATTTAATGTGATATAAAGCGAGGAGTTTCTTTTCTGGCCTTGTCTACTTCTTTTTCTCTGTGTAGCTTGTATCTGTATGGGTATGTCTTCCTTCATTGTGGGGAAGTTTCCTTCTATGATCATGTTGAAGATTTGGTCTGTGTCATTGACTTAGAATTCTTCTCCCTCACCTATGCTTATAATTTGAAGATTTGGTCTTCTCATTAGTCATTGTCCAACAGTTTTTGCATGTTCCTTTTTCTGTGCTTTTAATTTTCTTTCCATATTCTTTGCTTGTGTGATCTAATTCCTCTGCTCTATCCTGGAGTCCTGATATTTTTTCTTCTGTTTGATTCATTTATCTTGTAAGGTTTTTCTCCTTGAGTTTTCTAGTGGACTTACTGGGTTTCTCAATTATATTCTTATTTCAGCTTGAGCCTTCTTCAGTGTTTCTATCACTTTGTTGAATTCTGTTTTTAAATCTGGGTTGTCCTCAGCATTGCTATTGGCTTCATGTTTGTGTTTTCTTGGGCATCGCTCAGGTGTGTATTCTCTTTACATTAATTGAACTGTTTTGCATCTTCTTTAAACTTCTTCAATCCTTTGATGTATTTTATGACTGTTCTTTTAAATTCTATGCCCTGGGGTTCATATGGACATGGGGGCTGGACTGGCATTCAGGATGTGCCTACCTTTCCAAAACCCAGGATTGGAGGTGGTATGTCCAGGGCTGATCAGACTAGGCTGGGGGCTTGGATGCGGGATCCATGATCTAGGGATTGGGTTGAATCTGCAGAAGGGGAAGATCTCATAGACTCACTAAAATGAATCGAATCTCAGCACAAAATGTGCAGGCCCAGACTGAGCCTAGAAGTTGAATGTGGCACAGGAGGGGTGAAGTGAGGTAGTGAGGGTAGGCTCTATGTTGGTCCTTAGGAGCATTTCTTAGTCCAACTTGTGCATTGGGGGTAGTGTGGGCAGGGATGGCCAGACTAGGCTGTAGTACTGGATGATGAGACTTAGACTAAATCTAGGGGTTGAGGATGGTACATGGATGAGAGGACCAAGGAGACCTACTTGGCTGAGCCCTGGTATAAGATGTGCAGAACTGCATTGGGTAGACTAGAGGTTCTTATTGCAATTCTCAGCTGTTAACTTTCTTTATATCTGAGGCTCCCCTTCCCAAGTGTTGGAATTAGTGTTATGTACAAATATGCTTAGATATTTCTTTTAAATGATTGATATTAATAGCTATAAGCCAAAGTAGTGGTGGTTTAGAAAACCTGCATGAAACCTTGATTTATATCTTCCCTGTATGATCTAATTACTTGTGTGTAGCTTTAATGCTACCCTCCCCTTGCTCCAGGATGTGGCCGAGCTACTAGCCCCCATTTGGCTTCCCTTAAAACTGTGGATAACACACACACACACACACACACACACGGTTGTTCATTTTTAACTTGCTTTCTTGGAGAAATTGCTGGATGCTACTATCTCCTGCCTGGAAAAGCATGCCCTTATCAATTTCTTATCTTCATACCTTCTATCTGTCCTAAACGTCAGTGGCTAGTCCCATCTAGTGCCTGACTAACGTCCCTGAGCACCCGCCTGTAGTAGTGGCCACAGGTCCCAGCTCCTCCAGAGACCTCACGTGGTTGCTGGGTTCTTCTCTCTCCAATGCATGGCAAACTCCTCCTCTCCTTCCTTGTGTCTCCCTTTTACTCCAGGGACCCAGAAGTCCTACCTGTATCTTCCACCCAGCAATTGGCCCATGTCTTTCTTTACTGACAGATCAAGAACCCAATGGGGAACAGGACCTTAGCAACAAAAACTGCCCCTACAATTACTCATAGTGAAATAATGACAAATGGGAAAAAGAGAGTTGGGACATATTTTTTCTCCCAATGCCTTCCTTAACCATTGGCTAAAAAGGCCAAGATGATTGACAGACTGTGCACAGGAGAAAAAGCCAATGAAGGCTGGCTGAATTTTTTGCCTTGTCTTTACTGGTAAGTAGGAAATGCAGGCATGTAAACTCTGTAGTACCAATTGCGTAAAATTGGTGACCCTGCGTTTTTGTTTTGTTCTTGCATTTAAACTGGCATCGCATAATATAAATGACTGATAGGGTTAACATTGCTAACTCAGTATTTTAAGTTTCCTTAATTGGCAGTGACATACAGAAACCAAAATGTGGAGAGACTACTAAAGAAAGGAAACTGGAGGAATTTACAATTGGAGATAAGGAAATTACACCTTTAGTGGAATCGTCAGATTTTGAACCGAAAAGCTCATATGTTTATTTTCTAATGGATCATAAATACTATGGAGCTGGAACTGAAGGGAACCTATTGGTGCCTTCGTAAGTCAAATCAGGAAACATCAAAAGACAACTACCCTACCTAAGCCTCTGAAGCTTCTGGGAGTCTGTGGGTGAGTGAGAAGTAATACAGAACCAAGCCTATGGTTTACATTCAGCCTGTGGTTTACAGGTAATGCTGGCATGCACACTGGCTTCTGAAAGTCATGTTGCTGTAGGTGGGAGAGTCTGCACCTGAAGGGAGAAGAGATTGCTTGAGGAAAGCCTACCGGGGAAGACGGTGGGTTATTATGGTCATATAGCCCTACACTAAACGAAGAGGAGAACACATACTCATGAATGGAATGCTATCTAAGCCAGGAAGAGGAGTGTTGATTAACACTGGAACAATTATGAGGGTGCCTATGCCCATCTGCTCCCAAGTATTTATTTCTGAGGATCAAGGAGAGAAATGTCTCTTAAGGTTTTTCTAAGGGTTAACTGAGATGACATATGATTGACTGACATAGCTACGCAGACCTGGCACACAGTAGGTACTCAAGAAATACTTTCTTCCTTTGTTCTGTCAGCTATGGCCTGGCCTGAGCTTAGTGTGTTTCATCTCCTTCTCCTAATCCCTATACCAAAGCCTCGGCTCCAATTAAGCTGTGGAGTGAGCATGTATGGTCCCTCAGCTTTGATCAGCAGCCCTAAAACTAAGCCAGACCCAAAGCAAACAACATTACAAATAGACTTTGTAGATCCAGATTAAAGACTGGCCACGTATGTAGCTTGTCAGTGTGGCTTGTTGGTGCCCATTTCTCTCTGTTTTATGTCACTTTTGTGGCATTTTTTTATTTTTGAAAAACTTTTTTTCTATTTTTACTTATATTCTTTGGACAGTTTCATAGATGTATACAATGAGTGTTGGTCATTTTCACCCCCACTGCTGTCTCTAATCCGTCTCCCACACCTGGGAAATCTGTTTCTCTGGGTAACATAACATACCAGTGGCTACTGTCACCGAGAAGAACATACCCACTACTCCCCCGGCCCCAGCAACCATCTGGCATTTTCTATAATGGGAATTTCTTTAACAGACATCATAAACAATATCTTTAAAACAATCTCTCATGTCTTTTAATTGTTCTGTTAGAACATTATTTTACAGGCAACTTTGGGGAATCTGTGGAGCTTCCTGTTTTCACGTTTGTCAATTCACAAAGCAAGAAGTGATATTCTACATCTTTATTGCTTTAGAGAGATGTTTGGAGATTTCCATGACAAGAGCTTTCTCATGAAAAGACATGGAACTAAGCTCATTAGGGATGCAGAACACAAATTCACAGTGAATCTTAATGAAACCAGGCTTAGGAAGATTTTCAGGCAAGGCAAGGATCCTTGTTAGTCATTACCTCTGAGTTAGTGCTAAGAAGGAAGACTTTAGAGAGATTATGATGTGCAAGTGGCAGAAGGGGAAGAGGAAACAACAGGAGAGTGACTCTGTGAATTAAGGGTAGGAAGATCTGGGTGATGACTAATTTCATTTAGAGTGAGCAGGGAAAGCATTGAGCCTGGGAAGAAAATGATAACTCAATTCCACAGATACCGGTAAGTAGAGACTTTTGGGTGTGTGTTCTGTGGTAAAGTATGTTCAATTAGTGTTAACACAGTGGTTCCTAATAGAATTGTTTGAGTGAAGCCTGTGGGGAAAGAAGCTGAGGTACTCCAGTCTCCTAGCATTGTAGTAGGCAGAGAACAGATTCATGAATGGAACGAAGTCTTTATCCAAATCAGAATTGGTGAAAGAGCATACATACACTGACTTTTATGTGCCCTCAGAAGGGATCACAATAGTTGAGAGGACTATTCCTCAGGCGTTTCTGAGGGTCATACCAGGATTAGGAATACTATGCTGTGGATTCCATGTGTGTTTCAGTTTGCTCCAGTTCATCCAAAGGTCAACGCTGTGACTTTTCAAACCACAGAAACATGATTTTCATTCAGCTGATTTTGTTGGACTCTTTCAATTACAACAACAACAACAACAACAAAAATAGAAGTATTTAGTTTTGAAGGAAAGGAGAACTGGGTGTGGTGATGTTGAGAAGGCTAAGCTGACTCCACGACAGGCTTCATATTGGCAGTCTAGGAAACTAAGCCTAAATCTGTGTTTCAAGAACTGGGCAATTCCAGGCAAGTCCAGGCCTCAGAAGCTGCCTGCCACCTTGCCTGAGGCAAGGACTATGGGCCAGCAGCAGTCTCCAGACCCTCCCCCCAAGGCAAGTTTCCAGCCCTGACACTCTCGTAATGGAATGGCTTTAGAGATGGACCCAACAGATTAACATAGAGGTCAAGTACTCCAGGATTCCCTAATATGCTTTAAATCAGGCCTGAAATCTCACTTGGATGACTCTATTCTGGTAATGGGAGACCCCAGCATGCTGGACTTCTGAAGAATAAAACATTCTTTGTGTTTACATACTATTTGAGTCTAGGGTATCATTCTTCTTAGAATCGTGGACCCTTACAGTGTATATGTGTACCACCAATTTTTGGGAGTTAAGAAGAGGCAGAAGGATCAGGAACTCAAGGTTGGGCTATATAGTAAGTTTCAGGTTAGCCTGGGCTAAAGAGTGAGAGGCTAGCTGAAAGACAAGCAATCAAACACAAAGTCACCAAGCAAACACACAACAAAATAGAAAAAGCATGAATATGAGTTACTCCATCATTCTTATGCTATGCTGCTGATGGGGTCAAACACCCTCATGTGTCAAATTGGATGTATTGTCCCTGTAAATACATGATGATGCTGTTTTCTGAGTTCAGTAAAACCCCAAGTAGCACAAGGAAGGGCAGAGTTGATCTCTGCTTTTTGCTGACTTGATTCCTGGCTTATCTAGCTCTTTTTTTTAGTCCACTCCTTTAAAAAAAACGTGACAATGACAACAATTTATTATCAGCGGTGGTATCCCAAAGAATTTAAAAAGACATTGCCAAATAGATGTAGAGATCATAAGTGACAAATATTCCACCCCACCCCCTCCTCCTTTCCTGCTGTAGCCTGAAGAGGAGTTACTGATGCTTCACCGTTGAGGGATTATTTATTGCAAGCATGCAAACCCACTGTGGCCACATTTGACATAGTACAAATACTTAAGAAGCTTATACGTTTTTGAAAGAACAAAACTAAATTTCCATACAATTTTCCTGCTATTACAATATGAAGCCACAGAATGGAGACCTCACGATGACTGAAGTAAGTGTGCGTTGACTGTTCCACTGGCAAGGATGGGGTGTGATAAGGTCTGAGGAAGAAAGCTGAAGGAGCTATGGATGAAAAATTAGGTATGTGTGAATTTTAGGAGAGTGACAGGACAAATTTATGGACTTGGAATCAAAGCAAAGGTGTTGCAGGTTGGTGAACAAGATCCCAATGGATGGCCGTTTTACATATCCTGAAGTACAGCGATGCTACATATCAGAACAATATGAACTGAGTAGTGTGGGATTACAGAAATATCAATTGCTTTTATTGCATATTCAGTGTTTCTATGTTATAGGATGTTAAAGTCAAATAAGATGCCTAGAAACTTGAGATAAACCCTTAATGAACAGTCTTTGCTTATCTTAAGATTTGTGTAGATTCTGATAAAACTGTTTTGTGATCTCACTGTATTGTCTGAACCACCAAATCTTTGGAAAACATTAGAACTGAACTCAGCCTTAGCCAGGATGTTCCTCCATTTGTCTTTGCATGCAAGGGGTACCACAGGATGTTTGCCTTATGGAATTAACTTATTAAAATGTATGCAATGCATACTGGCTGTTGCTATGGTAAAACCAAGACACCGACCTGATTTGTAGCTGTGCTAAGGATTTGAAAGTGTGGCAATTCCCCTTGAGTATCCATCCCATGTGCAGTCATCAAAGGTAGATGCTGATGTGGAAGTCAGGAAGTGCATGCTGATAAGAGCCTGATATAGATGTCTCCTCAGAGGTCTGCAAGAGTCTGACATATTCAGAGGCAGATGCTCACAACTAGCCATTGAACTGATCATGGGGTTCCCAATGGAGGAGTTAGAG
Source organism: Grammomys surdaster (assembly GCF_004785775.1). Lineage (NCBI taxonomy): Eukaryota > Metazoa > Chordata > Mammalia > Rodentia > Muridae > Grammomys > Grammomys surdaster. Next base: position 1,495,501 of record NW_021604696.1, on the reverse strand, counting down.
TGAAGACCATTGGAGCTGAAAGGGTTTGTGGCACCATGAGGAGAGCAACAATACCAACCAACCACAGCTCCCAGGGTCTAACCACCATCCTGGGAGCACTTAGGGAGGGATCCATGGCTTCAGCTGTATACGTAAGAGCAGAGGGCCCTGCTGGGCATAGGTGGGAGAAGAGATCCTTGGCCTCATGAAGGCTGGACACCCCAGGGGGTGGGAGTTGGAGGGTGGGGAGGTGGGAGTGGGGGGGGTAGGTAGGGGTACATCCGCAGAGAAACAGGAGGAGGTGTGAGGGGATAAGGGGTTCCTGGGTGGGTGGAGGATGGGGTAAGGGTACAACATATGAAATGTAAATAAAACATCCAATAAAAAAAAAAAGAAAGTGTGGCAAGTTGAAAGTAACAGCAAAGGCAATGCTGGGCTCAGAACACCTGAGAATAGGGTGAGATGTCTTTCCTATGTCTACATGTGGCTCATAATTTTATACCTCTTGGGCAACAGGCAAATCTAGATCTTTTGGGTAGTCAGAGAGGAGGCCATGAAATTAAGGGTTGAAAACACCTGCTTGTGGACACACTTGAATCTGCACAGGGTAGGACCACTTGTGCTTTCTGGCAGTGTAGCACCAATGCAGGAAGTGTGGGCTTACAGGATTTCCTCTCCACCTTTCATTTTAGCCTCAAGTCAGTCCCTATGAGATATAGTTCAGCCCCAAGACATGATTTCCTGTGCATTTCTTGTAAAGATATGAAAAATGGGAAACAGGACTGTAAGGATACATATGCATACACACACACACACATACACACACACACATACCATGTGTATGTATATCATGCACAAATATAAACGTATGTATTTGCCATTTCTAATTCTGAGCGCTGATTAAATGTGACAGATGTTAGGTTTATCTGTTGGTGAGGTGAGTTAGCTTAATTTATTCTAAAACAGATATAACTTAGATAACTTATAGTCCCAGCTGTTTAATTCCGTGAAAACCAAGCTTTGATAACTTGAGATCATTAGCAGGAAAATCCTCATGATTTCTAGACATCCTGTTATGATTATAGAAGGAATAGAGGACCTTTATCTATGGAGAAATTTGAATATGGCCATGAGCTGTCAGTTATGCTTATAAAATGTGGAGTTGAGTGATGCATTGCATCGTAGTCATGGCTACCATCTGAGAGATGCATTGCATTGTAGTCATGGCTACCATCTGAAGGCTCATCTATCAGGAACCTTCTTTCTGACCACTTTGTAGTGGAATTCTTGAAGTGACAAGCTTGGCTGATTCCTTTCTGTGATACCACTGCCCCATTTCATTTTTCTTTCTTCGTCTTTTTATTTTTGCACTGTAGATGACATTTATTTCATTTTTTTCCCACAGAAAAACATCAAGCTGTATTTATGTACTCCTATTTCTGTGACAGTTAATAACTGAAGGCTTGTAGCAAACAAGAACTTATTCAGTATGAAATATGAGGCAGCCTATCATAATTACTGCAGCATGGAACATCTAAAAGCTGGTGACTGATGGAAAGGTACGCACATAAACCACATTGTACATAGATCAAATTTTCTAAAAGTTGTGCTTTTTTTTTCCTGAAAAATTCCATCACAGTATTGAACTTTTAAATGCAGATTACAGATGAGATTTTAACTTACTTTCCAAGGAGGTGAACCAGGATAGCTGCATCCACTCTGTTTAACTTCACTATGATCCAGATCAATCTATGCCCGCAGAGTCTTATTAGCTAACCGGCGTTGCCTCTGTATAGGGAGCCTTCCAGTTGTGAAAGAATCAATAAACATGTAATATTGATTTCTTTTATAGCATATAGCATCTGGATGGCGCAGATAGGGATATGAAAGAAATTGAAACACAGTTAGTCTTAATGCAAGTTTAAAATTAATCTTTCTGAGGGACAAGATCATGAAATTACCACTCCAGTGGACTTTTTCCACGATTCAAAGCTGTGATTATGAATGATCTCAAATTATAGTGTGAAAACTGCAATTGGCATACAGGTTTTATGGATGTGCAGTGTATGAAGAGAAGCTGAATTCACAGTGTTGTTTGGTGTTGTGTTGGGTGAGAAGACATCCAGGGCAGGCATTGCAGGCAAGAGAAAGCTGTGTAAGTGAGCTAGGTCTCAGAATGTCCCGTACTGACTGCTTACAAACACAGTTAGGCTGAGGATGAACTGAGTCTGAGGTGGGAGAGAATGTAGGAAGGAAAACACACTAACGGGGACATTTCTCTGGCTGCAGTAATTGTATGAGATTTGTGCTTTATGACTTCCAGATTTTCTATCAACTGTGCATTTATTTTAATTCAGTGATACGCGTGTTTCTGATATGTGCCACTTACTGCACACACAGGACATAGTTCCTGAACTCTGGCTCAGTGTTGTTAAGTATCATAATTTTAAAAACATGCATCTCCTCTTCCTATATGACAAAAGTTTTACTGTAACAAGGACCATGGATTTTTGTGTTCATTATTTTTAAAATGGTGGAGCAGAGCGTTGCTATTGACATCAAAATGAAAGACAATGATTTTTTGTTCCCAAAGGGATTCAAATAGTAATAGTAAAATATGGTAATTTTTTTTGAACCAAGGAATCACACTGAGATTAATTAATTAGCAAGGTAGGGCAAGCAAAGGAAAGTGAGACTGCAGATGAACAGGGCTGAACAAAGATCTTTGTGCAACACGAAAAGGAGATTAGGTGATCTGTTGTGGTGATGCATGTTGGTTAGGTAGGATGCGATTAGCCTCAGTGTTAAACCCGTTATCTGTAGCACACTGGAAGCCAGAGTGGATGAAGGACACGGATGAGCCGGGATATTGCAACCGCATGAGACAGAGAGCAGGGAGCAACGGGGACGGAAAAAAGATGCAAAAAGAACTGGGACGAAAACAGACAGACCACAGCGTGTGATAGGAGACGGTTGGGGTGTGGGGGGAAGAGAGGAGAGTGGCTCCTTCTGTCATGTTCACAGTTCTGCTTATCCCAGTGACTATCCGTCAGAACAATCAAGATGGAGAATCCAGCTCACTTCTGAGTACCTGGCTGAAACAAAACAGCCCCATGTCAGTCAACAACAGAAGTGGACAATAGTGTGTCCACCTGTGGACCACACCAAAACAGCTGGTTTTGTATGTCAACTTGACACAAGATAGAGGAGGAAGTCTCGGCTGAGGAAATGCTTCCGTGAGATCCAGCTGTAAGGCGTTTTCTCAGTTAGTCATTGATGGGGGACAGCCATCCCTCGGCTGGTGGTCCTGGGTGTTATAAGAAAGTAGGCTGAGCAAACCATGTGAAGCACGGCAGTAAGCGGCACCCCTCCATGGTCTCTGATCGGCTCCTGTCTGCATGTTGCAGTTTGAGTTCAAGTCCTGACTTTCTCCAGTGATGGAAGTGTAATTCAAATAAATTCTTTTCCCTGGAAACTTGCTTTGTGGTCCAGATGTTTCATTGAAGCAATAGAAACCCTAAGACACACATATAGGGAGTTTCTAAAAGAGCCTAATTATTAGACATAGAAGATAAGAGAGTAGGGTGGATGTGTAGAAGGACCAAATAATAATGAAGGAAGAAAATGCCCAGGAATTCAGAAGCACACAAAGAGCACTGGGCTAGTTGTGATGGTTTTTATATGATTGGCCCAGGGAGTGTCACTATTAGAAGTTATGGCCATCCTGAAGTAGGTGTGGCCTTGTTGGAGTAGGTAAGTCACTGTGGGTGTGGGCTTTAAGACCCTCATCCTAGCGGCCTGGAAGTCAGTATTCTACTAGCAGCCTTTAGATGAAGATGTAGAACTATCAGCTCCTCCTGCACCATGCCTGCCTAGATGCTGTCATGTTCCTGCCTTGATGATAATGGACTGAACCTCTGAACCTGAAAGCCAGCCCCCCAAAAATGTTGTCCTTATAAGAGTTGCCTTAATCAGCCAGGCAGTGGTGGCGCACGCCTTTAATCCCAGCACTTGGGAGGCAGAGGCAGGTGGATTTCTGAGTTCAAGGCCAGCCTGGTCTACAGAGTGAGTTCCAGGACAGCCAGGGCTACACAGAGAAACCCTGTCTTGAAAAACCAAAAAAAAAAAAAAAAAAAAAAAGGGTTGCCTTAGTCATGATGTCTATTCACAGCAGTAAAACCCTAACTAAGACACTAGGTTAACACAGAAGTTTCGAGACATTTTTTTAGTTGTGTCTAGAGCTAGTGAGAATTAAGTTGGACAAAATTAGTTCCTGTGGAATGCAGTAAAGAACATCATTAGCACTCAGGAATGAAGATTGAGTGCTTTTATTTTTAAATCAGAAACTAGCAGTCGTTTATTATGGTTCAAGTTATTATACAGATTATGGCTTTGGAAAAGTCTGCATATGGAAAAGGTGCATGCAGACTGTGTAGCTGTTATTTCATCAGGAACAATATTTGGGTGAGCAAACAGTCGCCCTGCCCAGCAGAGAGCATCTCAGCGTGGAGACCCACAGTTCTGTAAGACTCAGACTGGCTCCCGCCTCTCTGATTTGGAATCAACAGTGGCAAGCTGCACTGTGAATGTTAATCTCAGTATGCCGTAAGGCAATGGGATTTTCTAATTAGTAGATTTATGTTGCATAAACGGATGAATCATCTCTGTATCAGAGATGATACACTGTAACTATGCTCCTCAGTAGATTCCCATGAGGGGTCCCTGGAGGTTTTCAAACATTGGTTTCATAAGAAGCACTAGAGGTGCTTGATACAACCCAATTTTTCTAATTCTCTTTTCTAATTCAGAAAGGCCTTGGAATTAGTGTTTCATCAAGCCCTGTCACCCAATTCTGATGGGGATGTGAAGAGGAGTCACCTGGAGAAAAGGCTCCAAAGGTTTTCAATGTAGATGTTTCTCTTAGCTGATGTTCTTGCACCCTCAAGTGGTACAGTGTGGAACTGTGTGACTTGGAGTTCGCATTTTCGATGATTGGAAAGTGATGTTTCACCATGCCTACCCATGGTCTAGTTATCACGTAGCAGAATTATAAGCCTACAAATTCGAGTGCAGATTTTGTTTTGCTTGTTTCTAGAAGTTTAAGTTCCCACGTAGTCATTCTGGTTGGAGCATTTTCATGGTTAAGTAGTTATCTTTTGCTCAGGGTACCCCTAGCCCACACTATATAGCTTTAAGAATCTATAAGATCTCTTTTAAAACAACACAGACTCAGAGGCTGAGATGCTATTTGAAATTTTTATTGGCTCATTCTTTTGGGTGTTGAGAAGGTCATAATTAAGAAAGGTGACCAAAGGGTCAGTGGTGGAGAATTCTTCTTCCTTCCTTCCCTGCCTCTGGTGCTACCTAGGAGAGTAATGACAGACATAGCACTAGAACTGGAGACTCTTGCGAATGGCCACTTTGTGAACTTCCATGCAGTTATGCTGCCCACTCACACATTGCACAGTTACTTAGTCTTACTGTGAATCTTTTATTCATCCCTGTAGGTGCCGTTCTAAGGTGGGGTCGCCATGCTGAATATGACTGACTAGGTTTCTATCTGTATAGGGCTCCCATCCAAATGGTGAATACAGATAAGAAAGATAACTATAAACATGGAATAAAGTGCACAAGTGATTTCTCCAAGGATCATCTGAGAATGGCTGTTTTTCCTGAGCTGTAACACTTGCGGAAGTATTTTCTCTCTGGCAGCATTTAGGGGTAGGTGTTTCCTACCCCTAAATCCCATTGTTGAACCTTGGACCCGCCTGACTGGCCAGCCAATCAGCTGAGTTTAAAGGGGTAGGATAAGACATATTGTAGTAGAGTGGCATCAAGTTTTTACTGGATAAGGCCCATCCTCTCCCATTGTGGCCAGATAAGGCAGTTCTGTTGGGGAATGGGTTCCACAGTCAGGCTACAGCTTTAGAGAGAGCCCCCACCCCTGACATTGACATCTACCCATAAGGTGAAGCAGAACCCATGGACCAATAGGTTCCATGGGTCTTGGGTCCAGCCAGGAGTGCTGGAAGTGTTACAGCTCTTAGAAGAGAAGAGGGAGATTTGGGCAGCATATGCAGGGCAGGTAGAACAGGTCCTGCTGCTGGGGCATTGACAGTACCAGTGGCAGGGACAGCCTGTGGTTGGCCAGTCAGGCAGGTCCAAGGTTCAGTAATGAATGCTTCCAGAGAGAAAATACTTCCCCAAGTGTTACAGCTCAGTAAAAAGAGCCATTCTCAGATGATCCTTGGAGAAATCACTTGTGCACTTTACTTTATGTAGACAGGGGCTTTATAAACATTGAGGAGTGGGGTGGGATTTAGGGGTAGGTGTTTCCTATTGGCTCAGTTTGGGATGTTAGTAATTCTCTATTTGCATGTGGAAGGACTACAGGTGCTTTCTGTATATGACTGATTGCCATGGTCCTCTCAGTGGGGTGTCGTGGTCACATGTTCCAGAGCAGGTGCAGGAGTGGATAAGGAGTGGCTTCACTCCTGGTGATCTCACAACCTCACCAGTTCTTAAGCCTCTCTGGTAATGAGTTTCTACATGCCCTATGCTCCTCTCCTGTTGTTGGGGGTACTCATACGGAGATTGAGGTGCATATCTGCTACATATATGCCGGAAGGCCTATGTCCAGCCCATGTATACTCCTTCGTTGGTGGCTCAGACTCTGGGAGTTCCCAGGAGTCCAAGTTAGTCAACTCTGTTGGTCTTCCTGTGGAGTTTCTATACGCTTCAGGGCATTGAATCCTTTCCACTACTCTTCCATAAGACTCTTTGACTTCTAGCCAATGTTTGGCTATGAGTATCTGAATCTGTTTCAGTCAACTGCTGGGTAGAGCCTTTCATATAATAGTTATGCCAGGCTCCCGTGTGCAAGCATATGAGAGTATTGTTAGTTGTGTCAGGGATTGGTGTCTGCCCATGGGATGGGTCTCAAGTTGGGCTGGTTATTGGCTGGCCATTCCTTTAGTCTCTGTTCCATCTTTGTCTCTGCATTTCTATTAAGAGGACAAATTTTGGGTCAAAAGTTTTGTAGGTGAGTTGGTGTCATTATCTGTTTACTGAGGGTCCTACCTGGCTACAGGAGGTAGACTCTTTAAGTTCCATGTTTCCACTGTTAGGCATCTTGGCTAAAGTTACCTGCATGTCCTTTTGGGTCTGGATTATCACATTCAGGATGATATTTTCTAGTTCTATCCATTTGATTGCAAAATTTATGATGTTCTTATTTTTTTTAAAGATTTTTATTTACTGTATGTATATGAATATACTGTCACTATCTTCAGTCACATGAGAAGAGGACATCAGATCCCTTTATAGATGGTTGTGAGCCACCATGCCAGGAATTGAACTCAGGATCTCTGGAAGAGCAGTCAGTGCTCTTATCTGCTGAGTCATCTCTCCAGCCCTGATGTTCTTATTTTTAATAGTCAAATAGTATTCCACTGTGTAAATGAGCCTGATTTTCTGTATCCATTCTTCAGTTGAGGAACATTTGGGTTGTTTCTAGTTTCTGGCTATTATGAATAAAGCGGCTATAAACAGAGTGGAGCAGGTATTCTTGAGGAATAGTAGAGTATCTTTTGGGTTTATACCCAGGAGTGGTATAGCTGGGTCTTCAGTAGAACTACTTCCATTTTTTCTAAGAAACTGCCAGATTGATTTCCAGGGCTGTACAAGTTTGCAATCCCACCAGCAATGGAGGCGTGTTCTCTTGCTCCACATCTCACCAGCATGTGCTGTCCCTTGAGTTTTTTATCTTAGCCACTCTGATTGGTATAAGGTAGAATCTCAGGGTTGTTTTGATTTGTATTTCTCTGTATCCATGTGTTCAAGGCTATTTCCCACCAATACCATGCAGTTTTTATTACTATTGCTCTGTAGTTCAGCTCGAGGTCAGGGATGGTGATTCCTCCAGAAGTGCTTTTCTTGTTCAGGATTGTTTTAGCTACCCTAGGTTTTTTTGTTTTTCTATACGAAGTTGAGAATTGCTCTTTCACGGTATGTAAAAAATTGTGTTGGAATTTTGATGGGGATTACATTGAATCTGTAGATTAGTTTTGGTAAGATGGTCATTTTCATTATGTTAATCCTATTGATTCAGAAGCATGAGAGGTATTTCCATCTTCTGACATCTTCAATTTCTTTCTTAATGGACATGAGATTCTTATATATATCTTTCACTTTCTTGTTTAGAGTTACACTAAGATATTTTATATTATTTGTGTCTTTTGTATAGGTTGTTTCTTCCTAATTTTTTTGTCTTGTTTATTATTTGCACAAAAAAGGGCTACTGATTTCTTTGAGTTAATTTTGTATCCAGCCGCTTTGCTGAAGTTGTTTATCAGTTGTAGAAGTTCTCTGACAGAATTTGGGGATTACTTATGTATACTATCATATCATCTGTATCATATCATATCAATTTGCATCCCCTTGGCCTACTGTTGCTGTTTTATTGCTCTTGCTAGATCTTCAAGCAATATGTTGAACAGATAGGGAGAGAGTGGGCAGTCTTGTCTTGTTTCTGATCTTAGTGGGATTGCTTTACATTTCTCTCCATTTAATTTCATGTTGGCTATTGGCTTGCTATATGTTGCTTTTATTTTGTTTAGGTATGTGCCTTGAATCCCTAATCTCGCCAAGACTTTTAACATGAAGTGGTGTTGGATTTGGTTGAAGGATTTTTTAGAACCTAATGAGCTGACCACATGATTTTTTTCTTTCAGTTTGTTTGTATAGTGGATTACATTGATGGATTTTCATATATTGAACCATCCTTGCATCTCTGGGATGAAGCCTACTTGATCATGGTGAATGATGTGTCCTTTGATTCAGTTTGCAAGAATTTTGTTTTTATGAAGTCACTTAGTGTTATGAGTTTTCTTCTCATTATGTCCCATAAATTTGGGTATGTTTTGCCTTCATTTTCATTGACTTCTAGAAAGTCTTTAATTTCTTCCCTGACCAAGTTATCATTGAGTAGAGTTGTTTAGTTTCCATTAGTATGTGGGCTTCCTATTGTTTCTGTTGTTGAAGTTCAGCTTTAGTCCCTGGTGATCTGATAAGATGCCAGGGGTAATTTATTTCCTTGTATCTGTTGTGGCTTGCCTTGTGCCAGATTATACAGTCAATTTTCAAGAAGGTTTGATGAAGTGCTGATAAGAAGGTATATTTAAAAGTCTCAATTCTACTAGTGGATGCATGGTTCTTGGGCCAGCTCAATGGGTTAAGGGAAATAAAGAGCCACCAAGGTACTAGCTATGAAATTTCTAAGTGGTGGAGACTAGACAGACTCATATCTACAGAGCAGGATGTGCTACCTCCTTTCTTGAAAATGCTGACAATCATTTTGTGTCAAGGCAGAAGTGTAGAAGGGCCCAGTCGAGCCTCTAGTGAGGAAAGCAGTGAGTCTAATTTGGAAAAGAACTCTGTAGGAGAGAGGCACAGAGACAGACAGTCAGCTGGCTGCATTCAGAGCCAGAGTCAGTTCTGCTCCTAACTGCTTCTGGAAATATGGTAGGCTTGAGTTTAGCTAAGAGGAGTCAGAAACCACAGGTCTATTTCCGACAAGGCTCAGACTTGCCCTCAAATTTAAGAGGGTGGGGGAGAGCATGTCATAAGCAGGAGAGTCAGCATGGAGGCCAGTTAGTAGGGGATACATGTTTTGGTGTAGAGGTAAGTTAGGAGATAGTTACTGAGCAAATTAGGATCAAAATAAAAGAACTGAATACCTTGGAGTGTCTTATTTCCCCAGCACAACAAAGTAGTTGGTGGGTGGTTGACAGTTTTCTGGCATAATCATCTCACTGGAGAGCACATAGGTTAGGGACAGATGGTTAGCAATTAGCTATGTTGTAGGCACAGATGTACCTTTCCTTGACCCAACACATCCAAAGCTGGTATCTACTTAGAAAAGCCAAATTTGACAGCTAAGTCAATTTTTCTTCAAGTTGAGTGTTTTCTTAATTTTTTAGAGCATTTTTTTGCTTCTTTGTAAGTTTCTCCTTATCTACCTCAGTCCCATTCATTTCTTCATCCCTTCAAATCCACCCTTTACCCTTGCAACCTCCCTCACCCCTATAAAACATACACACACAAACGAACAAACAACAGAAATGAAGCATAGAGAACATCTCATTGTGGCAACTGCAGTGTGTCACAGTGCATCCTACAGTAGATTCCTCTGCCCGAATATCTCCACTTGCAAGTGTTGATTTGAATGAACCATTGGTCTGGTTTGAGGTCTCTGGCTTCTGTGATACCATAGATACTGGATCCTTACCAGGACTCCTTCTGGTTATTCTGTTGTTGTCCTTTGTCATGGTGATCCTGGAGCTTTGGAACAGCCAGAGTGGCCCTTTCACGCATCCCTACCTTTTGCGGATGGTATTGATATTGGGGTTGGCCAACTTAGGGCTCTGGATCTGAGCCTGGGTGGTTAAGTTGCTCAGCGTGCCAACCCTCCCTTACCCAAACCACCTGGGCAAGCTTTTCAGCACTGCTCCAACTAGGCCACCAATGCTGCCGTTAGCAGGAGGCAGGGTCAGTTCTCCTGCTCTCATGCCCTCAGGGAAGGCTCAATAGTACCCATACCCCCAGAGTCTGCCTAGTCAAGGTACAGGCCCACTCTCCTAAGTACTGCAGCCTATGAGGGGCTGGGACAGCTCTCATGACCGCAAGGTCATTCTCAGTACTGCTACTGATAGTGAAGGACAAGGGAGTGGGGAGAGCATCATCCCAGCACCCGTGCTACCTGTCTTAGTTAGGGTTTTAGTGTTGTAAATAGACACCATGACCAATGCAAGTCTTATAAAAGATGACATTTAATTGGGGCTGGCTTACAGGTTTAGAGGTTCAGTCTAGTATCATCAAGGCAGGGACATGGCAGCATCCAGGCAGGCATGGTGCAGGAGGAGCTGAGAGTTCTACATTTTCATCTGAAGGCTGCTAGTGGAAGACTGACTTCCAGGCAGCTAGGGTGAGGGTCTTAAGCCCACACCCACAGTGACATACCTACTCCAACAAGGCCATACCTCCTAATAGTGCCACTCCCTGGGCCAAGCATATACAAACCATCACATTACCTCATGACAGTTAAATGGCAGGGCCAGCTTTTCTGTGTTCTCACTCTTGGGGCTGGCTCGCTCGTGCCCTCTCGACCAGGGTCAGCTCTACTGTGCTGCCCAGTGAGGTTTTGGGCCTGTTCTGAGTGCTGGAGCTGGTGAGGGCAGAGCTAGTTCTCCCAACCTCATGACTTTGTGGGGAGCTTTCCCAGCTACTGCAGGTAGTGAGGGGTGCAAGATGGGTCATTTGTGCCCATGCCACCCGATGCCAGATGATTGGCAGGATCAGGTTGACTCACCCACAACCCCTGCCTCCAAGAGCAGCTTCTGGCTGCCTGGGTGAGGTGCAGGACCAGCTCTCCTTAGTGCTGCCACTGGGGCCAGATCTCCAGAGGGTTGCATCAAGTGAGGGTTGGGGCCAGTTACATAGAGCTGCTGGACACTCATGTGCCTACTGGCAACTGCCCTAACCAGAGATATCCCCATGTTTTCAGTGGTAAGATGAGCCATAAACATCAATACTGATCCCGATTGCTACTGGGAAACCTCTGACTTGGACTCAGACATGGCCCTGAGTGGCAGCACAGGCTGGGACTTCACCATGGCCCCAGGCAGCAGGGCTGGCCACTCACAAGAGGCTACTCCTCTCCACCCTGGAGTTTCCAGTTCTATCTCTCTCCATAATGCTCAAACTGCTCCCCTTCTCTCTTTCTCTCCCATCTGACCTGCACATACTTGTACATTGTGGTGAGTCCAGCTGCAGGCCAGTCACTAGGCTGGCAGGGTCCTGGGTGACAGCCTCTGACATTCGGGTGTTGATGGCCCACCTGCGCAGGTCTGTGTGTGGCATGGTGGTCAGGAGGGGTGTGCCTGTTTTCCTTCTCCTTTGCTATTCTGTGTGGTGGTAGGCAGGGTTCTGTGTGTCTACAGCCTACTTGTGCTGTGGGGCAGAGGGCAGGTGTGTGTCTTTTTTTTTTTAAACATTTTTTTTAAAGATTTATTTATTTATTTTATTTATGAGTACACTGTCGCTGTCTTCGGACACACCAGAATAGGGCATCCAATCTCATTACCGATGGTTGTGAGCCACCATGTGGTTGCTGGGATTTGAACTCAGGACCTCTGGAAGAGCAGTCAGTGCTCTTAACCGCTGAGCCACCTCTTCAGCCCGCAGGTGTGTGTCTTGAGTGACATCTTCCATCCATGTTGCGTGACGTGGTGGCAAATTGGTGTCTATAGCTTGCCTGTGCTGTGTGCAGGAGAGGGCAGGTCTGTGGGTGTCATGGCGGTCTGCAGGTCTCTGTCTGTCTTCTCCCTTTTGTGCTGCACTGCTTGGATTTGATTTGATTTGGTTTTTATGCATCCTTCTCATTCGACAGCTTTGGCCACCAAGCCAGGCATCAAGCTTGGATGAACAAAGGACCGTCATCTACTCTGCCTCTAACTGATATAATGACAACACTACAAACAAGGTGTCCCTTTGCTTATTGCCAGGCGTGGGGGTTAATTTTTTTGTTCTTTTAATTTGTAATGTTATTCTATAAAGATATTCAAAACATCCTCACTTGAAGATGACGTTCTCCTGGAGAATGTGCCCCTGTCGCCTTGTAGATGAAAACAGAGAGGATGTCAGTAAGTTCATTTCTCTATCACCAGATCACCTCTTAGTCTCTATGTTTGCCTGGAGGAATTCTTGCTGTTAATTGCAGGTTAGCTGCAGTGTGATCTGTGAACTGAGAAAGAGTCAAGGAACTACTGGGTACCTTGGACCACAAGGTCTGCTGGAGGCAGAAATCAGGAGGTGCTGTAAGGAGTCACAAGCCCTTTAAAATTCACAGCCGATCAGAGTATCCCTGAAGGGTCTCTCAAGTATTCCTTAAAGAGTCAGACAAGTTGCAGAAGCTGGAGGCCCAGCTAATCTTACTTTGGCCCTGCTCTTCTGTTTAAAATACCAAATTATTTTGCAGCGCTGAGCCGTTGGTTGTCAGTTGAAACTTCAAGTGGAATTAATAACTAGAGCTGATGTCTGGAATCCACAAATCGGCCAGGACTGCAGCGCATCCCAGGGCATCCACGCTGCTGAACAGGATGAGTAATGCTAATAGCTGTGGAAAAATCCAGAGCAAACAGAACAAACCCATGTGTGCCTGTGAGAAGAGGGTTCTTGTTACAGCATCTGGGGAGACTGTTTACCTTCGCAGTGATTATACTTAAGCAGCCTTCAGGTTGAGCAACTGACTGACTCAGTAGAGAACTGCAAAATTGGGAACAAAGGAAGTGTGGGGTTTTGGGTTCATTGCATAATACTTTTACTTACATACTTTTTTTTTTACATAATAAATAATTTACTTTAAAAACAAACCCTTGAGTTTCGAGACTTAGTTTTAAATAAATAGATTTTAAAATTCGCTGGCAGTCAAAGGATTGGCTCCCCTGTTTTGGAAACAGGAGTGGGTTTTGACGTCGTGCTCACCTTTGGAACAAACTGTGCTGCTCTCTGAATATGCTGTCTATGAGCCAAAGCCACAGGCAGGGGGTAGGTCCTTAAAGAAAGGGAAAGGAAATCTGTCACTTTCCAAACCATATTGTGAATGGTCAGCGCTTGAAGCTAAAATTATTATGTAAAAGAAGTACCTACTTTTACTGGACCTGGATGCCTGCTACTGAAAGCGAGCGCAGATCTGGGAGCCTAGACTGTAGGACCCCGAAGGGCTGCTATGCCCTGGCTGGGACTTTCTGTGTGCTGCTGTCTACTAAGTAACATTCTGCAGTTCCTCTAAGATCAAAAACATCCTGACTAACCATGGTACCCCAGGAAGGGAATTTACACTTGACATCCTATTGGCCTCTAGTTGAGTTCCTGTTGTTGTTGATTTTTTTCCCCTGAGTTTGTGTTTTTCCTTCCCTGGCTTGGTGTATATATTGAATCTGCCCAGTAAAGGCATTGGCATTCTCTCCTAACGGATAACCCAAGTCTGAGTCTTTCTTTAATCCCCCAGGCCCGGAGCTCGGTATTGCAGGCAGCGAACTATCGCAGGAACTATCAGGAAACCTGAAGTAGTACGGAGTTCGATAGACTGGAAAGGGTGAAAGAGAGATCCAAAGAGTAGCGTTTTCAAAATGGAGTCTAACTGAAGAGTGCTGGATCCTCCTTTTTCTCTTGTCATCCTGCTTCAAATCTTATAACCCTTTCCCTTTTTATTTTTTATATATGTACATGTATGTATATGTATATTTTAAAGGCTGGATCGATTTTTGTTTACCCTTAAGGCTCACAGGAAACAGGAAGGGGGATGTTGAACTCCTTCCTGCCTGTTGGGGACAATTTCCCCAGGTTAAAGGATGCTCCTAGTGATATATTTTGTAATGCAGTGTCATGATGTGGCAGGAATGGGGTGTGTGAAGGGAGTAGAGGCAGAGAAAGAGGGGACAGAGAAGGACAGTGAGAGAGAGAGAGAGAAAAGGGAAGAGGTCAGCTGAGAGAGAGAGAGGGAGAGAGAGAGAGAGAGAGAGAGAGAGAGAGAGAGAGAGAGAGAGAGGCAGACAGGCAGACAGGCAGAGAGAGAGAGAGAGAGAGAGAGAGAGAGAGAGAGAGAGAGAAGCAGAGAGACACAGAGAGATAAGAGAATCACAGAGACAGAGAGAATTGCAGAGAGGCAGAGGCAAAGAAAAATGCAGAGAGACAGAGAGAGAAAGAGAGAGAGAGAGAGAGAGAGAGAGAGAAAGAGAGGGAAGGAAAAAGCAGAGAGAGAGGCAGAGAGAAAAGCAGGGAGACAAGAGACAAGAGAATCAGAGAGAGACAGAGAGAATTACAGAGAGGCAGAGGAAGAAACAAAAGCAGAGAGACAGAAAGACAGAAGAAAAACAGAGAGAGAGAGAGAGAGAGAGAGAGAGAGAGAGAGAGGAGAACCAGAGAGAGACAGAGAGAGTAAGAAAGAGGCAGAAAGACACAGAAAGACAAGAGAGACAGACAGACAGAAAGAGACAGAGACAGACAGAGAGATACAAGAAAATCAGAGAGAGGGAGAGAGAGGGAGAGAGAGGGAGAGAGAGAGAGAGAAAAAGAGAGAGAGAAAGAGAGAGAGAAATCCTTTTATAAAAAGCGAGGCTCTTACCTGGCTGTTGCTAGGTAACTGTTGGGCGGAGCCTAAAAGAAATGCTAACACTTCAGGTCTGCTTCTATGCTAACACTTCAGGTCTGCTTCTATTGACTACAGAAGGAAGAGGCATCTTCATTACCTGTTACTTCCTTCTTGAGAGATGCTGGATCTTCTGGGATGCTTTAAAGCCTTAAGAAATAGCTGCAGTATATAATGCTTAGAGCCAAAGAGCTTTTAATGTCTGGCTATTAATGGGTGTGCTGGAATGACAGCTATCCTGGGGCTATGTCTTTCCTATCAGAGGCTGTATTCCTCTTTGTTTCCCATGATTATCAAGCTTTGACATTTGTTTAGAATAAGCTGAGTACTACCACTGGTGTTTTACTTAAATCAGTTTACTCTGTATGCATGACACAAGGTGATGAAATGTTTCTCAAACCTGTCAGGATGTGAGGAAGTGGTCCTGAGGCATAGCAACAGTTGTGTTACTTTTTAATCTAATGAAAACACTTGTAGCTTGTATCCCACCTGGAGAAATATTCTTCCGATAGGCACCCTGCTCTCCATAGGGCTGTTGGTAGAGGTTTCCGAGGGAAGTGAGACCTTCTGGAATTATAACAGAATACTGACAGTTTTTCCATGCTTGGTACTGGAAACAGTGACCAAACTAGGTTCAGAGTCTTGGTCCTATAATCCTAGCTACTCGAGAAGTTAAAGTGGAGGATCTTAAGTTAATGGCCAGCTTGGTTAATATAGAGATATCCTGTCTCAAAAAGTCAAAACCCACCACCACTACCAATTAAAAAAAAAAAAACCAAAAAACAAAAAAATTCAAAATACCCTAAAACAGGCTTGGGCTGTAGCTCAGTGGTAGAGAGCTTGTCTTTTATGCATGTGTGAGGAACTAGCTTTAATCCCTAGTACTCTAAAAAAAACAAAACAAAGAGAAAACCAACCTCTACCCTTGATACAGTGGAAACAGATTTAATTAAATTTTGATAAGAAAGTAGAACTGACTTTTTTTTTTTCTGGTTGCTGTTGTTGTTTTTTCTTCTAACATTTCTTCTTGTTAAGACGTACAGATACTACTTAGCAGTTGGATGACATTCAGGTGAGGTTGACATCTCCTGGTGTTTTCCAGTTAAAGTCTCTGCTTTATCTGACTGGAGACATCAAGATAAGAAAGCCTGTTTCAGTGTGAAGAGGGTGTTTATTTATTAGCTGCAGTTGAGCTGCTGAGCAAAAGGTCATCCAGCTAAGTGGTGGGGAAAGACTGTTTTAGGGAGGAGGAATTGCTTGTTCTAAAGTGTCAAGAGTGAAATAGCAGATACTCAAGGGAGTCATGAAATCTGTCAACTTGACACTAGCCAGAGTCATTGGAGAGGGGGGAGCTTCAGTTGAGAAAAAGTTCCATAAGATCTGGCTGTAAGCAAGCCTGTAGGCCATTTTCTTACTTAGTGATTGATGAGGGAGGGTCCAGCCCATTGTGAGTGGAGCCCATCCTGGGCTGATGGTCCTGGGTTTTATAAGAAAGTAGGCTGTGCAGGCCACAGGGAGCAAGCCAGTGAGGAGCATCCCTCCATGGCCTCTGCATCAGCTCCTGCCTCCAGGTTCCTGCCCAGTTTGAGTTCTTGCCCTGACTTTCCTCAATGGTGAACTATGATATGGAAGTACAAGTCAAATAAACCTCTTTCTCCTCAACTTGCTTTTGTTCATAGTGTTTCATCATAGCAACAGTGACACTAAGTGGGACACTAGTATAATTTGTACTACATATTAAATATTTGTCCTTATTCCCAAAGTTCTTACCTTATCAAGGAGAGTTCTTTTTTTTTTTTTTTTTGAAGAGATAGGGATTATTACAGAAACCCACAGTCAAAATTCAGAGTTAGAATCCTAACTGATACATCTGTTAGAGTCCAGGAATAGCCACCCAAGGCACTCAGAGACCAATTTCAGTCAGATATTGATGGTTTATTGAATGAACACTCTAAGACCGATTAATCAGGATGCATCCAAGAGTTGAGATATAACACCATGACCCTAAGCAGTCCTCAGAACCAGTTTTTATATGGGAAAAACAGCCAACAGGTGTATTTGCAATATTTACAGCATTTGCAACATATAGACTATCTAGACAGGGCAGCGCTGTGTATCCTTTAAGCTGATAGGTTGGGTCGAGAGGCAAGGAGGCTAGGAGATCCCCAAAGTCCATGAGGTGGCTTCATGACAAAGTACAACAGCAAGTTGTTTTTGTCAAGGTAAGGAAAAATAGGTCAAGTTAAGGTTACGATCTACAAAATAAAGGCTGAGGGAATATGGCAGAGCTATTGTTAAGTTTTAATATTTAACACATCTACAGAACAACTCCTGCACTTAAGGCTCAGGTCAGGTATCATTGAAGAAGGAGGTAGAAGGCTTGTGTGAGCCACAGGAATAGGGAGTTTGCTGTGAGACTGTGTCACTTAGAAATGCCAGAATTACATCTGTGAAGTTTCACCCAGATGGTTGCCTAAACATGACCTGAACAAGGTCAAGGACCCATAGACATATGAATGTGGGAGATGGAAAAAGCTCATGAGGCCTCAACCCTACACAAAGAACTCCAGGAAACTAAGGAATGCTCAGAGGAAGAGAAATAAATAATCTTTCCTAGAGAAGTGCACACCAATTGGTTATCTAAAACCAAATGTTCAGCCCTAAAACCATACAAGCAACATTACGTTGACTGAGCAGGTTGTATTTATGTATACATATATAATTTATACATACTAAACTCTAATTTGTGTTACATAATTATGTATACATACAATGTATAGTATATATACCAATACATATGATAACAATTAAAGAAAAGGTTTGAACTTTAGAGTAAGGGTGAGTAGTTCATGGGAGGATTTGGAGGAGGAAAAAGGGAGGGGAAATGCTTCATATAATCCTTATATTTATAATTCTTATATTTGCTTCCTATAATCCTTCCTATTTGGAAATACCACTTGGTTAATGAGGCATGGCACTCTTTCAGATTAGAGGCACTTGGGTGGAGATTCAACCTTTGGGCAAGAATAGAAATGAAGGATTTAATTCTACCAAGAAACTAACAGTGAATTAAGCTTAAAAAGAACCGTAAGTGTAAGAAAATTTTTGGGTAACTCATTGAAAGGGAACAGTGTGGTATTCTCTGTGAGCAAGTAGGAAAGACATGCCTGCCTGTTGGGACCACCTTTGCTTATACACTGAAGGCCTAAATTGACCATGGGCCTGAGTCGGCCATGCATGCCTGCTAACACAGTCTTGGTCTCTGTGGGAAAACACTGACCCTAAAACAGATAGCTATAGATCTTGTAAACAGGCAGCCTTAGTGGAAAACTACCAGCCTGGATAAGAACAAGTAGTCATAGGTCTTGCGGATAGGTAGCCTTGGTGGAAAGTACCAGCTTAGATAAGAACAAATGAATCATAGAAAGAGTCATAGTGACCCTCTCCTTGCCAGCTAGCCAGCCCAGCCCTGGGCGGCTCATCGTGGAGAGACAGGCATAGCACCTGGGTAGCGACAGCGGAGACATGTGAGGAGGCAGCAGTGGAAACAGTGGAAGTAATTCCCCTCCGTGCTCGCACTCTATCCCTCCGGAACAGGGTCCCACACAGAAGTGGCCGAGATGAATGTTTGGGATGTGAGAAGCAGGAAGGGAGACAGGCTCAGTTTTCAGGACATCTCTCAGCTCTGTAGTCAGGGTTCTCTGGAAGCCTGCTGGCTGTGTCAGCAGAGGTGTCCCACAGCTACGGGGATGGAGCTACGAGCCCAGGCTTCCTCTTCATTCTCTCACTCTGTAGGGAAACTTGAACCTATTACTTAACATATCTACTTTAGTTTATTCATCTGTAAAATGAGAAAGAAAGAACTGCTAGAACTGTTTGACAAGTAAGAAGGGTGCAAAGGTGAGAAGGCATGCGGTGGACTAAGCACAGACCTCAAGCGTTTGAACCTCTCAGCCGGGGCTGTGATGTTACTCCATTTCCATGTCTCTCATTGACTCTGTTGTTTTTCAGACAGCTATTTCATACTCCTCTTTTTATTTTGAAAGTAAACGTTTCTTGTCTTCCTATTAACTACCTCACTTTTTATTTGCCGAGGAAATAAACCCTATCAGCAAAGACCTGGTACAACATTCTACCACCCAACTTCACCACCTTCGTCTTCCTGTTGATCTTCGTGTTGTCTTCTCCTTGGCTCTACCATAGAGTTATTTTATTTGCTCAAGGACATCACTTCAGAAATTATGGAATATCTTCCAGGAGACAGCAAGTCCTTCTCTGCAGGAGCATTCCGCCAAACACTTTATATCCTGGAATATTTGCATCTTAAAAATTCTTCCACAGCACAGTACTTCCCTGTGTTGCTTGCTGCTCCGTGTTATGCTCGAAGGTGTAGCAAGATGCTTCCCCAAAGTACCTGTATGAATCACTTCAAAAATATTTCTTATCCAATGTTCATTCTATTTAGAAGATCTGTCTATTGTTTCTTTGGAACTTATGATCACCAGTGACCACCATCTCCCCAAATCCAATGTTCATCTTGTATTTATCCAATGTTTCAGAAGTAAGTGACAGGGCTACATATTTTTCTTCTGAAGTACATTCTCCATATGTTTTCTGTGATATTACACTCTCCCAATATCCCAACTGCCTTTAAAGTCATGTCTCCTCATTCTTTTTTTCTCTTATTTCTCTCTATTTGCCATGACATCTGCTGGTAAGTACCATGTAGAAATGGATTTTGAATAATAATAATCTGTATTATGCATTCTGTATTTCCAATGTTTGAGAATCTCAAACAACACACACACATAAACAGGACTCAATTGTCATTTACTCTGCCTTTGAAGACACTTGCCCTCTCAATATAATCTTTTCAGTCTTCCCTCTCTGCTCGGAACAAAAACTAGACATCAGAAAACTTCAGTTGTATCTCTCTTTGTTATTTCAAGCAGCCAATCATCAAACCTTGACTTTATCTTCTGTATGTATCCCAAATCTCATTGCTGCTATCAATGGCTCCAAAGCTCAATGGATACCTTTTAGTATATATATAAAATCTACATCTACGTATCTATCAGCTCTATGTATGATTCTATGAATCTATATATCTATGTATCTGGTTATCTATCAGCTATGTGTCTATGTATCTATTATCTATCTTTCATCTGTGTGTCTGAGTATCTATATATCATTGTATCTATCATCTATCTATCTATCTATCTATCTATCTATCTATCTATCTATCTGTCATGTATCTCTCTGAAGTGAAGTTATACACTTGGAACGACAATGTTCCCACAAGAACCAAAGACTATTAAAAAACAAAACAAGACGAAACAAAACAACCCCAAACCAACACCGAGTACCAGACATGTAAAGCCTTCTTTGAGTTGTTGGTCAGTGGCATCAAAGAGACTCCAAAGTCAATATAGGCTATAGTTGTTCCCCTTGGTTGCCTCCCAGAGTTGAAGGTTAAGTCCCTGTTGCAGAAGACACCATGTACTCTAGACATAGGATTTGGAGGATCCAAGCTGGATCTGACTTGAAAGCCTCCTTTCTGAAGACTAGTTTTCATAGAAGCATAAGGTGCTAGTCAAGCTGCCAAGGGGAGGGAATCGACACAACAGTACTCAGCTCTGATTCATGTGGATCACAGCCATGTCCTGCATAGCAAGATGCCACGAAACATCTGCAGTAGTGCAACTGCTGCCTTGGGAGTAAACAATTGTAAGAATTGGCAGACTAGGAAGTTAGCTGTGAGACTGCATGCCCTAGAAATGACAGGGAAGATAAGCCTGCGATACCTCTACAATATCGTCACCTAAACAAAAACTGAGTGTGGGACAGCTCTGATGAACATGGGTGGGAGATGACTCATGGAAAATGACCTGTAGACAAAGAACTACAAGAGACCAAGGGGTCTGAGAACAAGGGAAAACAGTCTTCCTCAGAGATGTGCCTTCTAAATGGTTATTCCATATTAAGTGGTCAGCCTTGAAATAATATACACACAAGCAAAACTTTAGAGGTCAAGTAGGATATATATATATATATATATATGCATATATTCATCTATGTGCTTATATGTATACACGTATATGCATACACACATATTTATATGTCTATGTGTCTATATGTACACACACACACACACATACACACACACACATATATGTGTGTATGTGTGTGTGTGTGTGTGTGTGTGTAATAATAAAAAAGAGGCCATCAATTTCAGAAATCGTGAGAGGGTCATATGGGAGGGATTGGAGGAAGGAAAGGGAAGAAAAGTAATTATTTTTTAATTAAGTTAAAAAATTAAAAATATTATTATTTATTTGTGTGTGTGTATGTGTGTGTGCATGTATACATGAGCACATGTGTGGGGTGTCTGAAGAAGTCAGATGAGGGCATTACGTCTCATGGAGTTAGTGTTTCAGGTGGTTGTTAGCTCCCCAGTGTAGTCTCTGAGAACTACCTGGTCCCTGTAAAAGCCACAAATGCCTTTAACTGCTGATCCATTTCAGCACCCAAAACATTTTAAAAATAGATTGCACTTTAAAAGGCCACTTGTGTTTTCCCTTTTTTTTTTTTTAAGGTTTTTCAAGACAGGGTTTCTCTGTGTAGCCCTCCCTGGCTGTCCTGGAACTCACTCTGTAGACCAGGCTGGATTCGAATTCAGAAATCTGCCTGTCTCTGCCTCCCAAGTGCTGGGATCAAAGGCGTGAGCCACCACTGCCCAGCTTTCTTTATTTTCTTCTTCTCCTTCTTCTCCTTCTCCTTCTTCTTCCTCCTCCTCCTCCTCTTCTTCTTCTTCCTCCTCCTCCTCTTCCTCCCCCTTCTCCTCTTCTTCTTTTTAAATTTTTTTAATATTTATTTATTTATTTATTTTCTCTAGAAGCTTGTTGTGAGTCCAAATGCCCAGTCATAGCCAAGAGCCCTTGTTCTCCAATCATTTGCTCTGAGTTATCTTGCTGGGCCAAGTAGTGCCAACTTCTTCATGTTTCTCAAACAACAGATGCCTTTGTTGTTCAAGGCATCTAGAGCATTTCCTCTCAAAGTCACATCACTCCCCACTTCAAGACAGCCTCTTTAGAGGTTTCTTTTTTTTTTTCTAAAACTTTTTTATTTTTATTTTTTTACAGTATTTTTAATTGAATATTTTATTTATTTACAATACAGATGTCATCCCCTTTCCCCATTTCCCCTCCCTAGAACCCCTTATCCCATTCCCCTCTTCCTTTTTGCTTTTATACCATTTTAATTAGATGCATGTATTAAGGTCAGTTCTAGGTTGAGGAACTAGCAGTACAATAGATGCAAATAGTCAAGGAACAAGCAAGACAATAAACACAGATAGTCAAAGAACAAGCAAGGCAATAAACCCAATTATGTGAACAATCCCATGATCACTGTTTCTAAGGGCTTATCAGGATGACCTATGTATCTGAGCCTACTTCCTTGTCCTAGCCCAAGATTATTTTCATGTCTGAAACCTACTTCCTCGTTCTAGAGAAAGATTTAGATTACTGCCTGAGAGTACTTCTTTGTTCTAGCCTAATGTCTGAATCTTGCCTGAAGCCCACTTCCTTGTCCTTGGCCAATGTCATATTCCTGCCAAGCCGCCCATTTCCTTGTTCTTGGTTTAGAGGCTTCTTATGACAACCATGTTAAACAATCTCCTTTACCCCCATAGCTCTCTAGTTGTGGAATAGGCATGATTTATAATGGCTTAATTCTTTATCTGTTATTTATCAGTTTTTCTACTTTAAAGTTTTTCTTCCCTCCTTTAGATTGCAGAGCATATTAGGGTTGAGAGTTTGAATTGACCTTCGGGAACTACAGGGCAGAGACAGATGCTTGGGGCAAGTGGGTGTGGGATACAATATTTATCAAGTAGTTGGATGAATATGTGCAAAAGGTTTAACGTAACATTTAGTACACACTGATTATTATTTACGTTGTGTAATACCTTTTGAATATCTTCATTCTTCTGCTCTTATGCAGTGTAGGGACTCTTCTTAGTCATCTGACGGCTTTTTGCCACGTGATTAACTAGAGATGGAGTCAAAATGGGATCTCTACATCACCATCATATTGTTCCAGTTATTTGTCCCTAAAGATAAAAAATATTACTATATTTCTGCTATATTAAACTCATCATTTTTCAAGTGTAACAAAGCATTCAAACACTTGAATAATTTATTACATACCAATGCTAAAAACCAAACAGGAGGACATGACCTCATCACACCAGATGCTTTTCATAATGAGCTTGTACAAATATAACTATGATTTCATAAACTTTATTCTATGAACAATAGTTTCCATTTAGTATCTGACAGTAATGTTTCTACATCTGTAACTCCCAAATACCAATGAGCTCTCTTTGATGGTTTGTGACAGACATGTTGGCTTGTCACATGACAAACTGTTGTCGTGATACTTTCTCAATCTTAGGATTTCACAGGATGCATTTGAAAACTGCTCCTTTAGTTGATGGAGGAATGTTAAAAATATTAAGTATTTTTAGGGTGGTTTATAAATATTTTTAAAATAAAGTTTATTACTGTATTTGTATATAGATGGGAGAGATTCTAATACAGTGGTCGATATTTTCTTGGAATCTGTTCTCTATGGAGGCTGCTCTATACAGTAACTGTAGTGGAGTGGACACCAGGGAGCACTGAGCCAGTGAAAATCCAATTTGGTTCTTCTCCCTATTATGTATTTTAATGAAGCAAGCAGATGGTACATAGATTTTTCTCCCCCTGGAACCAGCTGGTTTTGAAAGATTCCAGAATGCTAGTTTTCTAGGCATGAGTGTTGAGTAGCATACCACGTCTTAAAATATACATTAAACTTTGCCAGGAAAATTAATCCACCATGTAGCAGATGGATACATTTGTAAAAATACACAGCCACGGCTGGTGCTTCCAGTTCTCGTCTGTAGATTCGAGTGTAAACATCTAGAATTTCTCTTTGTTCTTAGCATCTTCTCAGTAACAGAGAAGTAATTTCTTCTCACTACACTCCTGCTCAGTGCAATTAAATTAGAGAACCACACCACAAACGTTTTTATTGTGTGATTTTTAATTGTTAAACAAGCTTCTTGGAGTATGGCTCTATGCTGTTTGGCTTCGTCATTTAGAGATAAAAGAAGTGTGGTTTTCTTTTAAAAGGGATAGAATAAGCATTTCCTGAAATGCTCTCAATGAAAGGATAGAGAGGTAACTAACAGTTACAGGTACTAGTGGCTTGCACAGAAGAAAAAAAAAATACATGCTCTCCCCATAGGAACCAGGATAAAGGCATTCCACGCATGAATAAACCAAACTCTATCCAAATGGCTATGCAACATTTGGTTTATCCACTAGTAAAATATGAAACAGTCTGTTGTTAATTCTTGCTTGTGGTGTGAGTCGCTTTAGCATTCTACATAGATTTTTTAAAATTCTCACTAGCTTTTATTTTTCTCATTCTTAGAGAAAAGTTGAGAAAAAACAGACTTTTACATTATGGTAGGGAAATGGATGGCAACAAGGGAGATTATCATTAATGCCAGCAAAGGAGGCAAGGCAGAAAACACTGAAGCTGCGTGGGCTTTTTCAGAGGCACAATCCTTAGAAGCTACTGCCATCTTCTGGCTTTTGTAAGTAGGTGCTTTCATTGTAAATCACTTCTTATTGAAAAAGAAAAGACCATTCCTGCAGGATACAGATTCACAGCGAATCATCTATATTACACTGCAGTTTGTGACACAAGCTCTGAATGTGGTAAACTTCTCATATTTTCCCACAATTCATGTTACATGACCTATATCAGTTTACACTAGATCAAATGCCTGTGGTATATAGATTCCTGTTATAAAAATCCTATTATACACATAAAAATATTATAGAATTGTTGTATTTTGAGCCATCTTCTCATCCAATATTTTTGTATAGCAATGATTTTTCAGTTAATACACATATATTTCAGTCAATATATGACAATATAGAGTATATAACATATAACACATAACATATAGCATATAGCATATAACATATAACACATATAACTTGCTGGTTAGGGAAATGCTTCTTTTAGTGTTTTAAACTATGACATAAAGGATTAGTATTGAGATGTAAGTTCACTTCAAGGAAATAAAAATCACAATTATAATACTGCTTTAGTTGTTAGGTGCTCCACCTAGATGACATTTTTTTTTCTCATGGAACTCTAGTGGGATGTTCTTATACATACATTCTTTTTTTATTTTTATGTATTTTTTATTTTTTTTTATAATTTATTTTTCTATAATTTATTTTTTCTCAAATCGTAGTTCATTCACACAGGGGTTATAAACACAGAAAGGCAGGATGTGGGGAAGGGAATGTCACTGGAGTGTGGGTGATCAGGGGGAATACAGATATCATCAGAACTGGATATCGGCTGGGTGAAGCTTCAGGGGACGAGTCACTATGACTCTGCCTATGACTCGCTTGTCCTATACATACATTCTTGAGATTGTGAAGGAAAGGTTTATCTTGGCATATGGTTTCAGAGGGTTGTAGTTTCATCATGGTGGAGCTTATGACAATGGGGGCATGCTATATAATATGATAAATAATAAATATCTAATCTAATCCCACCTCTAACCCAAATAGTGCTACTCTCTGCTCCCAAATGAACTTTTTTTTTGGTTTTTTTGAGACAGGGTTTCTCTGTGTAGCCCTGGCTGTCCTGGAACTCACTCTGTAGACCAGGTTGGCCTCGAACTCAGAAATCCACCTGCCTCTGCCTTCCAAGTGCTGGGATTAAAGGCGTGTGCCACCACTGCCCGGCCCAAATGAACATTTTTAAAGGTCTTTTGTGGCATCCCCTCCCCCTACATACAGGCTGTCTGCATCACGGCCATTCACCACCCCATATATCTTGTGATCCTATACTGATATGGACAAAATTTTGGTAATAAATCTAAATTTATTCTCAAAGAAGCCAAAGAGTATGTGACGACTGTAAATTTATGTGGAATTTCTTATTATTTTTGTCTTGTGATAAAACCAAAGTTAGTCTTAATACTACTTTAAATTTTGATTAATGATTTTTTATATGTATGGATGTTTTGTATGCATATATGTCTGGGTTCCCTCCGTGAAACCCTTAGAAACCAGAAGAAGGTGGATCCTCTGTGCTTGGAGTTACAAATTTTGAGTCTCTGTTGTGAGCAGTGGGAATTGAACCCAGGTCCTTTTGAATCGTAATCAGTGTTCTTAATCACTGAACCATCTCTGATACTGCCAGATAATTCTATCTCAATTTGACACTTATAAAAAAAAAAAGGAAGAAGCTAATTTAACACAAGAAGCTAATTATAAAGGATGAGCAGCAAAGAAGCAGCATGATACCCACACAGCTGAGCCTAGAGGACAAGAGTCAGGACCTCTGTGAGGATGTGCCTTCTCACTGCGGCTGTTCAGAATGAGCACAGGGATCCTGGAATTAGTGGTAGATGCTGCTGCTGCAGCTGTAGAGGAAGAAAATCCAGCGCCCTAGCTTCTCTCCCTCCCCCCTACCCCACTCTTGTGTCTCCGGACATCTTCCTTGGATAAGGACCATACAGTTTGCACAGGTAAAGCAATGGATCACCGAGCAAGCAAGGGAAGGCCGGTACTATCGGTAATTGGAGGAGGTTTCGTTGCTGTGGTCTTATCCCCAGAAGTGTTGAAGAGGCCACTCACTCTGCTATTACACCTTTCTACCTAGATGTTTTCTCCTTTCGTGTAGGAGAAACATCTGTAAATTCTTCCTTCCATGTTCTCCTTGCTCTTAGCTAGCCTGGCAAGGTGCAGGGAGGGGGCCGGTCCATGACTGATGTAATGAGGAAAGAAAGTATTTCTGTGGGATTTGGCTCTGGTGGGTCTGCCATGTTGGATTTCATGAGCCTGGATTAGCTCTTCTCATCTTTTCAATGGGTGTGTGAGGTCCTTCCCCATGGCGGCGTTTTCTCACCTTCAGTGTGTGTGTGTGTGTGTGTGTGTGTGTGTGTGTGTGTACATAGATGTTAATGTGTGCACACATCTATATGATAGGCCCTTTTGATTTTTTTTAATAGTCTCATGAGCACTGGGGAATGCTCCTTAGAAAAAAATATTTTTAAATTCTCGAAGTTAAGTATGTAAGATTGTAAGATGAATCTTCTCATTTGAAATATAATTAAGTATAAAACAAATTTTGTCATAAAAAGAAAACGTATGCTTCTTTAATAATGCATTTAAATACAGTCTAGCAGCAGGTGTGATAATTATAGCAATTTCAAGCTGTGAGGAGCCACAAAATATTTTAATGCGGTTTTATAGCAATCATAATGAGATCTTACTTTTCTTGGTAACAAAATCACAGCTACTGATAATGCTGTGGTGTTTATTCTTTTTTCCCCTTCCTTCCTTCCTTCCTTCCTTCCTTCCTTCCTTCCTTCCTTCCT
>NW_021604696.1:1385026-1467841 GCF_004785775.1 Grammomys surdaster | reverse complement strand
CCTTCCTTCCTTCCTTCCTTCCTTCCTTCCTTCCTTCCTTCCTTCCTTCCTTCCTTCCTTCCTTCCTTTTCTTTCTTACACCCGCCCTTCATTTATGATGGAGGGTTTAGGTTCCTGCTGTAGGCTGTCTGGATTCACAGGTCACCAGTGGCTCACCTGATTGTACTAGAATGTTTTCCTTACTTGTCAGCTAATTCTTCTATCTTCAGTGTTTTCCTTTTCTTCTCTGAGGCCTGCCTACCCTGACCAAGCTTCTCCACCCTCCCTGCCCTGCCTACTCTGCCCTGCCCACCCTGCCCTGCACACCCTGCACACCCTGCCCTGCCTACCCTGCCCTGCACACCCTGCCCTGCCCACACTGCCTTGCACACCCTGCCCTGCCCACACTGCCCTGCACACCCTGCTCTGCACACCCTGCCCTGCACACACTTCCATGCCCACCTTGCCCTGCACACACTGCCCTGCACACACTGCTATGCACACACTGCCCTGCCCACCATGCCCTGCACACCTTGCCCTGCACACACTGCCCTGCCCAGTCTGCCCTGCACACCCTGCCCTGCACACCCTGCCTACTTACAACCTCACCCTTGTGATGCAGGTTCTTAAAAAATGCTGTCTTACCACTTGAGAAGCCTTGGTGAGAGACCTATCAGTCTCTCCTTGTCAGGCAACTGCATCTATGTTCCAAATCTATGCCTTAGAGAATGCTCAGATTCCAGGCTGCCATACACCACTGATGATTGCCTTGGGCTGGGTATAGGCCACAAGGAACAGCCTCAGCATTCAAGACTATTTAAAACTATTCAGAGTAGCCAACCAGCAGAAGCCTTCAACAATGAAATAACCCCACATGTCTTGCCATAGACACATCTTCTCTGTTTAGCTTTATCTGTAGTCTCGAGTGCTTGTCTTCTTTCATTTAAAACTATGACAAAAATTCTGCTTTGTGTTCTGATGAGCTCTGGTGGAAAACATTCAGTTCTTCCACCAAAGTAAAGAAATGAACAGCAGTAGCAGCAGCAGCAGCAGCAGCAACAACAACAACAACAACAACAAAAACCAAAACAACCTTAGGTCCCAAATATCCAATCTTCTCCCTGGCATTTCTTTCCATCACCCCTCCCTTCTTCCCTTCCTTCTTCCCTCCATCTTTCCCTCTGTCTTTCTCTTTCCCTCCTTCCCTTCCTCCTTCCCTCCTTCCCTCCTTCCCCTCCTCCTACTGCTTTCGTTAGTTTGCTTTTGCAGTTCTGTCTTCTCTGCATTCACTCCTCTCTCTGCATATACTGACACAAAGGTTCATGAGAGTAGAATTTGCCATTTTTGTTTTCTGCTGAGTCTTAAACTCTTAGAACAGTGTCTGGGGTAGAAACACGCTTCTGTCTATCTTGCTATCCTTTTTCCTCCTGCTCTTTGTCATTCTGGGTAATATCTTTAACCCTGTTTGTGTGGTTACACAAAAACCTAACACAGGTGACTGTAGATTATAATTCAGTAGGGCTGTCGCTAGGTGTCTTGAGAGATTTTCTGGTTTTGGTGCCCAAAGTCTCTAAAGCTCAGGGTCCTGTGGAAAATATAAATCATCTTTAGGAATTGTCATAAAAATGTCTGTCCTTGGTTCCTAGTGGTGCAGTATGGGTGGTGTAGTTTTAGAATTTGTAAGGTGTCTTGAAGGACAGCACCATGACCCTAATTCTGTCACAGTCTGTAATAGACATTTTGCTTTGTTATACGGTCCACATTTTCAAAAAGATCTGTTTGTTTTATGTGCAAGAAGAATGTTTTGCCTGCATATATGCCTATGCACTGTGTAAATACCTGGTACCCACAGGTGCCAGAAGAGGGCGCCAGATCCCATGGAATTGAATAGGTAAATTGCCTTGTGGGTGTTGGGACCTGAATCTGGGTCCTCTGGAAGAGAAGCAAGTGCTCCTAACTGCTGAGCCATCTCTTTAACCCTCCAACATTTCTTTATAGCACTAGGAAAGAAAACAGGAACTTTTGAGGGATGCATTTCACAGGGCATCTATTTGTCCTAAATTTATAGTGTTATGAAGTTGGTTAGAAGTATCACTGTGCCAGATACCATAACGTTTTATATTCCATCAACTGTGTCCATTACTAGAAATGTCAAAAGAGCCATTTTATTAGTAAATGCTTATAATAAGCACAAATTCTGGTCACTGTTGCGCTGCCATCAACCAAACACTAGTGTCTGGTTACTGCCCTTTAATTGCAGGGAGCCAATCAGGATCTAGGTGCTTGTTATTGGGAAATGTGCCCCTAAATGCATCACCTCTGAGATCACATATGGATGGAGAGTCCACAGGTGACCTTGCCTGGCCTGATGTAGTCTAGCCAAACCAGTTGGATGGGCTCAGGCCTTGTTTTTTCTAAGTTCCCAACAGCCTGGTGAAGGTGCGTTGTCTGGTGTTACTTCAATGGTTTTTCTCCTTCTCAGTGAGCTTGAGCCTTTTGCCTTTCACATGCTGGCTACTTGTGACCTTTCTGCTTATCTTTATTTGTGTTTCTTTCAAGTTTATTTAATTTCATCAGTTCTCAAGATCTCCTTGCCTGTTGTATTACCCTTTAATCTGTTGTATCACAAATATTTTCTTCAAGTCCATGTTTTTTTTCTATTTAAATATGATACTTTTTAATTCGCATTAGGAAAAATGTTATCTGAACATTTTCTTTTATAACTTATAATTTTTCTTTTGACTGAGACCTTTGCCTCCACTTCTAAGTTGTATATGTGGCTTCAAAGATTTGGTTCTGAAGTATTCATTGACTGTTACACGTGTATTTAATAATTCTGGATTTATTTTTGTTTCTAAGAGCAGTACAACTTCATTTTTTCAGTTGGACGATCAAATGTGCCATCTTTATTTACGATGTCAAACATTCAGACTGAATAAAGCACCAAATTTAACATGGGATGGAATCTCAGAGAAAGTGGATCTTTTGTTCGGTTTGCTCTTATGCCATAGACACCAGACTGTGCTGATCACATAATGGTGACCAGTATGCTGTGACCTCTGGCACAAGTTTTCTTTTTACATTTCTTTTGCTATTGTGCTTTTATGAATCATCATTGCTGCCATGATGCCAATGGTTATATGTCAAATTCAAAGGACTTGACATTTTTTTGGTGATGCTTTCCATTTTACATTCGATAAAATGATATTTTATAGTATTTTTTCTTTTAAGAATATATCCTATCTTAAGCCATTCATATATTTTATTCTCACCAAGGTTTTATGTTTTTCTACATAGATGTCTTAGACTATTTTTTATTAAATTTATTCTAAGTATTTTTATGACTACAACTTTAAGCAGAAACGTTTCTAATTTTGGTTTTGAAGTGCTATTTGAAAGTGTTACAAGATGTTAAGATAGAAGTTGCATCAAGTCAGGTCATCGTGACCATGATTCACAAAGCTGGAGGCTGGAATTCAGCTGCTGTTTCTTGAATTCCTCACCCTCTCAGAGGCTACACAAGATTTAGACAGCTCAGATGACTCAGATAAAAGCAGAGGGATTTTAGAGACACAGCTTGGTAGTCTTAGCATGTATTTGGGAAGTTTCCAACGAGGAAAATCCTTTCCCTAGAAAACAACAGGGCCAACGGAGTAAGCATACAGAGGTCAACTTGTCCCACGTTGGCACTGCAAAGACAGCTACCTGGACTGACCACAGGTTGGACATACTGTGGGTAATGAGATGCCAAACCAGTGCCAGGGCCAGCAGTGCAGCCAGGGCTAAAATGCCTGAAGCAGAAATTCTTTTTGTGCTTCTACAGCTGAGGTCCACAGTGACCACCAAACAAGGACTCCTTCCCCTGCCCCTCCCCTCCTCTCCCCCCTCCCCTCCTTTTTCCCCTCCCCTCCCAGATGGATTCACTGCAGAATTCTATAGCTTGTTAAGGAAGAAGTAAACAGTATTCCTTGTGAAATATTTTCATAAAATAGAAAAAGGAAGGCATGCACTGAAACTCTTTTTGTGAAACCAGTGTTATTCTAATATTAAAATATCAAGACAGAATAAAAAGAAAATTATAGGCAAATATTTCAGACCAACATCGATATAAAATTTCTCAATAAAACACTTGCAAGTTTAATTCAGTAACCCATAGAACACATTACTATGATCAAGTTGGCTTTATTTGAGAGATGCTGAAGGGCTTCACGATATGCAAACAAGGATGCAATGCATCTAATAAATGAACTAAGAGAAACCACAAGCTCATTTTAGTATATACAGAAAGGCTTTTGCCATTATAAATTTGGGCTTTTCTCATTTTGTGCTTTCATGAATAATGTTTTTAAGAATATTCATGTACGCAGTCTTATACAGACAAACATTTTTATTTCTAATGTTTATATGCCTTAGAGTGGAATTGATGGATCATGTGGTATAGTCCCACATTTTAAGGAGTTGCCAAAGTTTCTATATTGCTCATACTAACTTATAATTCTACAAGAATTGTATGAAATACTAACAGATGCTAGAACATGGAGAAACTTTAAAAGTGTTATGATACGTAAAAGGAACTACTTAACAGATATGACTAGGCTTCCATTAAATGCCCAGAGTATGCAATTTTATAGAAACAGAAATATTAACAGTTGCTTAGAGCTAAAATGATAGGCTATTGGGGATGAAAACTGACAGGAACAGAATTGTTTTCAGGATGATGAGACTATGCCGCAGCCAAGCAGGGGTGATAGCTAAGCTCCATTGTGTGTTTGAAAAGGATCTTCTTAGTAGTCAGTGACAACTTAGTAAGGCTATACACACACAAAGGGGGAGCGGGGAAAATCCTTTTTATCACAATGTGTGTGAGACCAAACGCATTCTTCCCAACTACAGAGAGTTTATACAGAACTACTAGGCACAGATAAACCATGGAAGCCAATATTTAACAAAAAGCTGATTGGATGTGGTGAACTTTGACAGGAAAGCTTTTATGTATAGTTAGAGCTGGTTTATGCGTTGTGAATTAGGAAGACGTTAACACTGGCTCGAGTAGACACTGAATTCAAGGGGAAATGGAGGCATAATATGCACTTACCTCAGGGTAAGGTACCTCAGTCTTCTATGGCTGAGTCCAAACCCGGCAGTCCTCTGCTGTATATGTGTTGGGGGCCTCATATCAGCTGGTGTATGCTGCCTGGTTGGTGGTCCACTCTGAGAGATCTTGGGGGGTCCAGGTCATTTGAGACTGCAGAGAAGATGCACCTAACGCTGAAAAGACTTGAGGCCCCAGGGATTGGGGAGTTCTGGTGGGATGGAGTTGGGGTGGGGAGATAGGGACATCTTCTTGGAGACAGGGGTTGGGGGTGGGAGGTGGTGGTGGTAGGTATGGGATGTGGAATAGTCAGAGGATGGACTGGGAGGGGAATAAAGTCTGGACTGTGAAAAAAGATTATTAATAATAATAAGCCCCCACAAAAAGATTCTCAGAGTAAACTAAAATAGCCATTGCAATAGTTACTATTGATTGAAAACTTGACATGTTCTAGAATCATGCAGGAAACAAAGATCTGGACATGTGTGTGAGGGAGTTTGGGTTAATTGAGGTGGGTAAGAAGTTCCATTGACCAGGAGCCTGGACTAAATAAAAAGAAAAAAGTGAGATATACAACAGTGTTCAATGTGTCTGCTTTCTGATTGTGTATGCGATTTGGCTAACCAGCTCCTGCTTTGACTGCTGTGCATTTTCTACCATGGTAGAATGTACTCTCCAACTATTAGCAAAATGAGCACTACCAGCAAAAATAAGCCTCTTATCCTAAGCTTTTTTTCTTTCTTTTAGGTGTTTGGTCCCTGCAAGAAAAGTATCTAATATAGAAAAGTAGTACTGAGAAATGGGGTCATTGCTGTGATTAATCCGACCATGTGGTGCATAGGCCTTTTGAACTCATTTATAGGAGGAATTTGGAAGAGTTTGGAACCCAAGTCTAGATTTCTGAAGGGCTAGTTTCAATAGATGAAGTGTGTGATGGTTTGTATATGCTTGGCCCAGGGAGTAGCACTATTAGAAGATGTGGCCTTGTTGGAGTAGGTGTGTCACTGTGGGCGTGGGCTTAAGACCCTCACCCTAGCTGCCTGGAAATCAGTATTCTGCTAGCAGGCTTCAGATGAAGATGTAGAACTCTCAGCTCCTCCCATACCATGCCTGCCTGGATGCTGCCATGCTCCCACCTTGCCGATAATGGACTAAATCTCTGAACCTGTAAGCCAGCCCCAGTGAAATGTTGTCCTTTATAAGAGTTGCCTTGGTCATGGTATCTGTTCACAGCAGTAAAACCCTAACTAAGACAGTGCAAGAGGTATTGCTAAGATCCAGACTTCCGTTCATTTCTGAGATTTTTTTTTTTAAAAAAAAATCTTTTAGTTCAAGTTCAAAAAGTGTTTTGAAAGCGAACAAATATTTATAAAATCTCAGTTATTAATATAATTTAATATATGAATATAATTAATGTATTATATGCTATATAATATATAGTCATGTTATAATTATATATGTTATAATATACTATATTATCAGAATTAATATTCCTAAGTCTCTGCAGAGATAACATCTGAGTCCTGAATGAAGGAATGAATTCTTCATTTATTAATTAATTACTGCTAAGGAATCCACTCGCTACATTTTTGCCTCTCAGGCGTGGAAGACCATCACTGGTGTGTTAGTGGCTTGTAAAGTTAAAGCAGTTTGTTGAAAGTCAGCATTTTACTGCCTGTTTTGATTTGCATCCACGACTAAACACCTGGCAGGGAACATCTGATCTTTTCCAGAGGGCAAGTCTAAATATTGCATCTAAGGATTCAGTCTCAAAATTGACACTTTGTAATTCTCTTTGCCATTGCAAAGTAGCCAAGGGTATTTCTGAATCTCATCTCTTTCATTCATATGTATTAAATCAACTCCAAATTGTTAAAATGGGACTCTGTCTGCCTCAAGTCTTTATGCTCTGGAGAAAGATGAGCTGTCATTGGAGAGAGATCCTGATACCTCTGCTTGCTGGAGTGTATCCCTGTCACTCCCCAGGTAGATGGCTTAACACACACCTTGTTGACAGCAAACAGCAAAGGAGGCTTCCTAGAAGGAATGTCACACAGCTGCCCTGCTGAGTGAGCTCCCTGAGTACATGTCATGGATGCTGTTCTTCTTCTTCTGGATTATTAACTTTCTCAAGAATTTGCTTCTTTTTCTGAGTTGGCAAAAATCAATGGTGTTGTATTTTGAATTTTTCTATTAAGGAAGGATGCGCCTGAAACGATCAGTCTTTTTGGATTTATGCAACCTTGTCAAATTACAGGAAATGACAGAGCTGGGTAAATGGATCAGTAGATAATGCCCCTCACTGCACAAGCCTGATTGTGTGAGTTTAGATTTTCAGATCTCATGGAAAGCCAGACTCATAGCCTCTGTACACAGTGTGTCTGTGGTCAAGCCTCTGTACACAGTGTGTCTGTGGAGAGATGGGAGAATTTATAGAAGCACCAGGGACAAGCTAGCTTGGCTTATGTGAAAGAAGACAAAAAGAGAGACCCTCTCTCAAACTAGGTAGAACATGAAGATGTACATGCAGAGCTGTCCTCTGATCTCCATGATTGTGATATGACATGTGCACACATGCACACACACACACACACATGTACACACACACACACATGCACATCACACATACATATTCACATGTACACACATATATACAAATATTAAAACTACAAGAAATATAACTTTCCTACTTTACATTTAATGAGAGAAAATTTATATTAAATGACTATGTTCGTAATAAATGATCATATTCAGATGCTGAACTTTCAAGATATTTAGCATATTAAAGATCATCAGTTGGTAAAGAGCTAATAATAAATTATTGGAAAAGCCAAAACCTAAGCAATAGATGCATAATATAATTAAAAATGTTTTAATTTTTATTTAATTATGAGACATAATTATGGACAGTTTTCACCTTAGTTTAGGAATAAGACATTCTTTGGTTGTTGGCATTTGGAATTGCCTACCATAAAGGTGTAATTTTCAATAAATGGCTACAAGACACATGCAAATGCAATCCTGAACTTTTCCTGTTAAAATTACTATACCCAGAGTTCAATTAGCCCGAGTTTAAAATTAGTTGTATTTGGATATGTGAGTGGTTTAAAATGACTTTAAGACAAAGCAGGACTTGCATATGACGTTATGTTTCCTTCAATTCATCATAATCATGTAACTGACTGTGTATATGCATATGTGATTTGGCTTTACTACTTCTAGTCTAATTTTGAGGCAGGCAAGAATAGAAATTCGTTTTGCAACCTGGGACTTGCATTACAAAAGCATGCTCTTCTGGAGCTAGCAACCTAGGGAGCCCACATGCATCGAGCTGCACGTATATAGGATTCTGAATAACGGAGTAAATGTCTTCCCTCTCTAACAACTATTGATAATTCCTTTTGTATGAACAGTTTCTAGTCGAATGTATCCCAGAACATATCCAGGCATGGAAATAAGGGAGAAATTCTGTAAATGAGCAATAAGGCAAACTGAATGAGCATTTAGGGACAAACATCTATTGACCATCTTACACTAATGCATAATCAGGCATACAGATAATTGCAATCAAATGTAATGGGAAGGACCATATGCATAGTAGGGAAAAGTTCACAAAACCCACGTCTGTCCATGAAAACAGTGAGCCATCTAAATGACATTCCTTAGGCCCTGTTGCTGAGCCCAACACTCCTCATGGAGAAAATGAACTGCTGCCTAACTAGAGCCTTCTTCACCTCTACTGACTTGTATGTATTTTACTGGAATGTACTCTGCATGCTACCAGAGCAGAGAGGTAAACACCAATCCAGCTACAGACCTTGTGATCTATAGCGGTGACCAACCTGTATGGTACATCAGTGTAGCAATGATACAAGAGTTGGGGGAATAACCAACTATTCTCTGATTAGATTTAAGCTTCACTCCTTGAGATGGAACCCATGCCTGATACTACACAAGTGGTCAAGAACCTGAGACAAGATAGGTCACTGACTTAGGTGAAAACAAAATACTACTGTTTTACTAAAGAAATATGGAAATAAAATGACTCCTAATGACATTCTTCTATACCCAAAGAGCAGTGTCTCACTTGCCATCATCAGAGAAGGTTCCACTTACAGTCAGTGGTAACGAACACAAAGATGCACAACTGGACAAGGAACAGAGAGCAGAACTTTAAAACAATTAGTCCAAACTGATATGTCTTCACCAAACTCCTCTCCTTGGGGCTCAGGAGGC
Source organism: Grammomys surdaster (assembly GCF_004785775.1). Lineage (NCBI taxonomy): Eukaryota > Metazoa > Chordata > Mammalia > Rodentia > Muridae > Grammomys > Grammomys surdaster. Next base: position 1,458,534 of record NW_021604696.1, on the reverse strand, counting down.
TATGTAGAAGAGGAAGCAGAAAGAGTATAAGAGTCGGAAGTGATGAATCACATCACAAAACACTGTCCTCCAGACACAAAAAGATGGACACATATATGTTCTGACAGAGACTGTGGTAGCATGCACAGGGCCCATATCAGTTCAAGCCAGATGGAGTCCCAGTGCTGAGAGAGGGAAGTGGATATAGGCTCTCATTCCTAACCAAGTAGCTATCTTTGAATGATATTCACTAGTGAATTAAAAATTATTTTCCTCCAATGGAGTCTCATACTGTGCATATTAGGCACACTGAAGGGTGGGTCATGTGCCCAGCAGTAGATGGCCAACACATAATGAACTCAATGGTATTTTGGTAGACTTTTTGTTTCATATGGATTTATTTTGGCTTTTTTTTTGTGTGTGTGTCTTGTGCTTATTCTTTCTTTTTTATTCTGGTTAGTTTGCCTGTTTGTTTTATAAAGAGAGATAAAAGAAAGGTACAGAGCTGGGTGGGTGTGATGCTGGGGAGTGTCTAGGAGGACACAGGGGATGAAACTGATCAGAATATATTGTATGGTAACCACATGCTTTTCTACCCACGTCCATGCTCATGAAATAATGACTCTGAGACTGAATTGCTTATGAATAAATGCCTAGGCCTAAAGCATTGGTTCATTCCCACTGGCTTGTAACTTAATTATCTCATTTATTCTGTTCTAAGTCCTGCCATGTGGTTGATTACCTTTCTTGAGTTTCATAGTCTGTCTCCATCAGCATCCATCGGGGTGAAATCTCCTTCCTATGCCTGATTCTATCCTACAATCTATTTCTTCCTGCCGGAACTCTCACCTCCTATTTCCTGCCTCAGCTCATAGGCCAGCATCTTTTTATTGACAGGTGATGCTTCCATTCATTGCACAAGAGATTCTTTCTGTATTGTGTGAAAAATATTTTCAATAAAACATATATTAAAACTGAAATTAAACAAAATTACACCCCTTAGGAGCAGCCCCTTTTTTTCTCCAGACTCCAGAGACCCATAAAATAACAGGGACTCTTATGACATACATTGGGAGCATATGGGCTCTTTATGAATGCCTTGCTTTTAAATAACATTTCCTTGGTAATTTGAAATCAGTGTTCACTTTGATTTCAATTATCTGAATAGACACCAAGAACCTAAAAACATCAATTCAGACAGCATTTCCTGTAAAAATTTGAAATAATTTTCTTTTAGTCCTATGAAATCAATAGAACTAATGAAGAAAATTCCCCTTAGGTCATGCCTGAAATTGTGTAGATCAGAAAAAAAAGCACCTTTGTTGTGTGCAGTTGTAACAAACTTTGCACCTTGCCTCAGAGGCACACATCTGTTTAAAATGTGCTGAAATAGAGTAGTTTAAGAAACTCCATTGTTGCTTATACAAAGGGAATCTTATTACTAATGACTCACAGTTGAAGGTAACGTTTAAAAGAAAGCTAAATAATAGAAAGAATATTTTTTCATAAAGGCAAATTTAGGAGCTAGCACATGCACAGGAGCTAAGGCTAAGGAGTGGGGTGCTGGGGTGCCTGGTTCTTCAGGTCTAGATTGAGATCAACAGTTGAATTTTGTAACTCAACTTCTAGTTTATTTTGACATTTAGCAATAGTTAAAATGGATGGTCAAAAAACCAGTAATAACCCTCAAATCAGTTCCTTATAATGATATGTGTGAATGTACTACTCCTGGGGTACGAAATAAAGAGTAACAACATTCTTCATTCAACATCTCCCTTACAATGAAAACCAGAGAGATAGCACTGTATGCTCTGAGCATCAGATGGTATAATAAAGACTCACATGGTCTGTAGAGATGGATCTCATTGCTCCATAAGGGAATCATATCTATGGGCAGAAACCTGGAGATGTTCAGATTTCACAATGTGTTGATGATGATTGCTGAATGAGCCTTATAGGCTTCCATGATAGGTATTGATGGAATGTTGTTGCTGCTTGATCAATCACACAAGATTTAAGCATGAGATATGTTTCCCCAACCATCTCTTATCTTGACGAATGATATGTCACCTGGATTTGAAAACAGACTTGTATCATCAGAAGCTGGGGAATCTGAAGAAAAGGCACAAGCAGTGTATATTTGGATGCCACAGAATTCCACTTACCTTTCAACTGAGTGTGATGATCCATACCTATGATCATAGCACATTGGAAGTAAAGCTAGGAGGACCAGTTGAGACCTGCTTTGAAGAGTCCAGCCATCTTCCTGAATATGTTCTTCTTGTTGGGCTTGGCTGCTGTCCCACACTACTCTGTTTAGAAAACCCACATCAGCCCCTCACTTAAGATCTTCCTTTGGGTAGGGCTGTTGATGTAGACAGTAGAACTAAAGTAGACGGACTTGAAAGGTGCTCTTCGTATTACAAAACGACACGTCAGCAGAAGTTCAAGACACACCTTGGGCGTTGGTAAAATTCATGAATGGCAGAGACAAAGTATGTTTTTCATCTGCCTCTCAGTAAAAACAAAACAAAATAAAAAACAAAAACAAATCCAGATTCAAAAAGGAAGAGAAGCCCAATGTGAAATGGAAACCATACGTTTAGACTTGGGGGTCACCTTAGTATATAAAAGATACTGATTTACTTAAGAATATAGTTCTTTAACGTTTCTTGTAAGCTTCTACCCCCAGCCCCCATTTAATTTAGAACTGTCAGCGTAATTCTACAATTATATCATGGCTTTATTTTAACGTAGAAGTTCCATTTGTAAATTCTCAGTGAGCTCTTGAGCCTTATCTTTACCCCATTGTACTTCATGTGGTCATACATTTTAATTACTATGTTGATTTCATAGCAGTCTTATTCCAGGCAACCCATCCGTGTCTATAAATGGAGGATCATTAAACACACCCCCTTTCTGGTAAGTAATAACCATTTTTTCAATCTATCTCATAATATAAATATTTTCTGAAGATTAATGTTTGAATAAACAAAACTGACACATGACTAAATGGAGATATATAAAAGTCAGAATGTAGTTTAAAACATTATATCCAAGTATACTCGGAAATATTAATATTTTGATGAATTCTGATTTTATTCAGCTGGCCAGTCGCAGGAACTAAGAGCTGGGTGGAAATTTTTCTTAATTGTTTTCATAGGCAGGCTCTGGAAAGCTGGCAGTAACTACCAAGCATTTGTAACCCTTCTTGAACCTATCTAGTCTCTGACTAATAAACAGTTAGCAAGAAGTAGCCTGTGGTTCCTCAAAGAATGGAGAGGGAAATCACCATAGCTAATAATAGAAAACAGCTGATGCTTCCAAGGAGGAAGAATTACAAAATCAAAGATACCAGAGAAATACCTGAGCTGACAAAAGGAGCAATACAATTCTAAGTGAGCTACCCAGAACAGTTTTCCTCATTTATGTTACCTAAATGCAAAGCGTCAGATTCAAAGGTCTCGTAAGTCATGATGGCGGACAGAAAAGAAGGTGTAGTTAATGATGTATATATAGGTTCTCAAAGCTTCATGTTCGATCTTACCAAAGAATCCTAAAGAATAAAACTCCATGTATGCTTAAAGGCTTTTCTAAGATATTCAGACTTTTTTCCTATGATTTTGGTGACCACTGTTCTACTTAATTTTGTACTTACTAGAGAAGGAGTCAGCTGACTATGTGTATATATTGCCATCTTGAAGTCCTGGAGCACTTCTCTATCATCCTCTGGTAACACAACACTCTCACTTGGGCACCATTATTATTATTTTTTAATAAAAAACATATTTAATTGGGACTGACAATTTCAGAGGATTAGTTCATAATCACCATGGCTGAAAGCATGGCAGTGTGCAGGCAGACATGGTACTGGAGGAGCTGAGAGTTCTACATCTTGATCTGAAGGCAGCAGGAGACTGTGTATAGCTTGAGCATATATAAGGACCTGGGCATAGCTTGAGCATATATAACACCTCAGGCATCTTGCCATAATGACATGCTTCCTCCAACAAGGGCACACCTACTTCACTAAGGGCACACTCCCTAACTGGGGCACCATCAACTTGACGCCTCAGGTGACTCCAACTATATCATTTTTTTCTGGTTATTTTAACTTATTATTCTTTGTCTTGTTTTGTGGCGACATGGTCTCATGTAAGTGAGGTTGGCTTCAAACTGAATAGGCAAGTGTGGCATTTAATTCTGATCTTCTTCCTGACTCCACTTCAGTGCTGGCATTATGGGTATGAGCTCCCATCCCAGGCTCTATTTCAATTCTTTTTTTTAAAAAAAACTTTAAAAATTGTTTATTCACTGTACAACCTGATATCAGTCCTTCCTCTCCTCCCAGTGCTCCCTCACACATGTTCTCCCTCCCTTTCATCTTTCTCTTCTCTTTTGAGAGACTAGACTAGGCACATTCTTTCTAGGTGTTGGGGACCTGTATGAAGACCAAGCTGCTTATCTGCTACATATGTGCAGGGGGCTAGGTCCAGCCTGTGCTCACTCTTTCATTGGTGATTTAGTCTCTGGGAGCCCCAAGGGTCCAGGTTAGTTGACCCTGTTGGTCATCCTGTGGAGTTTCTGTCCTCTTCAGGTCCCTCAATCTTTCTCCTAACGCTTCTGTAAAGCTCCCTAAGCTCCATCTAATGTTCGGGTATGAGTCTCTTCATCTCTTTTCACTGCCTGTTGAGCCTCTCAGAAGATAGTTATGCTAGGTTCCTGTCTCTGCAGGCTGTCCTAGGTGGACCAACTGGGATGATGGGCAGATCTGACTAGGATGGGATTGGTCAGGCAAAGTTCCAATCTGATTAGTTCTAGGGCTCTTGAAGGTTTCCACTAGGAGGCAGGATGCTCTTGGGATGCTGCAAGGCAGCATCTTCTGGACCAAAAGCTTTGCTCTTCTGGACCAAAGAGCAAACCTAGAGCTAGGCAATGAGGCTTAGGGGACCACACCACTCATCTCTACTTCAATTCTCTAGACCCACGTTTTTCCATTTGTGTCATAGGCCTAATGGCATGCTTTAGCATCTTATTACACAAATCATATAAAAAGATTTGAGAAAAGCACTTAGCTCCTGGCCTGGTATAGATGAAAATTCATTTCCTTTCAGACTGTGGTATTCATTGCACTACTGTGTGGGGGAACACACTTTTGCAAACATTCCAGGCGAGACTACTCACTCACTGATTATTTTTGAGGTCAATTTTCCAACAGGACAAGAACTTCTGTCTTCTGAAAGTCTCAGTAGGCTCAGAGGAGTAGCACAGAGGGATATTCTGAAAAATTTCCTAATTATTTTCAAGTCAAGAACACCGTGAACCTGCTGAGTGCTGCTCTGCAGACACAGTGTTTTCCCAAGGCAGACAAGCTATCTACCTCCATGGGACATAGAGCTGGAGGGAAGGACTGATACCGTATGTGAGCATCATTGAAATGTCTATTCAAGAGTTTTCTAATACAGAGTGAATAATTTGAGGGCTATTGGGTAAGATGAGGTTTGCCCAGGCCAGCTCATGTATCACTTGAAGCAGTTTTTATCCTAAGAGAAAGAAGAGAACACTTTCAAGTTCAAAGGGATGCTGTCTTATTTAGGTTTTCTATTACTGTGATAAGGGCTATGAGCAAACTTGGACAGGAAAACTTTTTTTTTTTCATCTTTTACTTCCAGGTGATTGTCTATCACTGAGGGAAAAGTCAGGGCTGTAGAGAAAATCTCTTGTGCAATGTATGGAAGTATCACTTATCAATAAAATGCTGTTGGACTATTAGCTTAGGGAGGATATAGGGAGGTGGGAGTTTCGGTTCAGAGAAAGGATTTCTGGGATAGAGTCAGGCTTGGAAAGAGTCTCGCCCTGACCTCTGGGGAAGACGGTCACATGACACTGGTGGCAGGACTTAGAGTAGTTTAAATGGGATCATTGAGATATGGGCTGGTGGACACAAGCCAAAGCCATTGGCCTAGACATATATTTATACGGAAGAGTCTCAGAGTTGTTATATCAGGGAACCTGGGCACAAGTGGAAAAGCTTCCAGTTATACAGGGCTGGAGCTCAAAGCTTCAATTGAAACAGAGGCCATGGAGGGGGGTATTTCAAAGCTTTCTCAGTCTGCTTCCTTATAGAACCCAGGATCATCTGACCAGGTTTGGCACCATCAACAGTGGGCTGACATTCCCAAATTAATCATTGTTCAAAAAATGTCTGACAGATGGTCTGTAGGCCTATCTTAAGGAGCCATTTTCTCAGTTGAGAGGATGCTATTTTCCCAGATAACTCTAGTAAGTGTTAAGTTGAAAGAAAACTAACCAACAGGGATGGAATGACTGACGGTCACATAAGGCACAACAAAGATAACTTGAGCAGAGTAGATGCTACTCTCGGAGTAGCACGGCAAGCAAATCACACTGTGGGCAGTGTCTCAGGTCCCTGTTGACTTCACATCTAACAGTCAATGCATCCCTTTGTCTCTTCCTAAAATACTGGCTTCGTGGTTTTTCTAGTGACATAGATTCACTAAAGCACTTCTCAATTCTCTGTGTCTGTGGGGGAGTGTTTTTCATGCACAGCAAATGTCACAGCTGTGCCCTCTCCGTTGCTTGGTGGCCGTAAGGCATATCACATTAATGTTCTCAAACCAGCCAAGCATAACCGAGTAGGTGTGGTGGAGTCTGACAGGATTCATTTATTACTGCAAAATGAGTCTTTGTGGAAGGGTTTGATCTGACAGACTTGTAAAGGAAGAGCCCCTGGTGAGCTTCAGGATAAACTGCAGAGGTTTACATTTCTACCCATGGCTTACAAAATCCATTTGCCATACGTATATTCAGGAGAGACTATTTCCTATAGTCTGTCCATTTAGAAGAGATTTTTAATAAGCGAGAAATGTCTGTGTTAGAAGGCAGCTCTCTGAGGGGTTGCTAAACAATGACAGAGTGCTGTCGTGAGTGAAAGGAACATTCAGAATTCTGAGATGAGTTTTCTTCTCATGGTATTCTCCTGATGGAGGCTGGCAGTAGAGGCCTGAATGTGAACAGTCTTTATCCTCTACCTAAAGGCAGACAATAACAGATGTGCAGCTCCCTAGGTAAAAGATGAAAATCCACAGAATAATTTGATAATTAATTTATTATTATCATTAAACACTGACTCTTGGGGATAGTTTAAGGGACGACCTAAGTTTACTTTCTAAAAATTAGTAATTCAGCTTGGAAAACTAGTTGTTTTTTTTTTTTCATTTTTTTCTGCTTTCTAAGCACACTTGTATTAAAATCACACAGCTGACACATTCATTGGGTTAAAAATATGTTTTATAAACAGGCTTTTTAAAAGCCTTTGACTCTGAAGTAAGGTAAAGATTATAACAGGGAACTCCTTTGTCTCAGTGTAGGTTTAGTCATATGAACAAAACAAACAGAAGAATTAAGAAAACTTACCAAGATATGTAGTTTTGTGAACTCCTGACATTGACTTTAGTGGTTGGGGTGTGGTCAGTATCAATCAAACAAACACCTCCCCCCCCCCCCCGAGCTCCCAGGGACTAAACCACAAAGCAAAGAGTACACATGGAAGGACTCATGGCTTTAGCTGCATATATAGCAGAGGATGGCCTTATTTGGCATCAATGGGAGCAGAGGCACTTGGTCCTGTGAAGGCTCGATGACCCAGTGTAGGGGAATGCTAGGGTGGTGAGGTGGGAGTAGGTGGGTGCATGGCGGAGCACCCTCATAGAAGCAGGGAAAGGGGGGATGGGATAGGGGGTTTGTGGAGGGGAAACCGGGAAAGAGGATAACAGTTGAAATGTAAATAAATAATATACCAAATAAAAAAATTGAAAAAAACCCATCATATATGAGAAGAGTAGAAGTTTGGGCAAAGTAGATGACTTCTTGCTTACTGTAAGCATTTTCCTGGTGGTTTTATAGACAAGAGAATTTCTGTCTTTTTGTATCTTTATATTTTTGTCCACCTTAGGTTTATCTTCTATATTCAAGGTTTCCTCCTGATACAAGATTGCTTCTGAGATTCAAATAATTGCACCTATATCCTTGGGTTCAGGAAGGGAGTAGTCAGGGTCATACTGCTTTTACAGAGCTTTATCAGGTGTTAATATAATACCCCAGAAGTTCTGTGACATTGGATTATGTGGGTTTACACCCATGGCTAAACTCTTCTTTAATGTGGTACAGACATTTTGACTAGGTGCATATGTGCACCAAATAAAAGCTGGAGTGAATTAATCAAAGGGAGATAACATTTGCCAGACTCCTAGCAGGGGTTGCTACAACTTATATAATTTCTCTGAACACACTATTTTCTTCAATTATTTATGAGTTTGTTATGCATGTATGAGAATTAATGCATTTTATATCTGTGTATGGATGGTATGCATATAAACAGTTTATAGAATTGCATGAAATGAAAAGCCAATGTTGATCATTTGTAGGAAGCACAATGTCTTAAGAGAGTGGCTGCATCATTAATTACGAACATCTCAGCAATCTGTAAATATAATGAAAGCCTTTGACCTAAAATATTTTCCATATATGTATGTGAATGCATACATATATTTGTACATATAATGTAAACACACATTTATCTACACATTTGCTTACATGACTCATTTGTTCATAAGTACCAGAGTTAGTCATCCTAATTAGAATGGTAAGCATTCCTCTGGTGAGAATATTATCTGAATAGGTGAATGGAGACAGGAATTAAATATGCCAATGGATTAGGTAGAAGAAGTCTATCTAAGTTACTTATCAAGAACATGTTAGTGTATACTGAGCTTTGTATTCAAGTGCTACCTTCTTGTAGGTGGGGGCCTCACCTTTTCTCTTTATGGATGATGAAATAAGTGGTCAAAGTAAGAGGTAGGAGATGCCTTCCCCTGAGCTAAAGGAAGAATTTACTTAGTTCTTGAAGAAGGAAAGACTCTGCCCTCTCAAAGGTTGCTACAACCTGGAGCAAGAGTGGCTGGTTGTTTTTCCTAAGTACTTTTTGGTGCAGTCACAGTGACCCCTGTCACTTTGCGCTCCTCCGGGATTGGACTTAATCTTTAACGTGTCTCTGTGCTAGAAGCTGGAAAATAAAGATTTAATGCAGCAGGGAATGAGACATACTGAGATGTTTTGAACACCAGGGCAATCAAACAGCTATTGGGTTGAGGAGAGGAAGCTGATTCATGTTGGAATGGATGGTACCCAGTTATGAGCTTACATGACAGAAAATTACAAGCACTTGAAATATGCTACAGTGAAATGACATTTATGGCCTGACATTTACAGGTACTATGTCCTTAAGCAATCTAGTGATTATCTGTGTCGGTAGAGATGGTTTCCTCTCTGGTTTTCTAATACCCTGAATCGTGTCTTTGATCACGATTCAGAGCATTGCCAATTTAGAAACCGTCTCAAAAGAAAATTAATTTTGATGTCCATGGACATCTGAGGCATTTCTCTTCCTTTGCTGGAAAGGAGAGTCCAGTCTTTTCCAATAGTGGAAAGAGCAGCAATTCCCTGTAAGGGTTAAACACAATCCTGACTAGACAACAAAACAAAAGCATATCTCCTCTGTGTTCAATAATGTCTTAAGCATTCTTTGTACTCATTAAGGTATACTGTGTTAGAGTCAGTGAGGGTAAAATACCATGAGACAAGAGCCTAAGATCTCTGGGCAGGTGAGTCAGAAGTCAGTGGACTGGGAACTTTATTCCTATGGTTAGTACACGATGCTGCTATCCTCAAGGATCATGCTCTATTTCCAAATGTACCAGGAGATAAGGTAAGTTGTTAATGAAAGATTTAAGGAAAGGGCATGCAAGGACTGGAGACAAGACAAATCACTCCCTCTTGTTTTTAGAATGATGCAATTCAGAAAGCAGAAAGAAATCATCCTTGTACTGAGCTCAGCAACAGAAAGTGTCCATCCGGAAAACAGATGTGGACCACAACATTCTTTTCAAAAGAAAGAGCTGCAATTTTCCCACTTGCAGTGTTTACTGGTTTTCCTGATGAAGTAAGAGTATCTGAGCTTTCTTCTCTGGTGTTATGTAACAGGCATTGTTACAGATTTTCCTTTGTGTCTCTTCTGATGTGGAGTAACTAGGCAACAACTAGGTGGGGGGGGGGTTGATTTGTTCTTTGCTTTTCCATTTGAATGCATGCATACTCGGTGTGTTCTGGGCAAGTCTGCAAAGGACAGAGGAGTAAATGACTGCTTTGAGGTCAGGTGGGTTTACAGCTGGTGGAAGAGAGAGAAGACTGAAGCATGTTTTGTACGTCAATGGCACAAGAAGGAGCAGATGCAGGAGTGAGCACTTTTGTTGGTTTAATGGTAATTAATATGGTAAATTCTTCTTTCTTGACCTCACCTAGGATGCCAGTGAAAGATGAAAATTTCACCAGTCTTATATAGTAAGATAAATATGTGGGGGTAATTGTCTAATGGGCAACTCTTAGTCAAGAAGACCAAAAGCCAATGGTAGGGGGCGTTTGCCTGGACAAAGTGTTAGGATGTAATATGGCTTTATCTTCTCTGTCAGAACCTAAAGCCTGGTATCCTGGAAGCCTTCACAGGATTTATTTACTTCCCTTTAAACTTCTGTATTTATACTTTTGTCTTAGACAATCTACAGATCTTGGTTTCTAACCAAGCAATACCAGAGCTTGATGTCTCTGCCAAGTCTGTACAGACTCAGTCTGCACAGAGGATGTCTAGCAGATGCCTGTCTCTTCATGTGTACAAAGTCAAACTGGACCTTCCAGTAACCTCTGTTAGTAGTGTTTTTCTTCTATAAAATACATTACACCTCATTTTCCCCCATAGCACATTATCTATCCTGCAGTTCAACAAGCAAAGCAAAGTTGGATGCTGCTCTTGGCTCCACCTTTCCACACCTTTTCTAGAAATTTGGTAAATTTAATTTCCAGGACAGAGTCCAAATTCATCTGGTTCCTTCCATCGTTTTTACTGAAGCATTGTTGGAGTTCATTAAGAAAATGTTTTACTATCGGAAGAGAGGGGTAGGGGGCAGAGACGTCAGAAAAAAATGGGCTTAAGAAAGAGCAGCTTTATGAAGACAAGCTAGATGTCCCTCAAGTAAAGAGTGGATAAACAAAATGTACATTTACAAATGGAGTATCACCCAGCTGTTAAAAATGACTTCATGAAATTTGTAGGCAAATGGATGGAACTAGGAAAAAAAATCATTCCGAGTGAGGCAACCCAGACTCAGAAAAAGACAAACATGGTATGTACTTACTTATAAGTGGATATTAGCTGTTAAGTAAAGAATAACCATGCTATAATGGACAGACGCGGAGAGGCTAAGTTACAAGAAGGGCTCTAGAGGGGATGTGTGGATATCACTGAAAAGGGGAAAAAGAATAGACTTCAAGGTAGACTTGGGGATAGGAACAAGAGGGATCCGGCGAAGGAGGGAGGGATGGAAGGAGAAGGTACGGGGAAAGACGACTGCTGTGGGGGGCATTTGGGAAACAATATGAAAAAGTAGTGCCACAGAAACTTCTTGGAACCTATGAGGGTGAACCTAGTGAGGACTCGTAGTAATGGAGCATACAGAGCCTGAAATGGCTGTCTTGTGCAACCAGGCAAAGCTTCCAGTGGTGGGAACTGGACATCAACGCAGTCAAAACTTTTGATGCATATCCTGTCCTACCTGTAAGATGTGCTGGGGTGACGGTGGCACAGAACTTGTGGGCCTGGCCAGAGGAGGACGCTCATGCCTGACGCTGCCTGGAAGGTCAGGAACAGGAAGGCAGATGGTCCAGAAACCTAAGATAGAACCAAACACAAGTGGTAAAAAAAAAAGAAGCCAATAAAATGATTGTGTATTCATAGATTAGTGCCAAGCTCAACCATCATCTCCAGGTTCCAACACAAATAACTTCCCTTCTGAGAGCTGAGACCTTGACCACTCCTTTGAAACAATGGCATTTCCTTTAGTTTATATTCTTCATTTACTCTTTCATAATTTTCCTCAGAAGTTTAAAATCATGTTGAAACAATGTTTTTGGTTTGTTTATTTCAATAATGGGGTACACTCCGTGAGGTCAGGATTCTTGCAATGCTTGGAAAGCACCATGTTTCTACTGCTTTTTCTTTTATGATTATTATTATTATTTAATCTTTTATTACAGTCCAGTCATTATCCCCCTCCTGGTCCACTCTCCACTGTTCCTCATCCTGTTCCCCCCCACCAAGAGGATGTCCTGACCATCCCTCCCCCACTTACTCCCTACTCCCTGAGGCCACAAGTCTCTTGAGGGTTTCTACTGCTTTTTTCTGGATGTGGAACCTTTGCAGGACATTCTCATCTGGAGAAATCCTCTGCACACACACCTACAGGGGAGTCTTCTTACTCAAATTCGGGGACAAAAACCTATGAAACTGTCTTTTTTAAATTTTCTTTCACATTTAATAATCCATAAAGACTCTGTCTTTAAATACTTAACAGGGCCAGGTGGTGGGGTAAACAATGGTGTTTCTTAGTGTGAATATTCGGAGACATTGTCATAAATCTTCATTTCTTATTTCGGATCACTGATTTTATCTTTCAAGAGGAAAGCAAAACCGATGAGTCATCTCTTGGTAATCAAATTTATGGCAACCAATTGCATTTTTCAATAGCCTTTATCTAAGGATGTCTAGGAGACATAAAGCTTTTATGGGGAAGGACAAGACTTTAACTCCACCCACCTCGTGATTCTTTGTTCATCAAAGTGACACTACTGACTTCTAATACTACCGTGCCACACAGACAATGTCATTTTTTAGGATACTCTAGGCTTTTACCCTTTAACTCATTCTCTTGCTTAGTTACGAATAAAATCCCTTGTCTCAGTCGCTTTCAAAGACATATATACTCAACAAATCAGCACCTTTTAGTCATAGATTCTTTCTTATTCTAGCTTCAACTTTATTATCTATTTAATTAACTCGTTTTCTCATTTTTATTGGTTATTTTATTTATTTACATTTCAGATTTACTTATTTTTTCATCGAAAAATTTTTCATAAAATATATTCTGATCATGCTTTCTCTTTCCTCAACTCCTCCCAAATCATCCCCATCCACCCAACTCTTCTCCTTTTCTTTCTTTAAAACAAATAAATAAATAAACACACACACACACACACTGAAGTCCTCCAAAGTATAAAGGCAAAAGACCAATGAGGTAGGTGTGTGTTGTTAATTATGTTTTCTTTTTTTAAAAAATTCTTATTTTATTTGTTGGAGAGAGAAAAAGAGAGAGAGAGAGAGAGAGAAAGAGAGAGAGAGAGAGAGAGAGAGAGAGAGAAAGGAATGTAGAGCTGGGTGGGCAAAGGGTGAAAAGGATCTGGGACAAATGAGAGAAGGGGAACCACAATCAGAGTATATTGTATGAAAAAAATTTCGATAAAACAAAAAAATATATAGTAATGCCCCATAAAAGCAATAAAATACAAAAAGTCTACAAAAATACCATTGAGATTGTTTTGTGTGTCCCAATTACTCCTGGGCATGGTTTTACCTGAAGTGTCATTATATACCCAGTGAGACTCAACTGAAAAAAATTTAACTCTTCCTTTGGAACCTTGCTTCAACTTTAATGTATGTCACATTGGGATATTGTTCATGGCTTTTAAATGTGTCATTCTGGGCTTGCTGTGTTTAGTTTTGTATGACTGAGGTAATGCTGTGTGCTCAAATCTGTAGGATTTGACTAAAAGTTTATACCAAATGCTTCTACTACTAGTGGCCAGAAAACAAGTGTTGTTTTCCACTTTCATGACAAAGATTAGATGAAACAGAGCATAGTGTTGATTACTTTTTTTTGAAAGATATATTTTTATTATGTTTTATTTGTGCATGCGAATGAGTGTCTGTCTGTGCATGCCACCTGTGTGCAGGTTCCGCTGAGGAGGAAGGTACCATCGAATCTTCAAGAGTTGGAGTTACAGCCAGTTGAGAGTCACTCACTCGTGGTTGTTGAGATGTGAACTCAAACAAGTACTCTAAAAGGCTGAACCTCATCTTCAAGTTTTTATTGATTAATTGCTAATATCAACAACTTTTATTACTTTTGAGTTTATCTACAATGCTGAGTTCTGAATATCAAAGTTAACGTTATTAGTTTTCTTCTTAAAGTAACCATATATTGCGTACCTTGTTACTTTTTGCAGTTTAGTCTTTCTACATACTCATTATAAATAAAATCATAATCGCTCTACCAAGTGATGCTTTTCTTCTCTCTTTTGATTCTTATGCTATAACCTTTGAATATTTCTGATTTGAGTACTTTGCATTGAAGGCAGATTAAGGGCATTGTAAATAGTCTGAAGCCATGGATGCTATTTTTGGATATCTATTTTTATTTTTGATTTATCTCATCTCTTGCTTCACTCTGGGTGCCTTTTCAGGGCATCATTAAATATGTGCGCTGCTGCCTCAATAAAGTGCTTCAGATGTCTATTAGGAAAAGCCATCTTAGGCTCAAAGCTCAGAGGAGAATTTTAAGCTGCTGATAGCTCTCTATATTGAGGGCAACGTCCCTAAGAGCGGAACTTGTGGCAATTCTGAAAAAAGGCACAGTGGGGAGCTATAATGACTCTATAACCCTCTGACTTAAAATATGGCTTGGTGGCCCCAGGCTGCGAGAGTCTACAAAAGCAGAACTTAGGAAAAATTCTCCTCTCACCTGCCAGGGAGGCACTCTTAGGAGGGGTACTTGCCTTAGAGTCTGCTATTTCTGCCTTTTCTGCATCTACTTCCCCCCTTTAAAGTAACAGTGGCCTTGGTTTTATGAGTGGACCTCAACTTTGAGATGCTAAGCCAACTTTGTCTGGGAGGAGCAGACATTACTCGCCAAGTCACCGTGAGTGGGGCAGGGTTGATGTGTGGACAGGTCAGGCTGAGTGACATGAGTATACAACATCTGCTATAACACACACACACACACACACACACACACACACATATACACATATATATGTGTGTGTATGTATATGATGTATATATGATACACACACACACACACACACACACAC
The DNA here is from genome assembly GCF_004785775.1 of Grammomys surdaster. Taxonomy (NCBI): domain Eukaryota; kingdom Metazoa; phylum Chordata; class Mammalia; order Rodentia; family Muridae; genus Grammomys; species Grammomys surdaster. Next base: position 1,443,501 of record NW_021604696.1, on the reverse strand, counting down.
ACACACACATATATATATATATATATATATATATATATATATGTATATTTAAGGTCATCTGCCCATCAGAGGAGTAAGCCTAGCTAAGGATTCATAATAGTAACTTGCAAGGAAATAGAAGGAACTGGGAGAGAGAAATAACGAAGAAATTATTTGGTTACCCCATTTAGCCATCATTCTGCAGTCATGTGAGCCAATGTATTTGTCTTCCTTTTTCTTCTAGTGGCTTTTTAAAGCAGGTCCTTGCCACGTGGATCGAACTGGCTTCAAATTTGTGTTCCTCTTGCCTCAGCCTCTCAAGTGCTGAGAATTTAGGAACTGTTACCCTTTTCATTTTTGATACTAATGCTAACAAATATTAATACTATGACTAATTTTCAGTATTGCTTAGCAGTGGTGGCAGTTGAACGTAGGGCCTTGGATGTATTAGGTGAATACTCCATCACTGTACTATAATGTCATTCCCACACCCCTTTCAAGTCTTAAAAATGGTTTGTGCTGAGATTTTTTGCTTCTCATTGCATAATTTTCATACAATAGTGAAGACCTTTCCTTTGTCTGGCCTTCTTTTTGTTAACTTACATTAAAAATTGGTTATGAAATGTCCCTCAAAAAGGTTAATATGTTCACAGATTGCCCCCCCGCAAGTGGTTTAATAAAGAGGTGATTAAATCACCAGGGTGCTTACTTTATCAATGGCTCATTCATAGATACAATGGGCTATCAGTAAGGCAGACCTGGTCAGTGGAAATATATTACTGTACTGTATCTTGAAGGGTCTTCGTCATCTCTGGTTCCTTTTCATTTGTCTTCTGAGTGGGCTGCTATGGGCAGAGCTGTCTTCTCTGTACTCTCACATCCATGGCCTTCTAACTTGCTTCAGACCCAAAACAATGGCACCATCTAACCGAGGGCTGCTACACCACAGAGCCAAAAATAAGCTTTTCCTTTTTCATGTTGCTTTTATCATATGCTTTATCCTATCAGGGAACAGATTGAAACAGTTAGTTTACACATTTGCTTATATAATTGTCTAGGTTATTTTTTTTCCTTCTTATATTTTTATGTTTTAAAACATGCTTGGAGGCTCTCCAGGATAACGAGCTTGAAGCACAACCAAAATTAGAAAGTAGTCAGCATAGTAAATCTTTCTCTGGTTGAAAATTTGTTCATAGTAAAAGAATTTACCAATAGCTGTTTTCATCTGTGTATTCTCTTATTTTCTATATTTTAACCATATTGTAATAAAAATAATTTATGTATAGGAAAGGACAATTTCTTTCATATAATGAGTAACAGACTTTGAAACAAAAATGGATTTGGTTTTAAAAAATTATCAATATTTAAAACTAATTTTTCATTAGTTTTAGTTTAGCCAAATGAATTATAGAGAGAAGATACAGCTGATGTTGATGGTTTTAAGGCTCTCAGACATTCAAATTTTTATCTATACCAAAGGACCATTCTGTAAATGAATAATATTCAACACAAAATTCATGGATACTTCATAATATTTTGTGGCTAGTAGATATGGAACTTCATAGGTTTTAAAAGTTGGGGGAAAAAAAGGAAAAAAAAAGTTGGGAAAAAGGCAATGATAAAAGCTGGTGGTATGTCAGTCAATACTGTATAGGAGTCTTTACAGTTGGCTGTATTACGGAAGGGACATTATGTTTTTAAAAGCATGACTGCCCAAACAAGCAAGGCAGGATTGATGAATAGACATGGCAAAGGGAACCGGGAAAAGCCTACAAGGCCTCAACCCTACACAAAAAACTACAGGTATGTGACTCGCGCAATCGTCTCGCCAGCAAGAACGCACGCGGACACCAGGATCCTTCTGCAGCAAACGTTTATTGCGATGTGAAGAGGAAGACCCCGGCCCTGGGAAGGCACTGCTTATATACCCCTGGAGCGGCGTGTTCATTTCTGATTGGCTGCTTGCTCAGGAACGCATATTACGCCCTGGGATGGGCCGTGATTTGGCGAGCGTTCACCACTTGCACATGCGCAGTTCACCTGTAAACTTGGGAGAGCACTGGATGCCAGCGCCATCTTGTAATGGCGAATGCTGTCACCGCTCACCGCAGCTCTCTACACAGGTAAATAAAAAAAAAGTGCTAAGTATAGCAGGAACTGTGGGGCCACCTCTATGTAAATGTAGGGGCCACACAGCTGAAAAAGCATCTCCTACAGGAGGACATAATTGAAGACTGCCTGATAGAGCAAGGATTGCTGGCACAGACAATGCCAACCAATCAAAAACTGCTGTTTAGAAGAGTTGCTTTCTTGGGACCAATGGGGTGATGGTGGAGGGTATTAAAGGAGCTTACAGCAGTGCTCAGATGAGCTTGTGACAGTGTTCCTCACCTGTTCCCAAAGTCTGAGTCGTTGACCCTGTACCACCTTGTGGGACTGTGGAATCCTGGGTGTTCGGCCACGCCCCCAAAACCCAGAGATCTGACATACAGCCCTTGCCAAGTCACATAAGACATGAGACTAACAGGCCTCTGCCTCAAGATTTCCCTGGCCCCGCTCCTCCCCCTTCCAATATATAAACAAATCCTTTCCAACATTTTTTGGGAGAGCTCGACACCACCCAAACCTGCCATCATGTCAATAAATCAATGACTCTTAAATCTCCACATGTTTCTTGAATTCTGGACCCCTTGTGTAAGTCAAGACTCATGTGCGTCCCTGTCCCCACAGCGGGACAGGGGAGGGAGAGAAGCCTTTTCCGCCCACCCTGGTGCTCTCTGCACTCTAGCGGGGCCGTGGGACACTTTCTCTTGACAATAGCGGCCTGTGCTCTGTCTCAGCGGCCGAGACTCTGCGGTCACTGTCACCGCCGGCAGTGTGGGCGGGCGAGAATGTATAGTCAACACACAGTGTTGAGAGCCGGGGGTCCCGGGCCCCCCCCCCCCCCCCCCGCCCGCTCAGCCGCCCGCGTGCCCCACTTGAACATTGCCCAACACCACCTCACCTCCAAACCCCAAGGACAGGTAGGGTCAGGACAAGTAGTTCAAGGCACAGACAACAGCTAAGAATGGGAGAAATAGTCTACTCAAGGGAAGAACACACCAACTGGTTATCCCAAACCAAGTGGTCAGGCCTGAAAACATGTATACAACATTCTAAAGATGGAGCAGGTTATACTTAGGAATAGGCATGTATACATATACATACATACATCTGTATGCTATAATAATCAATGGAAAAAGGTCACTAATTTGAAAGAGACAAGGAGTGGTATACGGGAGGATCTCCAGGGTGGAAAGGGAAGGAAGAAATGTTGTAATTATAATCTCAAAACATAAAAAAAAAAAGTGTTAATGGAGAACACCCCATAGAGAGAAGTCAAACCAATCTAAACATTGAATACCGCAATCTTGTCGACTTAAACATTTGAGATGCAGGAGAGATGCCTCGGTGTTTAACACAAAGCATCAAATTGTATGAAGTGATGCCTCATCACTGTATCAAGCCCCTCTTCCCTCGTTTGCTTTCATCAAGCACAGGAGTCGGTTATGTAGATTCATACATAGATGGCTGGCTGTGCATCTGAATGCCAGCAGGCACTAGATAAAATTGAGAAGGAAGGAGAATTCTAGAGGAAGCTGTCTAAAGAGAAGTCATCTTCTGTGGCACACCAAAGGGCATGCGTACCGCCCTTCTGTTGGGTGTTTGACATTGTGCTAACTCTTTTTGCAGGGTAACTCTTTCACACTTGAAATTTTGCCAGGTGATGTCACTTCTGTCCTTCTTTTTAAATTGCAACTGTTGTTCCCAAATACTCCCTAGAGTGTTGCATATCTCATGGATAAATTTTTTCCATTTATTTATTTATTTATTTATTTATTTATTTATTTGTTTTACATCCCAATTGCTGCCCCCATCCTCCTCTCCCCTTACTCAGTCCCCTCATCTCCCATCCTTTTTTCCTCTGAGAAGGTGGGGATCCTCCTGGTAATCCTCCTATCCTAGAACATCAGTTCTCTACAGGGCTAGGCACACCCCCTCCAACTGAGACCACACAAGGCAGCCCTGTTGGAGGAATGGATTCTATAGACAGGAAGCAGCTTTAAGGACAGCTCCAGCTCCAGTTGCTGGGGGACCTCTATCCAGGCCATGTATGCTCTTTGGTTGATGGTCAGTCTCTGAGAGCTCTCAAGAGTCCAGGTTATTTGACTCTATTAGTCTTTCTATACCCTCCAGGGCTCCCAATCCTTCCTTCAACTCTTCCACAAGACTCCCAAGCTCTGTCCAATGTTTAGTGTTTGTCAGTAGGCCACTGCATCTGTTTCAGTCAGCTGCTTGGTGAAGCCTCTCAGAGGACAGTTATGTTAGGCTCCTGTCTACAAGAAAACCAAGAGTACCATTAATAGTGTCAGGGATTGGCGCTTGCCCTTGGGATGGGTCTCAGATTGGGCCAATTTTTGGTTAGCCATCCCTTCAGTCTCTGTTCCATCTTTGTTCCTGCATTTCTTGTACATAGGACAAAGTTTGGGTTGAAGGTTTAGTGGGTAGGTTGTGTCCTTATCTCTCCATTGGAGGTCCAGTCTGGCTACAGGAGGTGGCCACTTTCAAGTTCTGTATCACTACTGTTAGGAATCTCAGGTAGAGTCACCCCCATAGACTCCTGGGGACCTCTCCCATCTGAGGTCTCTGTCATGTCCTAGAGATGTCCCCTACCCCACCCCCACCAGGCACTGATTTCCATTCATTCTTCTGGCCCTCTGGCTCTCTCTTCTGTCTCTTCCCATACCTGATCCTGAACATCCATTCCCCTACCCCACACAGTCCCCTCCCTCCATCTGTCTCCTATGACTATTTTATTCTCATTTCTAAGTGAGATTCAAGCATCCTTGCTTTTGCCTTCCTTCTTGTTTAGCTTCCTTGGGTTTGTAGAGTGTTGTGTGGGTATCCTGTACTTTTTGGTTAATATCCACTTATATGTGAGTATATACCATGCATGTCCTTTTGGGGCTGAGCTACCTCACTCAGTATATTTTCTATTTCTATCCATTTGCCTGCAAAATTCATGATGTCCTTGTTTTTAATAGTTGTTCATTGTGTAAATGAACAACATTTTCTGTATCCATTCTTCATTTGAGGGGCATCTGGGTTGTTTCCAGGTTCTGATTATTATGAATAAAGCTGCTATGAATATACTGAAGCACATGTCCTTCTGGTATGGTAGAGAACATCTATGAGTGTATGACCAGGAGTGGTATAGCTGGATCTTCAGGTAGAACTATTCCCAATTTTCTGAGAAACTGCCAGATTTATTTCTAGAATGGTTGTACTAGTTTTAACTCCCACCAGCAGTGGAGGAGTGTTTCCCTTGCTTCACATCTTCACCAGCATGTGCTGTCACTTGAGTTTTTGATCTTGGCCATTCTGATGGGTATAAGATGGAATCTCAAGGGCGTTTTTATTTGTACTTTCTTGATGACTAAGGATGTTGAACTTTTCTTTAAGTGCTTCTCAGCCATTCGAGATTCCTCTGTTTAGAGTTTTCTGTTTAGCTCCAAACCTCATTTTAAAATTAGGGTACTTGTTTTGTTTGTTTCTAACTTTTTGAGTTCTTTACATGTGCTTGAGTATTAGCCTTCCATTAGATAAAGGGCTGGTGAAGATCTTTTCCCAATCTGTAGGTTGTCATTTTGTCCTATTGACTGTGTACTTTGCCTTACAAAAGCTTTTCAGTTTCATGAGGTCTCGATGATCAGTTGTTGATTTTAGAGCCTGAACCATTGGTATTCTGTTCCAGAAATTGTCTCCTATACCAATGAGTTCAAGCTATTCCCTACTTTCTCTTTTATTAGATTTAGTGCATCTGGTTTATGTTGAGGTCTTTGACCCACTTGGATTTGAGTTTTGTGCGGGGTGATAAATATGGATCTATTTGCATATTTCTACATGTAGCCATCCAGCTAGACAAGCATCATTTTTTTTGAAGATGCTTTCTCTTATCCATTGTATGGTTTTGCCCTACACAAAATTGTTAAGCATGCTTTTATCCTGCCATTATGAACATAGAGGCAGATTTGACATAGGGTGTCAAAGATTGAAGTCATGAAGAGTCTGGACCCACCTGAGAGGTGAATGCTCTGGGGGGCTACCTAGCTTGGCAGTAGACACATGGTTATCTAGAACTAGCCTCATAGTCTTTTGAGTCACATAAAAATATTTTTGAAACTAAGTTAAACTCAGCTAAGAGTTTACTAAAAACAAAACAAAACAAAACAAAACAAACCTTTCCATTATTTTTATTTCCCATTATACTTCAAATATTTTTAACGGTTATTTTTTAAAACTAAATTTATTTACCCCTGTTACAACCCAATATATGCCCTTCCTCTCCTCCCAGTACAACCTCATGCAAGTCCTCTCCTGATTCCCGCTTCTGTTCTCTTTCGAGAAGGGGAAGCCCCACTCTGGGACTCACCCCCTACCCCTGGCACATCAAGCTGCTGTGGGACTAGTCACATCCTCTTCCACTGAGGCCAGACAAGGCTGTCCATTTAGGAACATAGGATCCACAGGCAGGCAGGCAGGCAGGCAGGCAGGCAGGCAGGCAACAGGCTCAAGAACAGCACCTGCTCCAGTTGTTTGGGGGATCCGTGTGAAGATCACGGATAGTTTCAAAACTATGTTTTTTTTTCAGGAATGTGGCACATCTGAGTTTAAAGATTTCTCCTGTGTTCATCTTGACATCCCATGTATTAAAAATTCCAATGTATTAAAAAACCACCAGGTTCACTGTCCTCTCTCTCACTTAAGGCACTCGAGTATCTTTCTATATCATTCAACAGAAAGGAATTTTTCCCCAGGAAAAAGAGTGTTTAAATTTGCTAGACTTTAGGACCAGCAGTTGACTTTTGGTAATAGTGATTCAAGCAATACCACTCACTCCCTTCTACCCACTTGGAAATAATCCTATGCAGTTTGTTTCCACGGAGTCTCCTGACAGCCTATATACACAGGTATCCTTTCACTTCCTGGCCCTCTGATGTACTCCTCTAGAAGGTCTGAGGGAGGTTTGAAATTAGCATTTTAAAAAAACCTTAGAGGTTTCTCTCATGTAGCCTACCCTGAGGTAAAGTCACAGCCCCAAGATATTTTTTTTTTCCTAGCGAAAAAACATGACAGATAATAGCCACCATTATGCTATGGCAGGATGCAAGCACATTTTGAATTTTTCTTCACATGTGGGAATCTTTGCTTTACTTTTAATCCACATATTATTAAAAAAGAAACCTATCAACGTAAGGCTAGCAAGAGGACTCAGTAGGTAAAGACTCTTGCCAGGCAAGCTTGGTGATATGAGTTTGATCCTCAGAGACCATATAAAGGTGAAAGGAAATGTTTGACTCTACCACGTTGTCCTCTGATTTTCACATGCATGCTGCTCTCCCATCACACATGCACACAAAATTAATAAATAAGATTTAAAAATCATATTTCTAAAGGAAGGTACATATTTTAGAGCCTCTTTATTTTCCCAGTGGAAGGTAAGGTGGTCTGCATGTTCATTACTATTAACTACAAAGGAGACTTATTTAAAAAAAAAACCAAACTACCATTTATCTAAACAGAGAGAGATATCTGTATATTTGACACTGTAATTGCTATAGGATATTTATTTGACTGCAAGTGGACAATATGTTTAGGGAATCAAGTTATTAAGTTTCTCTGGGTATTACAATTATTTTTAGAAAAAAATTAGCCAGTTTAAAAACAAGTAAAGGTGCTAAGCTTAAAAGGTTGCTCACTGTTTATACAACACAGCCAAATGCCTGAAAGGCTATTAGAACTAAAAGCATTTCTGCATGTATTAGCTTAAAAAAATAAATAATTGTTCTTGCACTTTTTGTATCTAGCACATCATTAGCAGGTTTCAAAGTCAGCCACCCGCTGCGTTAAGAGAGGGAGATTCTCAGCAGGAAAGTGTGCAGATGAATCCTTATGAATACATCTCCAAATATTTCTAAAAAAAAATGAGGCTGCTGTTGGTGGAATCAACTCATCTCTAGGTACAGGCCCTTCTATTTACAGCACCCCAACTAGGGCTTAGAAGGAATGCAGACACAATCAGTAGTTCCTTTGCTTCCAGGGGTGGTACCTCAGTCTGTTTTCCTGAGTTTCCCGTATCTGTTAATTACAGGGTCTCCATTCCATTCCCATAGAATCTTCCTTCTGATTCCTGAACTCTTGTCAAAGGCTATGTCAGCTGCCTGGAGAGATTCAAAATGCCAGCACGGCAGACCGTTCTTGCTTCCCAAACCCAGCTGTCTAAATGGATGCTGAATCTTAGGGAAGGCAGACCATTATGACTGATAGTTTTCACTGTTTCCTGCTGAAAGTTATCCAAGCATAAAAATAAAAGGAAAGAGAACGGGAAGACGAAATACCTTATGGTGGCCTAGAAAGTGAATTTGAATAAACCATGTCTGCGTTAACACACTGTGAACAGACAGGCCTGGAAACAGTTCGACTGAAGGATTTGTCGTCGTTATATGAAAAGATTCAACTGCAGGATCCAACCAAGAGGCAAAAACAATAACGAGGGCAATAATGACAGTTATGGGACACATGTTACAGAGCTATGAAAGGAGAGGTAATACATAAAGCAGGAAATCCATAAGCAAAATAAATTATGTTTTATTTTATTCTGTGATCTTTATTCTTTTTATTTTGTGGATGTTTCATGGAGAAAAATTATACTTCTGCTGAGCTCCCTCCCTCCCGCCCTCTCTCTCTGTTTTAAAGCTGAGATTCACTTCATGAAAAAGCTTCCATTGGTGAGAAAAATCTGATTAAGAATTTTCACCCCAGAAGCGCACATGGGCGTCCTTTCAGGCCAACCTGCTTTGTGTTACTTTTGCCTTTAGTCTTTATGAAACGGACGGAAAACATTGCTTTCAAGAGAGGAATTTCGGAAAAATGTCAAAGTCCACGGGCTGAGCTAGCTGGGTAGAAAGCACCATACCTAAAGAGGCTAAAGCGATCTGTATGAACGTCTTGTCTAAACACGCCACGCGCATGCTGGGATCGGAAACGGGCAGATATGGAACACATAATTGGCTGAGGCTGACTCAGTCAGTGGTGGGCCAAGAGCAAAATGGTGGAGTTTGGTATAGAGAATCATGGGTTTGGGAAGCACAACACCGATGGAATTTATAGGGAGAAAACAACCAAATGCGCCGTTTGATGGATGGCAGTGTCATTTCGGCGTTTAAATGGGCCTCTTCCTAATTAAAAAATATCTCAGGGTCTGAAGATTAGATTTTGTGTTCAAACAGCAATTTCATAATGGATTTTTATCACCGTACTAAGTGCAGAATTAGCCGTTTTGAGTCTCTTGCACGGCAAGGGCACTTTGGTCAGGACTTAATATAGCAGAATCAGTAAGCGCCTTGCTTATGGAGCTCCAGAGCTCCCAGATAATTTCTTGTAAAGATAATGTGCTATTCGGAGGCTATTTAGGGCTGGAAGAGGTGGTATAAGATCTTAAAATGAGATTTTAACTGCTATTAAAAAGGAACAAGATTCTCTAAAAACATTTAGGTTAGGAAAGTACCTTCCGTCATTCCCTGGCCTTTGGTACTGCTCTGAGACATCTGGTTTTTACTTGGTCTTTACCCCAGTATACTCACTTGTTGCCAGGAAAAAGAAACTAAGCACGCAGTGTAGATGGTTGCTCTCTACCGGCATTAAGATCTATTTACAAACTGCTGTGGGTGAAACCGTACTCCTCCAAACACAAGGAATAGGAAATAGCAACTCTCTAGAAAAGTATCCGTTTATAAACCGACCGCGTTCTTTATGACCATTGCTGCAGTCTTATGTTAAATTTGCAGTAAAAAAAATATCTTTTTTCAATTTCTTAATTATTTCAGTTTCCTGTCTGTCAAATTTTTATGCTCCAATTTCAGGTGTGGGGAAAAGAAAAAAAAATTAAAAGCTTAGCGTTTTTACCTCTAAACCCACTAATTCAGTAGCCTTGCCTTTAAAGGATAGCTTCATTGATGATACAACAGATGACACTTAGAATTATTCCAAATCCTCTTATAGAGAGCCAACAGTTAGTTCATGAATTGATTAACTAATTAGTTAATGTTTGTGTGCATGCACACACAATGCATATCTGTGTGTACACGCATAGTTACCTTGGCATCCACGTGGAGGGCCGAGGACAGCTTGAGGGAGTTGGTTCTCCCACAAGAGGGCACTGTTGCTCATTTCTGGTCTCTCTGAGTCATTCTCTAGTTTCCTTTCTGACCCTGGAGCTGGGCTTTGAAAACCCATACTCTTTATCAGCCAGCCGGGAAGTGGCTATGCTTTGTTGCTAGGAGAGGCTTGGAGGGATACTGAAGAAGGAAAGGATTCCTGGCCTGGCGTTGACGCTCCCCACTTTCTTCTTCCTCTTGTTGAGGCAGTAAGGACTCTCAAGATGCTCACCTTTTTGGGTAATCCCTGTGTAAGTACAGCACCTGTGTGAGCACTGGTCTTCCTAGAAAATTCAGAAATTCGCACGAGTTCAACAGACAGACTCCCTGTGAGGTTCAGTTACTTCAGTTCGAATTTCTCTGGTGAGGCCTGCTGCCGAGAAGGTAGTTTGAGATGTTTATTGGGGAAAAGAATACCAGCAAGTTTAGGAGCATACATGTGGATGAGGCGCTGCTTTTAAAATATGGTCTCTGAGGATCAAACTGAGATCTTTTGGCTGGCAAGGTCACCACTTTACCACTGAGCTATCTTTTTAGTGTCCTGGATAAGTACTTTTAATCTTATAAATGACAATGTCACGTATGAGACAGATATGAAGTGCTCATTTATCCCAAGGACAAGTTGGTTAGCATCTTGGTCACAGAAGCAAAGACAAAAGCTATATCCACAAAGCAGAGCCCAGTGAATCTAAATCATGCAACTCAGTTTTATGCATCTGTTGACAATAATTCATTAAAAATAAATCATCTAGAGTGAGGGCCAGAATGAACACTAGGAATAAACTGGGGACATGTCTCAGCAAACCATGGGCATGGTCACTTTCCCACTGGGGTCCACTTTTCCTTATTGGACAGTTATGCTCAATGTGTATTTTTAAATATAAAGAGATCTCATCTTAAAGCAAGTAGAAAGTACATTACTCTAACTGTGCTATTACTTGGAAATATTCCACTAGCAGTCATGTTTATACGTGTTTGGGGTGGGACTTTAATGGCATATTTGTGTTGCTGGTAAAACAGAGACACAAAGTGTGGAGAACTGGAAACAGCGTTTCTGAAAAACATAACTACTGATAATAAATCACGGCTTGGCTGCCTTTGACATAATGCCCTTCCTTCCCCTTCCACCTTTTTTAATCCTGAAAGGGCTAATTTGAGATTTAAATATAAGAGGTTGAAAGCAGCTTCAGGCTTTTTCAATTAAAAGTTTTTAGTCTTTAACTTTCTCACTGGAAGAAAAGTAAATCTTTTCTTGAAATTGCTTGACACCAGCCCTAAATGGATGCCGTCATTTTTCTGAAGACCGTATATGATGGCCGGTCCTCATCAAATGTTTCTGCTGGAGGCGAGAGTCTCAGCTCTGTGACCTTAAGGATGGGAAAGGACAGTTTTAGGAAGCATTTATACCTGGTTAACACCTTTTTAGACACTCTATTAGATGTGACAATTTTCCTTTACGTTAAATGGATAAAAGAAAAAAAATAATCAGTCAACCTTTCCTGCTGTTTCAATTAGTTCGTATCCCCTCAATTTTGTTTCCTCTGAATTGCTCCATCAGATGGGCCAGATAAGATTTCGTTATCCAGGGGATCATTTTAAGCTTCTTTTTACTGCAGTTTGTTATTCTTAAAGCTTCAGTGATTCACTATAAAATGCATCTCCATCTGCAGGAAGCAATTCCTAAATTGCTTTACTCAACAAATCCAAAACTGCTAGGCTCACTATAGCACCGAAATAGAAGTGCTTTGGAAAGGGATTACCTTTTGGGGTTGGAAAACCTCTCTGAGACAAGATACAGCACTGAGCCATTGGGCAGATCTCTGATTGCCAGAGTCAACTTCTATTTTTGTATTCTTTTTTTAAAAAAATTTCTTTGTAAGAATCATTTTGAATCGTACTTCATGGGTTTGAGCTATTTTTTGGTTAAAATGTACTTTTTGATTATATGTGTATGAATGCATATGTATGTATGCATGTATGTATACATATGTATGCTTCGAGTTACAGTCTTTGTAGTTCAAACTGAGAATTTATAAGTACCTCAAAATTGTCTTTTAATGGACACATTTAAATATGACTTGCTGTTAAATGGTAAGTATAACTAAATCTTGAATTCATTTCCTTTAAACTCAATTCTTTGTCACCCTCAGACACATATATGCAAAATTCTCATCTCCAGCTTAGAGACATTATTTCTACACAATATATAGAATTTAATTGTTAGTTAAGTTTTACTTTTTAAATCTTCATTAAAGGGTAAAATGTGCAGGAACCTATTAGGCTATCTTTGTTGTCTTAAAATATACTTGAAGGGGAAAATGTGAGAAAGGAACAAGGAGTTGTTTGATAGTTTAATCACACATGGGACGGCAGCGTTATCCTTGGGAATTAGCGAAGGTTGACTCTTCTACAGGAGTTTAAACGGCAAGACACAATTTATCTTAACACCGTCAGCAGTTTTCTTAACCCGATTTAGCCTTTTGCACTAGAAAGAAGAAACGCACTAGGACTTTTAATTGAAAAGAACCTGCAGCTACTTTCAACTCGTGATATCTAAAATTTAGTTATCTTTTTTTTTCTAAAAGGCACGACAAGAAAAAAAAAAGACTCAATAACCTAGAAACTGTTCAAGAGTTGTTTATATTCAGAAGTGTTGTTAGCAACTGCCCCGACTCCATGGGAACCATTAAGAAGGTAGGTCACAGCATATCCAACAGACTATTTGAAGGGTACTTGTTACAAATAATTTTGCTCAAATCTCCAGTAACTGTTTTCATGTAACTAGTGCTTATAGGGCCTACAAGAAACATCAGGGGGTCAAGGTGCCGGACACTAATCCTGATGATCTGAGTCTCCTCCCCAGGATCCAGTGGGTAGGAGAGAACCGACCTTCAAGTGTTTCTCACAGATGCATCTTTTGCTGAATGTAGAGAAGACCCATTGTACTGTGCTGTGCTGAAGTTCCTATGAGGTGTCCATAATCCTCTGCGAGGAACAAAGAAGACGGTCCACCATTAATTCTACTGTACTCAAACCAGAGCCAGTCTGCTTTTTGTCCCCATTCCTTATCAACGCTCTTATTAAGGAAACATTTACTGGACTTCTTCCCTTGAGACTGAAACCGACTCAGCATAGAAAGTGCTATAAAAGAGCACAGCTGAAGGTTTTTTTTTTTCTGTTTTATATTTTATTTATTTGTGTGTGTAGGTCAGAGGACATCTCTCTCTCTCTCTTTTTTAATTGGTTATTTTATTTATTTATACTTCAAATGTTATCCCCTTCCCTGGTTTCTCCTCCGGAACCCCCCTATCCCGTCCTCTCTCCCCCTGCTTCTATGAGGGTGCTCACCCAGCCACCCACCCACTCCCACCCCATTATGCTGGCATTAACCTACACTGGGGCATCGAGCTGTCACAGGACCAAGGGCCTCTCCTCCCATTGATGCCCAACAAGGTCATCCTCTGCTACATATGCAGCTAAAAGCCATGGGTCTCTCCATGTGTACTCCTTGGTTGGTGGTTTAGTCCCTGGAACCAATGGCAGGAATTGCTGCCCGATGACTATGTAATAAGGGAATAAATTACACGTGATGGATTTTAGAAAAAAATCATAGAAATGATTAACAACAAATACTTTATTTAAAATATTGCAAATATGAAAGAAATTAATGTGAGATTTTCACCACTAGAAAAGATGTTTAAAGTTAACAATGGAGCTTTCCTACTCAGACTTTTCTTTACCTTTGAGTCTTACCCAGAAACTTGACTAAATAGAGATTAAATTTGAGACAGGGAGTGTAGCTTTCAAGGAAGATCAGGCACTTACTGGGCCCTCTGAATGTTATCTATCTCAGTCAGGGTGTAGTTACATGGGTTTATACTCACGTAAAAATTCACAGAATACTTGAGATTAATGCACTTTTCTGTATTTAAGTTAACCTTAACTATTTTCTTAAAAACAATAAAGCGTTGATCTAGTTTGTATTAAGTTTCAATAACTTTATGAGTTTTAAGAATAAAAAGATGTATTCCAAATTTGATCGCCTATCAAATTTTATTTCTGAAATATTACCTAAGGATTATCTTGAATACATGTTTGCCCTAAAGTTAAGAAAAATGTTCCTTATTAACAAGATAAAAATTAGTTGATATTGTGAAAATTCTTGGAGAGGTCTGGCCTTTCCTTCCTGAGTACATGAAATTGCAAAATAAAACTTTTGTTCGTGGGGAATAGGTATTGATTTGAAATACCCTATCAATCATTATGGCAATGATTTATCTTAAAGACTTTGCATTGGTCCTGCTGAGACATACTACCTCTGCTATATGAAACACTTTCAGCTTTATGGGATTTGTACTTGCCTGTTCTAACTATGTGGGTATCATGGTAAATTACGTGATCAAATTAGCACCCATTTAAGTAGAGTTTCTAAATAGGAATCTAGTATCTTGTAATATCTTAATCAGGGATTGCAAGTTTTATAAGGAGTAATTAAGCCTTTTTGTGCTGCAGTGGTTATATTCTTATTCCATTAGGTACTGAAGGCCTGGGATGATTTCAATAGTGTTAGGAGAAATCTCAATTCTGGCCTAGCAGGCTGTTGCTTCTGTGCATAATTTGAGAAGCTGGATGCTCTCCAGTCTAGAAATATGTGTTTATTGATGTCCATACGAATCTGTCCTCAGTGCTTGAAACTTCTGAGGAGGGAAATTAAAAATTCTTCTCATACATTAAGGACTACTTCATTACCATCTTCTTGTCCTTTTCTAGAGGGAAATTTTTTGATACATTGATGCCATTTATATATTCATCCATGGATCCAAAAAGTAGTTCCAAGGTCTAGGGGACCTCAGAAGTAGAAAATTTGCCTAGCATGTGAAAGAATTTGGGTTCAATTCCTAGCATCCTGATATGAGTTAGGCTGGCCTTTAGGATAGGAAGGAACAGAAAGCACATTTCTACCTTGTCAAGATATTAGTATAAGATAGAAGGTACTAAAATTAGTTTTGTATCAGAATATCTATAGAAAATTCAGGCCAGTAAAAGAAAGTTAGGGGATAGAAAGTGGGCATGTATATATTTGACTACAATCTTAAGATGATGGTGATGCATCTTTCATGGCTGGGCTTCTATTCATCCACCATGTTTCTGTCACAGGGGACTAAACTTTTATGGTGAGCTAGGTTTCTTCAACATTTTTATAGTTTTTCTTTAGACATTCTTTGGTTAATTTCATACATGAATATAGTGTCTTATACACTCCTGCTTTGCCCTATAACTCTAAGATCCCCCTACATTCTTCTTCCAACTTTGTCATTGTTGTTGTCTTCTTCCTCTTCTTCCTCCTCCTCCTCTTTCTTCTTACTTATTCTTTCTTCTTCTCCTTTCTTCTTCCTCTTCATCTTTCTTCCTTCTTCTTTCTTCTTTGTCTTCTTACTCTTTTTCCCTCCCCCTTCCTTCCTTCCTTCCTTCCTTCCTTCCTTCCTTCCTTCCTTCCTCCCTCTCTCCCTCCCTCCCTCCCTCCCTCCCTCCCTCCCTCCCCTCCTCCTCCTCCTCCTCCTCCTCCTCCTCCTCCTCTTCCTTCTCCTCCTCCTTTCTCTCCTTCTTCATATTGGGGAACATCCACTGGAACATGAGAAACTACCACACAATACAAACTCTCCTGTTAAAAGTTGCTATCAACTGCAAGTACCTTCTCAGTAAGCTGCAGGACCTTTTTTACTCTGTGCTGAAATATTGACTATCTTGGTCTTGTTTAGGTCTTAAGCCAACAACCACATCTGCTATGAGTTCATGAATTCAGTAACTCTGTCATGCTCAGAAGACATTATTTTGTAGCAATCACTTCTGACATCTGGCTCTTACATCTTTCCACACCTTCTTCTTCAGTGGTTCCTGCATCTTGAAGGTGAAGGCATGTGATAGCTCATTTACACTAGAACACTTCACAGTCACTTATACGCTGTATTTTGACCAGTTGTGAGCCTCTTACACCACATAAAGACAGTTTTTAATGAGGGGTAAGAGTTGCACTAGTCTATGGATACAATAATAATTATTTAGAAGTTAGTTTGACACTATCATTTAACAAACTAATATAAGTAGAACCTATAACCTCCAAAGCTCTGGGTTCTTGGTCAGTTTTACAATACCAGGATGTGCTCCCTTTTGTGAAATGGGCCTAAAGTCCAATTGGAAAGCTGTTGGCATTGCTCATGACATTCACTCTACTGTTACAGAAACATACATATCTTGTTGGGTTGGTCATTGTTGTAGTTCATATGATTTATAGCTGGGTAATAATGTTCTTTGATTTTCTTCTCTGGGAACCTCAGAACACCCTCTGGCACAGTGTGAGGTAGTCATCACGGTGATATTTTTATTTGAGCACCAGATTTATTTCTCCATGTCTGGCAATCAGAATGTGTAGTGTCTTCAGCAGTAGGGTCTTATCATCATGTTCTGGGGAGTCACCAATCAGAATAGCAATAATCCATATTGTTTTTATGGTCTTTGGAACCTTCTCCACTGAACGACTCGATGGGGCATGTCCCAGGCTTGGTACTGAGCTGTTTTGTTTGGGAACTTATGATTTCTGAGAGGAACATTATTCCTCCATGTAGAGAAACCCTAGTTAAACTCACACATGCATACATACATACATGCACACATACATGTAATTTTAGGAAGCATAAAGCAGTAGGTTTCCATATGGTTCTTTCAAGCATCCTTACTGTTATTTATTCTTCCTCCATTCTCTGAGCTACCTTCTATTTCCCTCCCAACTCAAACTTTCTCCCATTCTTCACTTTTCTCCAGGGATGCTCTTTTTGTCTTATCTCACCTGCCTCCTTCATGGCTTTTTGTTTCATGGCTTCTGTAGGTGCTTCAAATAAACACAAATCTAAAGATTTGAGCCTAGGATCTACATGTGAAAGAAAATGTGTAGTGTTTGCATTTCTAGACCTGGATTACCATGGTCAGTATAATATGTTCCAGTACCATTCCATTGCAAACTTCAGTGTTCTTTACAGCGGAATGGAATTCAGCTCTGTATATGTACCACATTTTTACTATCCATTATTTAGTTAGTGGACATATAGGCTGATTCCACCTCTTAGCTCTTGTGACTAGAACAACTATGAATATGGGAGAGTTGGTTATTTCTGTAGTATGATATATACCCTGTAGTGCTATAGCTGGGTCATATGATAGAACTATTTCCAGCTTTCTGGTGACCCTCCACATTGACTTCTACTATGGCTGCATTAGATTCCCTTCCTACAAATCTATTCCAGCATCTGCCATTGTTATTACTATTATTATTATTATTAAGCTTGACCCTTCTGATTAAAGTAAGATAATATTTCAAAGTAGCTTTAAGTTGTATTTCCTCAATTGCTAAGGATATTGGACATTTTAAATATTTTGCTGCTCTATATATTTCTTGTTTTAAGAACTCCATGTTCAGATTTAAAGCTCAGTTTTTTGATTGGACTGTTTGTTTTCTTGGTGTTACTTGTGTATTCTAGATATTAATCTTTGATTGGATGTCTAGCTGAAAATTTTCTTCAACTCTGTCAGCTTCCTCCACACTTTATTGACTGTTTCCTTTGCTGTGTAGAATCTTTTTTAGTTTCACGAGGCCCCATTTTTTTGTTTTATTCCTTAAAAAAGATTTATTTATCTATTTTATGTATATGAGTGCTCTATCTGCATGCCAGAAGAGAATATCAAATCCCATTACAGATGGTTGTGAGCCACCATGTGGTTGTTGGGAATTGAACTCAGGGAGGTCCCCCTTTTCAAATGTTGCCTGTAATTCCTGAGTGAATGGAGCCTTGCTCAGAAAGTCTTTACCCATGGCTATATGTCTTCAAAAATTTTAGATGTAAGTATCGGTCACAGTTGTACCCTGAGGAGAATATTCTTTTACTGAGAATGATGTATAGTTTATGTCAAAAATATTTGTAGAACAATTAAGGAATGGATCATGTCTCTAACTGTTCAAGCTCATTGGTCGTTCTGGCTAAGCAGCTTACATGGGGGTAGGATTTGGTCTATACAACAACTTGAATGTTGTTATCAGTTATCAAGGTAAGCAGAGAAACCTGATTGTCAGTATTTCTTGTCATCCTCAGTGCACTATGATTTCAATATTGAATACTGAACAATAGAAAAGTGTCTGTTGTTTACTGACCAGGGTAACACCAGGATTGTCTTAAACCTATTTTGTTTAAAACGGAATATTGACACATTCAGAGAGCTTTCCATCTCCTTCTGAGAACATATTACAGGATTAAAACTGATACATTTTATGAGTATGTTTGAAGAAGTGCCATCTGCAAAAAACAAAGCAAACCCAACATAAAATCAGGTTGCAATTCAGAATGCCTTAGGTTTTACAGAATGTATGAGAAGAGGAAAAACTATGTGTGTTTAGTTTTACAGTAAGCAGAAAAGATAATATTTCTTTAGATCATTTTAAGCATCTAGAAGAGTACAGAAGGAAGCAGTGCTAGGCTAGTTTCAGCACAGCATAATTTCAAATGATAAACTCTTTAGGGGATTTGCTAATAACATTATAACAAGATGATGAGGTACTGAAGCGGTTAGCTTCTTTATCAGTGTCTCAGAGCACTTCAATCTATACACTGACCTTTTATTCTGGCTGTTACCTTAACTGTGCCTATCACACATTTTTTTGGGAGATGGCTATAAATTATGAAAGGTTGAAAGTGTCCCCAAAAGTGTTAAATCACAAGGTTTAAAACTGAGTGTTGACATTTTTCAAAAGTGCAAAAAAAAAAAAAAAGTGCAGTAGCAAGACTTTCCGAGTATTGAATATCACCATGGAGAGAAACTGTGCCTCAGAGAATTAAATGTGTGGACGGAGAGTGAAGCAACTTTTATGCTTGGTGTAAAAGGTTGTTTTCTGACTCTTTGCTAATGGGACGTAATTAAGTATTTAATTGCTCTTACTCTCCTTCAAATCAGACGTTGGCAGGGCAGGTAGGTCAGGACACTGTCTGGCTCATTTATTACAATAAGAAGCAAACAGCTGACCTAGAAACAGATCGACAGAACAAGGACCCACCAGAGAGACAGCATCTGCAGTCATAAACACCAGTGAGATATTAATATCAACTCCGAATATGTAAATGCACAACCTTCTTTCTGAGTCCAGTTTCACAGTTTTGTGTTAAGCATGACTATGAGATTAGACCCAGAGAGAACCTTACACAAAGGAGAAATTAAGGTGTTTTTGTTAGCTTTTGAAAATAGACCACGGCTGTTGTTCATAAATATTTGATGACCATCCCTTTTAAAAGTTAGAAAGCATCTTTTTTCACAATTTTAGCTATTTCCTTTTGTGTCAGTTGTTAGGTTCCCCCAAAGCACATGAAGATGCTGCAGTGTGAGTCGTATCTCATTCTCTTTTCTTGTTGGATACAGGAGGAAATAGGGCTCAGTTATCCAATCAACATTTTATATTTTAGGTGACATAAATATCACTTAACATCTGCTTTCAGGACCATATATGAAGTCACCACAGTAAGATTCATCCAACTCTACGAAGTGACTGAAGATCATTTTCTGACATAAAATGAATACAAAGAATCTTAATCTGTAAACGAATGATTTGTAATGATTCCTCCTACAGTACATAGAAGGATCTGTTTGCAAGACCTTGTAATAAAATAAAGGCAGTAACTTGAGTGTAGACCTAGTGGACCCAACTAGCTAACCCGTCTGTATCATTTTACGTGTCCACATGAGCCAGAGTCATCAGAGAGGAGGGAAGCTCAATTGAGAAAATGCTTCTGTAAGACTTACTTGCTTGCAGAGCTGTAGGGCATTTTCTTAATTAGTGATTGGTGGGGAAGAACCCATATAATTTGAGTGGCGCTATACCTGGGATTGTAGTCCTGGGTTCTATAAGAAAGCAGGTTGAGCAAGTCATGAAGAGCACGTCAGTAAGCACTTTTCCCCCAATGACCTCTGCATCAGTTCCTGCTCTGCTTGCGTTCCTGTCCTGATTTTCTTCAAGAATGAGCAGCAGTATGGAAGTGTAAGCTCCCCAAGGTGCTTTGGTCATGGTGTTTTATGAAAGCAGCAGTAACCCAAACTAGGATAACTGCATTTTTTCTTTTCTGATCTCAGTAAGATTTTGCTCCCTGTCTACATGACAACTACTAATAAGATGTACTCTAACCAACTTATCGCTTAACTGCATAAATAGTCTCCACTATTCCTGACTTTAAAAATGTTATAAACTCATCTTCTACTAATCTAAACCAAGGCCTTAATTCTTCCTTCAATGATGTTTTGAACCATGTGCCATTCCTAGTACCTGCACATCTCTGCTCAGTGGTCCTACTAAGCTTTATCTCTGCTTAGCCCATCCTACCCTGAAAGCCTTCCTCACCTTCTGATAGACAGTTGTTAGTCTTTAAGAATGAGACTGATTGGTCCATCCTTTTTCTACGATGATTTACATAGACTTACCAAATTCTCTCTTACTCAATGACACCTAATTTTACTCTTAGTGCTTACCATACTCTCAGACTGTGGTCTGTGTCTGTCCAAAGAAGAGCTAACAGGTGAACTCAAACATTAGTCTTTGATAATTTTTTAAATTTGTTCTCACAGTTTTACGGTTCCAGTCACTTTCTTTGTAACCTTGAGTTCCCACCTATATATCAATTCAGGACATTTCTCCTGAGTACCAAGGTTTATGACTATGTATGTATGTGTGTATGTATGTGTGTATGTGTGTATGTATGTACTTTTATTCTTCTCTCATATATTACATCTTGACTTCAGTTTCTCTTTGCTCTCCTTCCTTCTCCCCACCCCAAATTCACACCTCCTCTACCTCCCCTCTGAAAAGAACAGGCCTCTCAGGGACACCAACCACACACAGCATAATAAATTACAATATGGCCTGACATATACCATCTCATCAAGGCTGGATGACACAACGCTGTTGGTGGAAAAGAGTCCTACAAGCAGGCAAAAGAGTCAGAGACAGCACCTGTTCCTACTGTCAGGAATCTCATAAAAATACCAAGCTACTCAGTCATAACATATATGCAGAGGACCTAGGTCAGACTCCTACAGGCTCCCTATCTCTGTAAACCTCTAGGTCTTAAAAGCTGTACTTTTCGTGCACCATAGTACCCATGGATCATTTGTTTACAACTCAGGGTTCTTTATGTGTTCCTTCACTGTCATGTACTGCTCTCGACTCACTTCATACATCTAATTCTTATGTATTAACCACACCTATCTTCTTGCTTATCTTTTAATAGATTTTATTATTAGAGCAAGTTTATGTTCACAAACTAGTTGAGAGAAAAGTACAGTGTTCATATGCAATAGCTCCTATCTTCACACTCTTGGATGCACTACTCTCAAGGTCCCACACTGGTGTATTTGTTAGAGCTGATGAATCTATAGTCATACGGCTTTGTCGCTCAAAGTCCACACCTTACATTACAGTTCACACCTGGTGTTATCCATTTTACAAGTTTTGAAAAATATATAGTAACATATGTTCACCATGTAATAATATTCAGAATATTTTTCTTGGGTCTGAAAGTTCCCCTTTCTTTGTGTAGTCACACATCCCAACCCCTTACCTCTACCAATAACTCACCTACCTACCATATCCACGTGTTGGACATTTCCAGGATGCCACACAGTTTGAGCTATGAATGTAATCTTAAGTGAGTGGCCTTTTTCACTTAGCACATTTCAGTTCAGTCCACAAAATATCAGGTCCTAGTTAATGGAAACTATGAATTTTACCATGTATTCATTCAATTTGTGTAAACTACCCATCTTGAGATGGGAGAGCTCATTTAGAATTATTTGTGTAGAATTTGTCACTAAAAGCATCCTTATAGGAGGAAAATAGATTATGATGGTTTGTCATGCTTTTATTTGTGGATCATTACAATAAAATGTTTTTATTTCTAAAAAAAAGGAAACAGAGTGTTACCATGGAGGCAGAAATTGAAGAAACATACTTAAGCCAAATAATTATGGAAGCTACCATACAAAGGAGAAGGAAGGCCTGGATTCTTTCTGGGAGCTTCCAGAGCAGGCCTGTCAATGATATGTCCTTGATTTCATTTTAGTAAAACTTATTCTGGACTTGTGTCATCTAGGACTTTTAAAGTCACTAAATCTCTAGAAATTAGTTATAGTCACCATAAGAAACAAATACAAAGCCCTAGTGTTTAAGCACTGGGTCCAGAGGTACAGATGTAATTGCATATGGGGCATTAGTCTTGACCTGTTCATGTGATATGTTGGCTGGGATGAAGGTATGCTTTAGAATATGACAGTTTTGTACATCTCAGTGATCAATATGGAGCGAGCATAGGTTGTGAAGGAAGGAAGGTGTGAAAACTGGGAGAACATTAGATGTCACTCATGGAGTTGGAAGGAAGTTTGAGCTGTGATGGTGGTAGTACCCCCATAAAGGAGAGGCTAGAGCTTAGGAGTCTTTTCTGCAGTGAAACTAAGAGCCATAGAGTCATCCCTAGTAATGTCACATTGTGAATGTCTGGGTTTCCTTTCCTGAACCAGAGCATTTTTGTATAAACATTTGTTTAACACTCATGTTACTCTTCTGAAAGCAGGCTTCTATGTAGTCTTTTTTTTCTGCTTTGTTTTTGATTTCTGCCTTTTCTTTTCTGAGATAGGGCCTTGCAGTGTAGATAAGACTGGCCTCGAACTAACTGTGATCTTTTTGCATTCTGCTCGCTGCCATGATAGGCATGGACCAACAAACTTGGACTTTGACCATTTTTTTAAACTTTTTCTTTGAAGGTATGAATCTGACTGAATAGCCCAGAGACATAGGGTAGAACCAAATACAACAGGTCTTTAATAAGATCAATGAAATGACTACTAATGATATTTTGCTATCCTTATAGACCAATGCTTTGTCCAGTTGTTATCAGAGAGGCTTCTTCCAGCAACAGATGGGAGCAGATACAGAGACCTACAACTAAATATTATGTGAATAGGAAGTCTAAATTGAAGGTCTCCATTGAGTTCCTCTTCTAGGAGCTTGGGGAACCCGATGGAAGTGGGGAAAAGATTATAGGAATCAGAGGGGATGGAGGACAATAGGAGAACACAGGCCACTGAGTGAAGTAAGCAGAGCTCATATGGGCCTTCAGAAACTGAAACTGCAAGCACACAGACTACATGGGGCTACCCTAGGCCTTCTGAATAAATGCTGTGGTTCTTAGCTTGGTGTTTTTGTAAGACTCCTAACATTGGAGCAGGGGTATTTTTGACTCTTGAGCCTTGTCTTGGGTCTCTTTTCTTTCTATTGGGTTGCTTTGTCCAGTCTTGGAGTGAGGGGTTGTGCTTTGTTGTATTGTATCTTGTTTTGTTGGGTTTGGTTGTTTTTTGGTCTTCTGGAGGCCTGTTCATTTCTGAAAGAAAGTAGAGAGGGTGTGGATCTGGCGTAGAAGGGAAGTGCTGGGAGAATGGGAGAGAGGGAAAATTGTGGTCAGGATGTATTGCATGAGGGAAGAATCTATTTTCAATTAAAAAATAATTGAAATGTATGGATCTATGGAAAATGAACTAATACAGAAATATGTGTCACACACACAACTTCCATCAAGAACATCAAGAAGCAATTCCTCATACAATGATTTAACTTTAGGTGGATAATGAGTCAAATTATTATTCACAGACATGACTCTCTAATTATTAAACCTCTGAGAAGAGGTCATAGTAGATAATAAATTGATGGTTTTTTCTTTTTTTTTAAATTATCAAATGAACTACTGAGATTAAGAAGGGATGAATGAGGGTGTTTTAAGTTTACGTTAAGTCTTTAGTTGTGCGTGTAGCAGTTGGGTATGTGAACATGTGTATGTATGGGAGCTCTCAGAGGCCAAAAGAGGGCTTTGGATCCCATTGAGCTAAGTTGTTAATGCATCATGCTAAAGAATAAGTGCAATTTTGTTCCAAGACATAAACATGGATTCACCAGCAGCCTGCTTTGTATTCCTAATATTAAATAATTAATGAAAGCTCAATAAATGTCAAGCAAAAGCAGTGATGATCTTCCTATGAGTTAAGCTGAGTATAATTACAATAAAAAGAAAATGCAGATTAATACATGTACTGTTGGACATTGGTTCTTTGAGAATAGACAGATCAGGAATGATTAATTGGTAATTAATTTTCAGAGAAGAATCTTTAGCTTCTAAACTAGATAATAATATAGAGGCTCTGTTAAATGCTATCTATTTATCCTCGCCCACTTCTAAGAATTGTCATGGTCAGCGGCTAGTACACTTTTAAGAATATTCACTTTATGTGGTGAGTTGGAGTGGAAACAAGACCCACAGGTAGATCCTGGGGTCACACTCCTTTCTGGGATCCATCAACAGCTCCTGTTGACATTGAGACTGATATCAAATTCTTCACTTGGGATGTAAATGATTCCATTAGATAATTCTGGATTTGTCTTTTTGTTTCTTCCACAACATGTACCCCTGCTAGAAAATGACTTTCAGGTTTACAAAATAGCTAGTGATACGTATAGTAAAGCCAGATGTAAAGGTTTTGCTATGTACATCACTACACCCATACTTCTTTCTATACCCACAATAGTTTGTTTCTTTTTCCAATGCCTAGATAATTCCTGTTTACTCTATACGACTCATTTACTTTACTCATTTTGGGGAATGTTCTCTGATCCCACTGCTATGGATTCTCCATCACAGCAGTGACTTCAAGAGCCTCTCACTCTGGCATAGACATTCTGCTGGTTTGCTTAGTTGTCAGGTCCTTTAGAACAGAGACAGACCCACACACTTTATGTATTTGAGTAGAGTGTTTGCCTTACTGTAAACACTTGATGAATACTTGCCAAATAAACAAATGGGCTTCTTAGGCATAAAAGAGGATATTCAGTGGTGGATGGATAGTAGACGACCCTCTTTGTTCATTTTGACTGAAACCTTTATTTATAGTATTGGATCATTTTTCTAAGACAGAGAACACCAGGCTGCTTAGTTTTGTTGGTTGACATCCATCCTTCTTCTCCTCCCCCAACCCCTGCCTCGGCTGCTTTGTAATGAAAGAAGAATCAGACACAGCTATTGAGGTTGCTTTGCAGTATCCCAGAAAGTAATGTTTGATTGGAGTTTTTTTTTTTCCAGGCTGATATTCCTTTTTTAGTATAGTTATTTTAAAAAATAATGTTTTTAATGAAATTGAACAGCTTACAGGGCTTACTTATTTATTTTTCTTCAGAACAGAATAGCAATAAAAATGCATTAGTAGATGGCTATGCTTGGTATATTAAAGTATATACAATTTTTGGTGGTGCCCTGCTACAAAATGCCCTTTCTTTATAATAAACTTTATTATCTACTAACAAATACATACAATGTGGGTCAACATAAGAAAAATAAAGTTAAGCCTAATTTTCATAGTAGCAAACAGGAAAATAGTACTTCTTCTAGAGCTCACAATATCTCATATGCTCAGATCTGAAGCAGATCCCAATGGTTGAGACTACACACATATATGACAGAGGTCAGAGGTCCTCAGTGACTTACCAATAGGTGTCAGAACCTGGACATAGGTACAGAGGAGATGTGAAGGAGCCTGGTGGAAAGTTAAAATCATGAGAAGAGTTTAAAAATCATGTAAGGTATTAATGAGTACTGAGTGTACAGGCAGACCCACCAGTAGAAAATGAAATACGTGTTGACTTATTAGGAAACATATTCTGTGCAGTATTTTGCTATGACGATATAAGCTAGGAAAAGGAAGGGTGATCTGCAGGAAGGTAAGCATAAGCTAAAGCAAGGAAAATAGCAATTGGATAGCAGCGTCTGCTTATCTGGGGAGGGATAGTCTTTATAGATGCAGTCTAGGCACATAATGGAACAACAAAGCAGCCATCTTGGGGGTGGAAAATAGAATCAGAGCTATTGCAGCATATTACCTGAAAAGGGCAGCCTGTAATAACAAGCTCTTGAGACATACAAAGAAACAAAAAAGGCATAATGTAATCATGGAAGAAAAGCAATGAGTAGAAATTATTTTTAAATACTCTTGGGTATTGAATTTGGCACAGAAAGAGTTAAAATGCTATTATAAATAGGTTCAACTAAATAAAGCCAGGTACACTTCAGAGATAAATATAATAATCATTCTGTTGATGAAACACCCCAACAAAGAGGTAAAAGTTATTTTTATGTCCAATGGATTTTATTTTAATACTAAAATATATTTTTAACTGAAATAGAATTATATCTCACTGGGAGAAGAAGAATTAGCCTCTTCAAGGGAAGATTCTCATTAATTAATGGTTGTCCAATGTAGAGTAGTCAACCTTGAATAGCCTATACACATCACCAAAAAAATAGACTCATAAAGTTGTATTTTGTATACACATACATGAATACACACAATTGAAAATATGACATACTAGAAAGAGGACTAAAGGAACTTCAAGATATATTGATAAAATTATACAAATTAAAAGACAGAACCACAATGACCCTGATAGATTCTTCTGCACATATGCCTAAAAGAACTCTAAGATTTACCATAATGATACCTGCACATTCATATTTACTGCTGCTTTAGTCAGAATAGAAAAAAAAATGCTACCATCCTTCATATCCATCAACAGACCAATGAATAGAGAAATTGTGGCCCATCTACCCAAGGGAATTCTATTTAGCAAAAAAGAAAAATGAACTCCTGATATATGCAAGAAAATGGATAGAACAGGAGTCTTTGTCAAGGAAAACAAGCCACATTTAGATGTACAATTTTTACCTATTTTCTTTTATGCATGGAACATAGGTGTGTGCCTGTATGTATGTGTGTTTGTGTGTGCTGTGAGTGTGCATGTGCATTTGTGTGCCTGTGAGTGTGTGTGCCAGTTAGTGTGAATGCGTCTGTGAGTGTACATGTGTGCATGTGCATACATGCGTGTGTGTGTTTGTGTAGAAAAGGGTCCATGAGAGGAAAGGAAGGAAACTTAAGGAGGAGGCACAAGGAAAGAGAAGTGAAAGAATTGAGACACAAAACCACAAGAGATTATGGAGGAGCATCGAAGCGGACTAGCAGTAGAGGGCTACAGATGAAGGAGGGTAGTGAGAGTGGCTGGTGTACAGGAACTAAGTACAAGACAGATATGTTCCCATATATGTATGAAAAGGCCTTAATTTTCTATTAGCTTTTATGATAGTTTAAAAGTTAAGGTAAAACTAAGACTAGGCTTTAAGAAAAGATAAATAAAAAGTTATTCAAATGTGAATAATACAAGAAGAAGACCAAAGTAGAATGAATATAATCTCAGAAATACGCGAGGTGATACAAGTTATACAGACATATCTCTAATGAATCAAGGAAAAGAAATAGAGGAAAAGCATAGACATTTTTGAGGGAAAAAATGGGTCAAGTTTTGAGTCTTACCAAAATACCAATTTACAAATCTAAGAAGTTTAATGAGTCTCAACTGGGATAAACATAATGTTATTTAGACCTAGACCCAACGGAGAGAGGAGTCTGACAAACAGCTGACTTCATCAGGGACAGTCCACAGCAGATCATGTAGAACAAGTATTCGGTTGAGAAGAGTACTCTCTGTTATGTTTGCTAACCAAGCACTCCGTGTACCACAAAACAATGTTTCAGAATAGTAGTGATGAGCTGGCCTGGGTCACAGGGGTCGCTAGTGTGTTTAGCATATGTGAGGCTCTGGGTTCAATTTTTAGCATGAAAAAAATGAATATATAGAATAGAAAACTTTAAATTTGAATTAGAATGAGCGAGAGCAAAGTGAACCATTATAGATACAGGCTGAGGGGGCTTAGCAGTAGTCATATGGAATGATCTTGTTCAGGCTGAAAGAGGACGGTTTAGGTAATAATATGAGTTATCAAGGAAGAAATAAAGACTGTTCAAAACTGTGTCCAGATGTGTGGGACTTGGGAAGGGTGAGGTAGGCAGATTACAGGCTCAAGACCAGCATGGGCTACAAAGTGAGGTCCTGAAAAACAAACCATAGTAAACACAAAGGAGATCATGAAAGACTCTATATCTTTATCTTTTCTTTATCATTTCTTCTTTATCAGTTTCCGAGACAATTGATAGAGCAGAATTTCTAGACCTGAATAATTAAACACATGCAGAGATGTGTCTAGCAGTCATAGCAGAAAGGTTTGGGACAGAAAAAAATGCACTGGAGGGCAAAGTAAGATATTTTATCACAATTATGTTATTATTCTGAAAGCTTGATGGGATATAATTCCTAGACATCCCTAAAAAATAGTACATGTGACATCGTTTAAAGCCTACAGGCAGATCTGAATGATGTTTTAGCAAGGACTTATTTAGCATAGAAGAAGGCATAAACAAGGAATAGAATTATGTGGAGAGAGAGAGAAAGAGAGAGAGAGAGAGAGAGAGAGAGAGAGAGAGAGAGAGAGAGAGAAGAGAGAAGAGAGGAGAGAGGAGCAGGGAGGTTCAGAGGGATACAACAGCATGTGGATCTTTAGTGGAAGAACAATGGGAGATCTCAGACTGTGGGACAAGACAGCCAGTGAGGCATGGGCCAGGAGTGGAAGCACAAAGATGTGTAGAAAGGAATTAGAGTAGATACCACCAGGGAGAATAAAAGAGCAAGTGGGATTGGAAACGGGTCTATAAGTGTTGATTATTATGCATTTAATGTATAGCTAGACTTCCTGGACACGCATTTCTACCATGACAGGGATAACCTCACAGGTGTATTTGCAGTGGAGAGAAGAGAAAGGCATGGGATTTGAGGTTATGTTCAGTTGGTGCATCAAATTTAACCTGAATATGAACTCTAAGCTGAGTATGGATAGGAGAAGAATAACTCTATTAATACACATGTGACAAAATAATAGGGTTATTTGCTTGGGGAATGCATGGATTTATGAAACATTACAAAAACAAGGGAGTAGAAATAAAAAAAATCACACAGTGGAAACTAGGTGTGACTGTCATAGAGTGGGAGACTGTAAGATGACAATGAATGAACGAGTATGGATTCAGATGACACTTAGATACTATTTTTACATTGCTGATTCTCTGTCTAAAATCAGTACTGTTGAGAAAGCAAGACAAGGCAGCAGTCTGTCCTGATGGTGGCCAACCAAGCTCAGCCATGGCAGCCACTGGGAAGTCGGCGAACTTCATCTTTTTTAGCCTGTGTGTAAGGCAGAGGCCTTCCCATGACCATAGCTATGCTCACCTGGTTCACCCATAGCATCCCCTACCAGCCTCCTTTACGTGGCTCTTCTCTCTGCTTGCAGATGTCTTCATTCACTATGGACAGTATCTGGTTCCAGAATGCTTTGTGTCACTTCAGTGGAAATAACTTGAGCACTAATCATTTGCTCTTCACTTCACAATGATTTGACCCTTGGCCATCATTCATGTACTTCCTGCTTCTATAGAAACAATGTGGATATTTCATACAGATGAAATACAATAGGTAGACTCCTGTGTCTACCTCTGGCTTTACAAAAAAAAATAACTTAGTGTCATTCATGCTTCAGTACTTTGTTTCTGTGAATGTAGAAAGGTCTTTGACATGAAGGCTATTTTTAGAGAGGATGTAGCCAGTATCATAAAAGTAATTCTGAGAATAAAATACAACAGGCTGACTCAATGACAATCGGCAGAACTTTCCAGATGAACAGATACAGACAATCCAGTATGTACACATGGTGGATTTTTTTCCAGGACACCGAGACCAGAAAAGCACCATGTTGGGCAAAATAAATGAGGCTCAGAGAGACAAATACTTCATATTTATGATTTATGTGAAAACTACATTGAAAAAATATATAAAAATAAAATAGTCCTTCTTTGAGAAGACTGTCATAGCAGTGCAAAAGTTGACAATCTTGGGTGAATATGGTCCAATTGACCATATGAGATGAAGCATTTTATCTCATATATTAATAAAATACCCAAAAAAGAACTGTGATACTATTAATTAGGTGATAAAAAGAACTGTGATACTAATTGTGATACTATATTTACTGTGATATTATATCGGGTTAAATTGTCTAATCTGGTGAATTAGAATGTGACATTTTCTTCTGGTTTTTACACTAATTCCTATCAAGAGATCTTACTAAATCATAGCATTTCTCAACTCAGAACTCCTTTATTAAGGAGTAATCTTTGTCCTTGCGGCCTGGTCCACTGCTGATCTCTTTCTTCTGGCCCCAGTAGCTACCTTATTTATCTGTGTCAGTATCCAAATATTGCTCATAATATTCTGGTTGAGAGACGTTCTTCTTCCTGATTTTAACGAGGACACTTAAAATTAATCACTACTTCACTAAATTTCCGAAGTTCATTTGACTGCTTTCATATTTTAAAAGTGACATATGTCATCTATACATAAAAAAGAGAATATGTGCTGTTTTTTAGGGTTATCATTATGTGGTGAATCTCTAACTTGTTATGAAGAGCTGAGAGAGTATGGGTCAGGGAGATTGTACACAAACCCAACTATATCCAGTTTTCCCCATTACAAACCACAGTGACTTTTTAAGACCTTAGATGGCATAGAGCTTTTAATAATTTATTTACCTAGCCGGGCGGTGGTGGCTCACGCCTTTAATCCCAGCACTTGGGAGGCAGAGGCAGGTGGATTTCTGAGTTCGAGGTCAGCCTGGTCTACAGAGTGAGTTCCAGGACAGCCAGGGCTACACAGAGAAATCCTGTCTCGAAAAACCAAAAAAAAAAAAAAATTATTTACCATTTCTCTCCATTCTAGTTTAGTACACTACAAAGGTTGAAAGATATTTTATGCTTTATCTGGGTAACCATTCGTAAGTTACTGTGCTGCTGTGGAAACTGTGCTTGAGAAGAAGCCTGGAGTGTTACTGATAGACAGCCCCCCAGACTTCTGTTTATTACCTTTACCACTGTGTTTCTGGTTTATGTGTACCACTGTGTCCATTTTCAGAGAGTGACTAACTTTCATGATTTTTTTAAGATCAAACCAATGTTTAAATACATATCCTTTAAACTTTGAATATGAATGATGGCTTGGTAGTTTTCTGTGCTGTTAACATTTCTGAACTGGGCAG
Source organism: Grammomys surdaster (assembly GCF_004785775.1). NCBI lineage: Eukaryota > Metazoa > Chordata > Mammalia > Rodentia > Muridae > Grammomys > Grammomys surdaster. The sequence goes on along the minus strand of NW_021604696.1, from coordinate 1,412,117 downwards.
AGTGATTTATGCTGGGAATCCCAACACTGGGGAGGGCTGAGGCAGGATTATTGCAAATTCAAGGTATCCAGCCTAGACTATGAGTGTTAGGTCAGCCAGGGCTATGGACTGTGACTACATATATACACATACATACATGTATATATGTATATATACACATATATATGTGCATATATGTATACGTATATGTATGCACAAACCAACCAACCAACCAAAAACTATTTAAGACTTGAATAGATGAACCTTAGCAATTGCTTTGAAAAGCTTTTAGTGATTATATTATCTATAATATTACTTGGATATTATGATTTTTCACTTATATGTGGCTTTGAAAATCTTCTGTCTCATGTGTGTAATAGAAGTATAATAGTAGAATATATATACATATATATATATATGTATATGTATATGATATATACATATATATCATATCATACCTCTTCATCTGGGAATGATGCTGTTTCCAAGAGGCAAAAATTATTCTTGAGAATGGCAAAAAAAAGAATAAGAAAAAAATCTTTCTTTTATTTGCAAACATTTCCTAGACATCCATAGATTATATAAACAGATATCTAGTGCATATTAAACTCATATCGATGGAGAAATTGGAAAAGAATAGTCTAGAAAATCCATTAGAGATATAAACAATGGCCTGATGTACACGAATTTATCTCTTTAAAGAATGTTTTCACTCATTGGACAGAGAAGTATATCATGCAGTGCCTGTGTGATTGGCTCCTATCTGGATTCTGGTATTCTGCTTCCAGCTCTTTCCTCCCCTGATGTGATACTTTCAGTTAGAATGGGGCTTCATAGACTCTACCATAGGGAAACATATCTTCAAATTTTAAGTATATTTAGCATCTTATTAATTCCTTTCTGTTTTCTCTTCCATTGGGTATATCTGGAACCTATACCCAATCTTGGTTCAGCCCTTTGGGTTTACAGAGAACATGAGTACAGATCAGGATAAGTACAGACTCAGGCTGCCTGGATGTAAATTATTTCTCCATCACATGGCATAAACCATTGTGAGTCTTTGGGACCAATGATTTTAAGAGCTTTGAGAACTTACATCTTGTGTCTTTCTTGTTTTTTACCCTGAAGATCCCTGTTCAAGCTTTTGGTAATGTGGGCTCCAAGAACCCATGGGTACTGCTTTTTTCTGAGTTTCTCCTTGTAATGCTCTAAATATGTTTTCCTACCTCTTTCTAAAGAAATTTTGACACTATAGCACAGAAACTGAAGGCACTAATATGTCACTTGCGATGGCAGGCGGGATATGGTTTGCATCAATTTACCACAGCCTATTTTTTAAATTAGAGAAATTATAAGAGCTACTCTACATGAAACTGGTAGCTCGAAATTATTAACCTTTAAGTAACGCATCAATGCCACCTTTCAAATTTTAGTGCACGGAAGAATTAACGAAGGAACTTGTAAAACACTCTGAGGCTTGAGAAAGAATTTCTGTTAAACTGATAGAGAGGGAGGTAATTGGAAAATCGGACTTCATTGTGTGATTGTAATGAGTACCAATGTTTGAGAACAGCCATACTCTAGGTTGTACGGGGCATGTGTCAATGAAACATTCTTTTATAAAAACCTTCTCATAGGAAGCACTGGAAGGGAGGGAGATGAAGAGTGTAGGAGAGAAGGGGAGAGAGAAAGAGAGAGAGAAACACACACATACAGAGACAGAAAGACAGAGAGAGACACAGGAGACAGAGACACACATACGGAGAGAAAGATACACACACACACACACACACACACACACACAACTGATAAACAGCAGATAGTTTTTCTCACCTTTGTGATCTGGCCAGTGGTAACTTTCAACCTCATTTCCCTCGGATATTATCTTACACTGCATGCTATGCATAGCCAGAAATCCCTTTCCCACCTTTCATATTCTTCCTTTTCCAAAACAAATGGCTTTCAATGATCTGGCCATCTCGAACAGCTGTCTCATCCCTACAGTGAGAAAGTAATATAAGTATATACTTTCTTTCACCCCCAGAAATCAGTATTTCCACATTTACTGCTCATGGTAGTTCTAATGCTACAGAGATTTACAGGGGAAAGTGTGGTGTGTTGATCCAGGAGTCAAGGTCATGCAGCAATAAAAATACAAGTGAATGAAAAGCATTCAAAGCAAGCACAGCAGTGAGGAGAGTAGCAAACCAGAGAGAGAAAGCTGGGGGAAAATTCAGTTTGCTCAGGAACTGACGAAGACTGAAAATATAAAAACCAGGATGAGTGATGAGTGCAAAAATTAGTGAGCCAAGGAAGTTTAATCTCTATAAGAAAGTCAGCCCTTGGGCAGAATGTTTTGCCTTTTCTGTGATCTAAATTTTAGGACTTTCTTTCTCATACATTGACATGAAACATGGAAACAGGATAACCACACATCAGTGCTGCTGATGAAACTGTTGGAGCCATAGTCGAAGACCTTTTCTGCTGGAGGATGCTAAAGTTCCATTGCAGTCATACAGAGGAGTTTCTGAATGAAGTCGTGATGATAGTATCTTTGCACAGCGTGGCCTCGGGAAACTACACAGCTGGAAAAGAACAATCATTCAGACATGTAAGGACTCGCTCTCTAAAGGTACACATGCCTCCTGATGGCTTCTTGTGTCTCTTGTTTGGTTCAGCATGGTAGCACTCGTTTATATAGTTCTGTGTCTTATGGATTATTTACTGTCATTATTTTCTCTTATTTTTCAGAAGGTGATCCACATTACTATCAGCACTAAAACTTTAAAAGCATGTAGACTTTTAAAAATGACTCATCCATTTATTTGGTGTTATTTACTTATATGTCTATATGTGTGTGCTTGCATGAGTTTATATGTACCACAGGCATGCACTATCTTTTGGGACCAGAAGAGGGCACTGGATTCCCAGGATTGGTATTATAGACAGTCGTGAGTACTCTGATATGGGTGGTAAGAAATGACCCTAGATCTTCTGCAAAGCATATATGCTCTTAACTGCTGAGCCATATCTCTAGCTCTGACTTTGGTATAAGATTTAATAGCAGCATATATATATATATATATATATATATATATATATATATATATATATATACAGGAATAATTCTATTTCAAGCATGTTCTTTTCTAAAACAAGAAAATGGAATGAAACTTTTTTTTATGTTTATGACATTTGAACATGTTTCCTGCTACTATTTTCAACATTTTCATTATTTACTAGCTTGAGATGATGGGAAAATTATTATAGATTTGAAGTTGTTAATTGGTCAGCATTAATGAATTGAGTTGAAGAAGAAATAAAAGCTATCTCTCAGTATGACTCCTACTCATTTCAAGTTCTTTGACTCTTTCTCAAATCTGCCGCCATGGCAGCAAGAGAGTAACGCAAACGTATTTGATTTGAAACTGATTATTCACATTATGATATTGCTTAGCAAAGCAAGAAATGGCCAAATTGAGGTTGAAGTTCTGGGTTTTTTAAAAAAGCTCTGATGTAAATGCTTCTGCACAGATTTCAGTTGCAGCCACTTTCCCATGCGTCTGCTTTATCAGCTCCATTAGTGGTTGATGCTGACAAAAATCTGAGGCAGGGTTCTTGCCGCTTAGCTCCTTAAGTGTCAGAAATAATATATTCAGTGTCACAGCTGTCTCAGAGGCACATTGTCTGTAACCCTGCCACTGCTGCAGCTTAGATTCCAGTATAAACATCTGTCCTTATGCTCATTAAAACTGCTTTTAAAAATAGGGAAAACAAACTCATAAGTGAACAGCTTGACATAGGCTAGCTGCCAAGAACAAAGTCGCTTTCTATTCAGAACTCCCTTGGCCATCAGGCTTGGCTCAGGTTTGCCTCACACTGCCCTTCATTCACTCATATGTAAAATTGGTAACTTAGGTCATAATAGATCACCCTTGAGCCACAAGACAAATATCCAAGATATTTAGATTCCACGAACCACACTATGTTTGCTTCTCTGTTATCGGAAATTACAGAGAATCAAATTTGGAGACTCAATATAAATATTATCTTTCCCCTGTAAAGTTTTAATTATTCATTCTGCTAATTGGTAATACCATGGGGGTTTTACAACTCCAGATTTGGAAGGCTGACAGACATATAGGAAACAGTGGTGGTTCGCTAACTGTGATCTTTCCTGTGTATCTTAAGTTTAAGGAGGATTTATTGAATATCTACTACATGCTGAAAATGGGCAAAAAGCAAGCAAAGCACTCATTGCCTTAAGGAGCTAATGATTTAGTGGATAAGATGGATGTAAACTGATAACTCGGCCAGTGGAGTCATGAGAGATTTAGAAAGCTCAAGGCTTATGTGTTTTATTTCTTGCCAATGCTATTAATACAGATCCAGGAAGTTCAGCATTAAGATGTGTCTAGAGATTTTCAATCCTGTGAGGAGGATGGGAGTATGGGAAAGCTGGGAGCTGGTGGAGAAACTCCAGCCTTCGATGCCCTGATTCTTGCACCTGTTTCAACAGATTTATTAGGAAACATTCTTTCTTTCCCTAAGAGTTTCTCAAGGCTTTTGGGAGTTTATACTGAATTGCCTGATGATCCCCTAGTTCTTGGGTTTCTAGAACAGGGTAATCCAACATACATAATCCAATGTGTGAAATTTATTTAATTCATTTCATAAAAATATAATGAAAGCCATATAAAGAATTTGAATATCTTGCAAGTTACTTCATGAAAAGAATTTTTTTTTGTGGGGGGAGGGAAAGAAAGGGTTTATTTTACCTATTCTTCCAGATCACAGTTCCTCATCTTCAAAGATAGCCAGGGCAGGTCATAGGCTAGGTTCAAACCCACTGGGACCTCATGCAGAGGCCATCAAAGGGTGCTGTTGCTGGCTTGCTCTTTATGACTCACTCAGCCTGCTTTCATATATACAGAACCTAGGACCACCATCTCAGAGGAGGCTCTACCCATGATGGGCTGGGTCTTCCCCTGTCTATCACTACAGGCTTGCCTACAGCCCAATCTCCTGAAGGCATTTTCTCAACTGAGGTTCCATCTTCTCAGATGACACTGGCTTGTGTGAAGTTGACATAAAACCACCCAGCATATTTTTGCTGAGGCAATTCTTCATGACTTCAGTATCCTTTTAATAGCCTGATCTCTTATGTTCTTTGTGTCAACCCTCTTGAGTTGGTATCTTCAGAGCAATAAGCATACAGAACCCTTTGCCATTTTCATTAACTGGACCACCTTCATCATCTTAATCTCAAGCATTCCAGTCTAGAGTTGCAACCCTCAATATCTCAGATGACTGTTTCCCCAGAACTCTTTCTTCAGTTAACCAAGTCTATATTTTTAGGTTCTCAGTTTTCTTCTTATTGCAACTTAAGGCCCAATAAATTTAATAACATTTTTGTGTAACTCAGTATATGGTTATCATTTCTATGAATAATAACTAGGATATCATTTGTTAATGAAACTTAGTACTTAAAAAAATAATCCAGTGTGGGTTGTAAATGTATGGAATAGCTCAGTTCCAGTCAGCTACATTTAAAATGCTCAGCTGTTATGGAGGATGGTAGTTTCTGTGCAAAGCAGCCCAGATTTAGCTCAATGAAGCTCCTTTTTATCTATATATTCCTGTGTGTGGACAGGATTCTGAGAGTCTGTCAGACAGCAGTTTTTGCAGACTGAACCAGGGAAAGTCATTTTTTTTCATACTCTATAAAAGAAATCAAAAGGCAATTCTGTGGAAGCCGTAGAAGGCTCAGTTGTTTCTGCTTTAAAAGTTTGCAAATATGTTTTCTTCTCCAGTATATGATTGCTCCAGAGATGTGACAGTAGGAGAGGAAGAAAAAGAATGGAAAACAACTGCACACAATATATACAAATGTACACACCTTTAGCAAAAGTAATTTATATGAAATACATTTCACCAATTTAAAGTATACATTTGAATGGAATAAAGTATTCATCATTTGGTTTAGAGTAGCCATAGAGTTGGAGCTGTATCACCACACTTTAACTCTCTCCGTGTATGTGTGTGTTGTTTAGGTAAAACATACATTATAAATGTTCTAATTCATATCATCAACCCTTCAATCAAATTTTGGAAATCTCACTCTAGTGATATGCCATGCCAATTAGCATTTTCTACCACATTTTCTCTATCTGACAGTGCCAGGTGAAAGTAACATTTCATTTCTTTACAGATTTGCCTAGTTTGGACATTTCATATAAACCAAACAATAGTACATATGATCTTTTTAATAGTACAGTGTGTGTGTGTGTGCATGAATGTGTGTGTTCACTTGCATGCATACCATAGACTATATATGAAAGCCAAATAACAGCTTGTGGAATCTTGTTGTCTCCTTCTAATGATGTAGGTTCTGGAGATTTAACTTAGGTTGTCAGTCTTGGTAGCAGTCCCCTTTATCCACTAAGCTATCTCCTTGGCCCCATGTGATCATTTTGTGACTGACATTTTTACTTAGTAGTGACTAAACTTTTAAAAGATTCATCCATAATGTTGTTGTATTAGTTATTTTTCTCATTGCAATGACAAATTACCAGACAAAAGCAAGTTAAAGAAGGAAGGAAAGAAGGAGGGAGGAAAGGAGGGAGGGAGGGAGGGAGGAAAGGAAGGTAGGAGGGAAGGAAGGAAGGGAAGAAAGGAAGGGGAAAGGAGGGAAGGGGGAATAAAGAGAGGATGGAAGGAAGGAAAAGAAGGAAGGAAGGGAGTTGGGAAGGGGAAAGGAGGAAGGAAGGGAAGAAGGAAGAAGAAAGAAAGGAAGGGATCAGATTTACAGTTCCTGGGAAATATCATCCTTGATGGTGGGATGACCTTGGAAACATAATGGCTGGTCACAGTGAACTCATAGTCAAAGGACAAGAACTGGGGATGGAAAATGGAACCTCCCCCATTCTGTGCCTGAATTCCTCTAGAGAGGTTCTGCCTCTTTGTAATGATTTGTATATGCTTGGCCCAGGGAGTGGCACTATTAGAAGGTGTGATTCTGTTGGAGTAGGTGTGTCACTGTAGGTGTGGGCTTTAAGACCCTCATCCTAGCTGCCTGTATTCTATTAGAAGCTTCAGATGAAGATGTAGAACTCTCAGGTCCTCCTGCACCATGCCTGACTGGAATGCTGCCATGTTCCTGCCTTGATGATACTGGACTGAACCTCTGAACCTGTAAGCCAGCCCCAATTAAATGTTGTCCTTCTAAGAGTTGCCTTCGTCATGGTAGCTGTTCATAGCAGTAAAACCTGAACTAAGACACTCCTAAAGATTCTACAACCTTTCAAAATGGTGCTTCAACATTATGGTTGAGTCATAAATGTACAGACATATACATATACACATACACACACACGTACATATACATATACACAGACACAGATCAACATACATAGTTCTCTCGCTCTCTCTCTAACACACACACACACACACACACACACACACACACGGTTATAATCTGGATATAAAATCCTTATCTGATGTGTGATTTATATATATTTACTTCTATTTACTGGATTGTCTGTTCATTGAAGTTTTTAATTTTGGTGAAATACAATCATCTACTTCTTCCCTTTATGCTTATTTTTTGCTGTTGTAGCATGGGCTATAGTCTTGACACCTTTAGGCATGAAAAAATAAAAATAAGTATTAGCTTTGTCAGCGAGACAAAGCAGTTAGGAAAGCATTAAGAGGAAAAAACAAAAAGTCAGGGTTCAAGATACTACATACTCACCCCACAGGGATGCTTAAACTTGGCTTCTGGTCATAAAAAGCCAGAGGATATTTCAGAAAAGACAATTTTAAAACTGGGAGATCAGGAAGTATTTATGTGAAAGTTTATGAATGCAATTTAAAAGGTTTTTTTTTTAATGCAATGGGATTCTTGGTTTTGGATACAATGCAGTGTAATGCAATATGGTGTGTGTGTGTGTGTGTGTGTGTGATGGACACACATTCATAGTTAAATAACCAGCTTAGTCACTTTCTGCCTTTTCTGCCCATCCCAGAGTTGTTTTTCTGAAGATCAGTTATTGGTCGGACTGAGCGCAGATACATTGGCTGATAGAGGTTGCTGGTTGGCAGAATGGTACATAGAGTTGTAAAGAGACAAAGCTACATAATCAGCTTTCATTGTGGCTAAGTCCTTACTTCTTAGACCACAGCCAACTGCAAACAATCTCTATACATTCAGAAAAATTACACTGTATTCCAGAGATTTCTGAAGGCTTTGCTGCTTTCTTCTGTCTGTGCCAAGAAAAACAGCAGCAGCCTAAGGAGTAAAAAAGTCTTAGCTTCAGCTTTGGCACTCGATCGCTGTCAGTTCTGTGGTGTTGTAAAAGCCTTTTAAGGTAAATGAACGACTTACCAAGAACTCCAAGAAAAATTGTAGGTAAAATGTTTTTAAAATTATCATTTGTTCCAAATATGAAATGGTAAAAATTGAAACTGAAATTAAAACAGACATCAGGGAGGCAATAAAGGTAAGAAATATCAATAAAGTTGATTTCACAAAAGGCTGAGTTGCACAGCTTTTACGACGAGTCCATTTTCAGTGTAGACAGAGCCCCAGGGATGCATTCTCCCATCGGTGTGCAAGCCACACTTCTGTTTCCTTTAATGAGCCTTATCTGTAGGGAGCAAGGAAAGGAGATTCCCCAGCTTGTCTTTCTCATTGCCAGCCCTGCCGCCTTTAACAAAGCCCATGCTGAGCATTTGTTTTTGGTACTATTCAGATAAAAGACATTTGGTAAAGAACATACTCAAAATCCAATGCAGACTCCCTTTTGCATATTGTTCAGGAGGTCCAGTTAGCACACAAACAGTTATTTTCTTCACTGGAGAATCTTTATTCTCGGTTGTGGGGCTTTATGAATCACCTCAAGGCAATATGCAATGCAGAGGATATTGGCAACTCACCAACAAATGCAGACAAAATATTGTTCTGTAGCTAATGCTGATGATGGCAATTACCCCATAACATTTACAACAGAGATCATGTCATTCTTTGCAGTCTGGTGCTGTATAATATTTAAGATATTTTGTGATTCACTTGGAGAAGCAACCTTATTAAAATGTGTTAGTTCCTACTTAAAAGGAAAAGTGGCATCCTAAAACCTTGGATAGTTCTTAAACACTGCTTTGTAATTTTGAACATCGTGTGACCTTCCTATCTGATGGTTCTACAGTCTTTGATCACTAATCCAACAGATGAAAATTGTGATTCTATGGTGTAGCATAGGCAATGGATTGATTGCTGAGGCAAAACCAAAAAATATCCTGGAGCTATTTTGTTGGAATGAAGAAGAAGAATCATCTACTGAACGGTCTAGAAATCCAGAGGGTCCCTTGGCTATGCAGGCAATAGCAGTAAAGGCTTCAAGAAAATGACATGGTCATTTGATATTGGGATTCAAAACACGATATACATTATGAAGGCTTTGTAGCATTTTATTCAGACAGGTGTAGTGTTTCTCTGCCTCTTCAGCTACACGAGCTTTTAGAAGGAGGAGGTAAAGAATATCTTCCGAATTCCTCTTATTAAACCATGTAGAAGCTTTCAAGAGTGGCGGATCCAGAGCATTCTATTTTAGAAGACCTTACAAGGAGGCTTAGGCCAGCTGTACATTGATCTTTAATTGAGGACCATCAGGGCTAGGGCTACATTTAACCTTAGGGGGGCTACTTTTTTTAAAGCTGTGCTCCGGCTGATTTTCTAATGAAAAGATGCTAGAGGTAGCGGAGGAAGTAAATCCAGGGGAGAAAGATCTGAGAAAGGCGTTGGCTCTTTATGGTTCTGAAGGAAGGTGATGATAGTATTGGGGGTGTTATAGGGAGACAGTAGTGGGGAGGAATAGAAGGAACATGCTCACAGAAAGTGTAAGGAGATGTGGAAGGAAGGAAGGAAGACATAAAGAAACCAAGAACAGAAGTAGTGTGTGTGTGTTTGCATGTGTGCCACACACACATGCACGTGTATGTATATGTATGTGTGTGTGCATTCACGAGTGTGTGTATGTTTGCATGTGTGCCACATACACATGCATATATATGTATATGTATGTGTGTGTGTGTAGGTGTATGTGTACATGTTGAGGCCACAAAGTCAAAGATAGATGTCTTCCTCAGTAACTACCACTTTAATTCTTTTGAGAGTTTGCCTCTCATGAAACCTGGAGCTTGATAATCCATGTAGGCTGGCTTGCCAGCAAACCCTAGGATCTGCCTGTGTCTGCCTCTGCAGCACCAGAATTACAGCTCCTCGTTGCTATGTGGGGTTTTAAACTTGGATGCTGGAGATCAAATTCAGGTCCTCCAGGGTTCCTTCATGACTCTTGGTAGGCTTTTGTTACTTTTTGGGAGATTGTTTTAGTTGAAGTACAAAGGACCAGAATATTTTGCTTAGACTTTACTGATAGACAGAAACACATCACTTTTCAAGCTGGACAAAAATTTAATCTGTACCAATACCATACAGTTATCATCACTATTGCTCTGTAATACAGCTAGAGGTCAGGGATGGTGATGCCCCCAGAAGTTTCTGTAATTTTGAGAATAGTTTTAGCTATTCTGTTTTTTTTTTTTTTGGTTGTTATTCCAAATGAATTTGAGAATTGTGCTTTCTAACTCTATGAAGAATCTAGTTGGAAGTTTGATGGGGATTGCATTGAATCTGTAAGTTGCTTTTGGCAAGATGGCCAGTTTTACCATATTAATCCTGCCAATCCATGAGCATGGGAGATCTTTCCATCTTCTGATATCTTCTTCGATTTCTCTCTTCAGAGACTTGAAGTTCTTGTTGTATAGATCTTTCACTTGTTTGGTGAGAGTCACACCAAGGTATTTTATATTATTTGTGACTATTGTGAAGGGTGTCATTTCCCTAATTTCTTTCTCAGCCTGTTTATCCTTTGAGTAGAGAAAGTACTGATTTCTTTGAGTTAATTTTATATCCAGCCACTTTGCTGAAGTTGTTTATCAGGTTTAGGAGTTCTCTGGTGTAATTTTCTGGGTTTCTTAAGTATACTATCATATCATCTGCAAATAGTGATATTTTGACTTCTTCCTTTCCAGTTTGTATATTTTTGGCTTCCTTTTGTTGTCTAATTGCTCTAGCTAGAACTTCAACCAGATGCCCCAGAGCTCCCAGGGACTAAACTACCAACCAAGGGGTACATATGGAGGGACCCATGGCTCCAGCCGCATATGTAGCAGAGGATGGCCTTGTCAGGCATCAATGGGAGGAGAGGCCCTTGGTCCTGTGAAGGCTCAGTGCCCCAGTGTAGGAAAATTTGAGGGTGGGAAGGTCGGAATGGGTAGGTGGGTGGTGGAACACCCTCATAGAAGCAGAGGGAGGGGGATGGGGGCTTCTGGGGAGTACTGGGAAAAGGGATAACCATTGAAATGTAAAAAAATCCAATAAAACACACACACACACATACAGAGACATACACACACACAGGATATTTGCATAAAATAATGAAAGAATTAATCTGTAGTTTCATTTGTATCTACTTCAAATTATCATTTTGTTTTCTGTATTTTCTGATGCCAAAAGACAGACAAGAGAATCTAGGGAGCAGGCATGTGATTTTGTTAAAATGGAGTGTATACTTAATTTAATCTCAGGCCAAGTACCTTAGTTGAGTTGGGGTGGGCACAGTGACTCACTTCTCTGTCTTGTTAGGATTCTGTCCTGGCACACCAGGTGAAGAAACTCCTGAAGACAGTCAGTTGTAGCACTTGTCTCAGACTTTCCTCTCTACTTGCGTGGACTGTGTACTCTAGCCATCCTCCTAATGAGCTGGTGGATCTCAGTATATGTTTCCTGTTACTCTCTGTGTGCTGGCACAGTCTTGTGGACTTTATTTAGCAAGACACAGTTAGTGATGGGACAGCTGCCTTGCAGTGAAGTGAGGGGTCATTTATCTTCATCCTTACCCACACCTGGATGCTGGACGTTGTATAAACAGGGCTCAACAACTTGATGTCATTGTTTATTGGTAGATTCCTCTGGAAGTCTTGCATTTGTTTCATGCTGTTATCAACAATTCGAAGGAAAGTCTAAGCATTTATTTATCTAATGTACATGTATAAAGTCACCTTTAACTTTAGCTACGTGTGGAATTGCCAGAAGTCGGAGAAAGTAGCATTCACAAACATTTTTATTTTTAATTGGAGGAAATTCATCTGTTAAAAAAATAGGTGGTGCATGATTTATTTCCCCTCCCCAGACACTCTCAGGTCAGTTCCTCTCTTTTCTGTCCTGGGTTGTGTCATAGAGGTTGACATCTGCCATTCCTTTCCTGATGGGAGCCTGGTCAGTTTAGTTAACCAGAAATCCCTGCGACAGGTTGGGAAGTTGGAGAGAAAAGAAGTTCCTGAAAGGTACCAAGGGCTTTCTAACAACATCTCCTGTCAGGAGTCTCCATCTCAGCTTTAGATCTCCCCCAGGCTCTTCTCAGCACCTTGTTAATATCCTTCCCTGTGGATAGAAGTGTGCCCCCACCCTTCCGTGGTGTGGTGATGGTCTCACTTGTCTCTTGTGTACTTTTTGGTTCCCTTAACATTTCAACCCCTCTAACAACGAAATGGCAGGATGTCTCTTGGGGTTTATGAGTTGAATTTGGATTCCTGTGGGGGTCCAACTCATATAAGACAAATGCTTTCCAAAAACATATTTTCTCCAGTCTTTTGGAAACAATTATTTTCTTCCATAGGAATAGGAGGGAATCTCAATTACATCTTTCTGGGGCTGACATAATCACTGTAATCAGTGAGTGGAGTTAAGAGCCCGCTTTGTGGCACTGAGTAGTCCCTGCACAATCCTGTATTATGTCTTCTCATTGCTGGCCACTAGCCACTGTGATTGTGAGTGCACAGGAGACATCAAGGGGAAGCTGTTGGAAAACACAAGCATACGTCAAGAAATGTGGTCATGTAGATTGTCATTCCGTTCTATTCTCTCCTTTCTCCTGATCTTTAGAGCTGCATGAATCCATGGTTTTAATGAAATCTTCAGTGTTTCATTTTAGTTTAAATTAATAGTTAATTTTCCGGAAGTGTGGTTTTCAGGCTGAGGACTTACTCAGTAGACACTTCTGCTGCTTCGAACATCTGCTTATGCATTAGAATCTCTGGGAGCTTTGGAGTATGGTTTCTTATGGCCTTTGTTTCTTGGTGGATAAAGTCATAGTGGTATTTAATCTTAGTACTTTATCTACCACAATGGTACTTAGTACTTAGATAGTATTTAGTACTACCACAATGGCACTATTCACTTAGCTACTGAACTTTCCTCACAGGTGTGCTTAAAGTCAGTAGGAATGCTATCACCATTAGGAATGTCTGTGGGTTCTGGTTTACTCTTCGATAACATGAAATACTAGACAATGACTAAATGGTGTTTAGAAGTCTGTTAAAACTTCAATTGTTTTTTTTTTTATTCCTAAGACTTTACACAATGTCTTAAAGCACAGTGGAGAATAATTTGAATTTCACATTTTGGAGAATTTTTTTTCCACAGATAAAGAAACGGACATGTATACTTGTTTCCTCTTCCTTTAAAAGAATTTTATGTGTAAGTGTATTGCCTGCAGGATGTTAGTACCAATGCATGTAGTGCTCCCAGAGGCTAAAAGAGGATGCCAGATCTCCCTGAGTTGGAGTTACAGATGGTTGTGAGCTGCCATGTGAATGCTGTGAAGTGACATAAAGTTCTCTGAGAAAGCATCCAGTGCCCTCAATCCATGAATCACTTCTCTAGCCCCTTCCAATATATATCCTATACTGGTAAAGGCCGGTATAAGATCAGTGTTCTTTAAGATCAGGAGGGAAAAGGAGTATATACCACAAATGTGGTTAATGAGTAAGAACATAATCAATGAAACTGTAGCCTTCAAAGAGAGAAGGAGTGGAAAGACATACAAGATGATCTTCAGAAGTTCAGAAAAGGCTCCAAATTCAATGTACGGAAAGCCGGAGATCAGGTCTTCAACTTCCCAAACTCTGAGAGACTACATTGCCACTATCTAAATTTCGCAGTCCATGGTGGTTTGTTATGTCAGCGCGAGCTGCCTAACACTCAAGACCGCTTTAATTATTGGTAATATAGACTGCAAACTACTTAAAAATATTCCTCAAGCCTGGGGAGAGAAGATAATTAGGTATGGATTATAAGAGTTATTTTTAGTGATTTTTTTTAAAAAAGTAAAAACATGTGACATCTCATGCTTCATTGTTAGCTGTTATTTTGCAAGGTGAGTCAATTATGTTCACTGTAGGAAAAAAAATGTCAAATGTTGTGAACTAGTTTAATTTTGAGCATGATTTTATAGGGGACAGAAGGTGCCTTTTCTATTCATCTAACATGGGTCACTTTCCAATACTAATCAGAAAGAACACAGGAGAAAGATGCCCTATATTGGGATCAGGCTGACCCACTTTCTAGTCTGCATTGACAAATAGCTGCTTCTGTGACTTTGAATAAGTCATTTTATCCCCCAGGCCTCAATGCCTTCATCTGTTAAAAAAAAAAAGAGAGGGGGTTCAGGAACTGAGTGGTGTCTGGGGATCCTTTGTGCTGCAACATTTTATAATTGTGCATAAACACTACGAGCTGGCTAAACTTCAATTTATCACACTGAAATAGGCTGCAGAAACAATGCTTTTTAGCATTTTATATGACGTACAAAAATATTCAGTGAAATCTTGATTTCAACGTATGGATTTAACTTTTTTATCATAGAAAATAAAATAGTATGATCTTCAAGTATCAATGCGAAAGAAATAAAATCATATGCTAGACAAACTAAGATTTCCTTTTGTGCATGTTTTATGCAAATAGGCTATTTTAAAGCGTGTTATGTTAGGGGCTGAACGCTAGATGGCAGCAAAGAGTAAGCTAATGTTGAAATGTAAGAAAGTGCATCCTCTGTCCAGAAACACAATTTCCTCTATAATAAAGATCGCTAGAGTTATAGCCACATTCCTCTGTTTAAAGATTCTAATCAGAAAAAAATAACAAATAGAACTTCAAATCAAAGTCATTGAAATGGTCCTACAGTGAATTTTTACTCCCCTTACAGATGTTGGTTGGTGATATACAAGGCATTAAATATTAAACCATTTATGGAAATTTCTGGAATATGGTTGGTCAATAAGCATAATGTAGCAAAAAATAAGATAGCACTACTTATAATTTTCTTTGCTTCAAAGTTTACATGGAAAACGTGTAGGTAATTCAAAAAGAAATTTCAAAGCATACTATTTTGAGCTGTATCTTATTTGACATATACACCTTTAAAAATATATTTGACTCTTTTCTTTCACATCAGTTCTTATACTTTAAATTCCAAAATGTGAAATAATGTGATTTTTAAGTATAGTATTTTGGTAAGCCAAAGTTTAGTTTATTGCTGTAGTTTTCGTGTAGCTGATTTGCTACAGCTTTACTTCGAATGCTCTTTGTAAGAAAGACCACACAGTCCATCCTACAAGAGCTTACTGAAGTTGTTTGCGGATTCAGTCAACCACAAGCTACGTGTGCTCTGTGCAGTAGGAATCTAATTGGAATTCTAGCTAAAAATGTCACTCCATGGTTTACACAATACCTAATAGCAAATTCAAGGTTCCAGAACCCATCTGTAACAGCAAGCTGCAGTCGAAGGAGAGAGGGATGCCCAGAGAACATCTTTTGTTTTCATTTTTGATTGATTGACAATCTCTGACAATCTTTGTGACTCTGGGGATATTGCTTTTACAGGTACAGGGGGACAGATTTCTGATGTCTAAAATATGCAGTCACCATCAGATGATTGGTAGGTCTTACAGACTTTTTAAAATTACATGACCCCTGTTCCACTAAGACTAAGCTAGAACAAACAACGTTAGTCTCTGGAGTTGGCATTTATTTTCTTAGCCCTGTTTTTTCTCTTCTTTGACTCATAACAGGGAAGCAAAACCAGGAAATGAAGGACATATGTGGAGAGGTTTGGGTAGCTTCTGTATTTTTGGTTAATATTGCTATTGACTGCCTAGGGGACTTAGAAGTGAGAGTTTTGTCTGTTCCACACTTCTGCCCAGCAACCTTGGCAGAGGACCTTAGGGCATATGCCAAGATAGTCCATGTGTGTACTTTGGGTGTTGATAACAGGATCAGATGCTCAGAATGTGAAAATTTGTCTTATGCTTAAGGGAACTTAATGTCCCTGAGCCTCATATCTGCTGTCTGTAAACTGGAGATCCCAATGACCGAGGAAGGCATGTTCACCAGTATGCACTGCCTGATAGGGGAGAATTTCTGGGAAACCCTGACTATCTAAAAAGTATGTTTCCAGACAAAATGGAAGCTCCATAATTTATTAACTTTTTAAGCTCAAATGTCAGGGGTTTTATTCAAGAATAACAAAGAAAGGAAGGAGAATGAGAGAGTACAGTTTATTACCTCAAACAGTAGGCAATTTTAAGAATTCTCACATCAAAATCCAAGTAAGTAGACTCTGTAATAGATAGAATTCCATATAAAATAGAATTGTAGCACCTTTAGCTTGTTGTTCACTGATTTCACATATTCCCAGGATCCCAGCCATTGTACTTTGTCCCCACAGATTATTCCAGCAGAGTGACCTTGTCAGCGGATACATAATCTTTCAAAGTTCCCTTTAACTCTCACCTTTGAAGATGTTTAGGTACTACTGTGGAAATTGGGAATTAATCTAGTCAGTAAGATCCTCAACTTTCAATCACTCCAGAATAACATCACAGAATAAAATACTCCTTACCACATAGTGTGACAAGCCACACAAAGGAACAATTGCCTTTTCTTCTTAGACTATAATGGCCTAGCAGGAAAGGCTCTTAACATTTTTATTTTCCGTGCAGTTGCTCATTTCATAGCATACTGTATGTAAAAGTTAAACAAATGTCACTTGGAACTTTCACAGTGTATTTAATGGCTCAGCATGTCTTGTTTCTAGTCTCTGGGGACTGCAGAACGTGAACAATGGAGCTAATGGCAGGTTACTCTCTATCCATTATACCAAAGGTAGAAGGTGAAGCGCTGGAGATGGCAAGTGGTTAAAAACGATTATTAGAAGTGGAACTAGACTAAGAACTTGTGTTGCATTTTGATGGTTAATCTGTAAGCTAAATTGCAGCTTTGGGGCAACGTTGATACCTGTGATGGTTAATAACTGAACCCTAAGTCATGGAGAATGATCTGTGTTTAGTGGTAGTTCAGCATATGATACACATAAGCACAGAACACTATAAATGTATGGGGAAATAACTTATTGCTGTCATTAGCAAAATGTGAGACTTCATAATAATGACAAACATCTGAGTAAAGTCTTTATAAATCATATATTATGTTAGTACTTAGTCCAGTATCAAACAGAAATGTTCTCAGTGAATATTTGTGAGTTTCTGCACAGAATTTTAAAATGAATATTAGTTCATTTGCTATCTGCTATGTGAGAAAGTTTACTTGGTGTCATGCCATTTTGACTAATGCAACTTGATTTCTTAGTTTGCCCAGATCTTTCTAGTTGTGTGATATTGGGGAAGTTACTCACACCATGGAAGCTTAAGTTTTCTGAACAGAAATAGGGAAGGTTACCACCAAATTAGAAGTTACTCTCAGGAATAAATAATACATAGAACTGTGTACGTGTGCCTCAGCACATTGCATGACTAATGTTGCACTTGCTAAAATACAAGTGAAGTCAGATCTCAGGTCCCCTGATATGGGGTCAGTGGCTTTGCATTAAGTCAGACTTAAGGAAATCATCTGCTAGTCATTATTTCATAACCCATGGCCAAAACACCTGATAGGCTTTGAAGATTTGCCTTGTGGATGTTTAAAAGTCATGTTCATGAATCAATTAGCATTTCTGCTGATCTGGAAACAACTTGACTTGAGCTAGGCTTCTTTTCCGCCCTTCTCTTCCCCCGTGGGCTGATCATGGTTGAGCTGTTTTCAGAGACAGCATTTCTTAGATCTCCCATCAGTTTAATATTCTGAATGCCTTCTGCAGCTAGGCTATGCAAGACCTTCTCAACATTAATTCTGATGTATTATCAGCCTGTCAGAAGAAATACTGGTTGCTGTAGCATCTCTAGCCTAAGACTCTAGAATCTGTAGACAGAAGCAGAAGCCAGAAGCAAAGCAAGAAGCAGAAGCTGATTGTCTATGTTAAATTCCTATCCTGGCATAGGATGTCATGCTAGTTAATATGAAGAGAGGCAGTAGTGGTCAAATAGGTTCTTTTAATTATGGTCATTGAACTTTCCTCTGTGAAAGTAATGGGGAATCTCTGAATTATGAGAGTTATAATAAACTTCTTGAACTATTTTTAATGTTCAGATTGGTTTCTTTACTCTGGACTGACGTCATAGTCTCTTCCTCTTGAGTTTGTAAAATGAAATGACATAAAACCACAGATTTTCTGATGAATTTTGTCATCATAATCAAGCCACCTGGCCTTTTTGTTTCCTTTTCTCAATAGTAGAATGGGGGCAATAAAGGCACAGAGATTATGGAGACTGGTGTTGCTTTTCAGCAGAAGATGTGCTTGTAGAGATAGGGGTCTTGAGGGAGACTCAGGAATCAGCACTTTCTTATAAACATTCTATCGCATCTCAAGTGTTTTACTCCTTGATTTTCAATTTAGGCTCAGGTAGCATCTTCTGAAAGGACACATATACTCCAGACATTTTGATTTCATTCATACTTCAAGTCCAACTTATTTGGTGGCTTTTGGACCTACACATTAGCGCTGTCAGCTCAATGACATCCCACCAAGCTCATGAAAGCACTATGGAGATACACAATCACTCTTACCTAGGAGGCCGAGACATGCAAGGATTCACCGATGGGCTGCTGCTAACACCATCAGTCTTTAATGAAGAGTTTATGTTAGAACTAAATCCAATCTCAGGAGCAGAGAGGGTTCTATGATTTATATAAACCCAGAGCAATGTTAGAAGTAACTCCACACTGGCTGAAAACACAGAATGCCTGGTTCCTATTGAGTCTTGGAATGAGAGTGATTGTATTAATCTGGGTCAGATGACATCCATGGGCACATCTTCACTTCTGTCTACTGATCTGTTATTTAAGGAATTTGAATGAAAACAAAGTCAGATGAAGTGAACTGCTCCTAATCTGGTTTTGTCTCATCAGGCTAAGCTCCTCTCCACTATGCTAAAGCCCAGGGAATCTAATAAAAACAGATAAATAATGATCAGCTGACTCCAAGACCACTGCAGTTCAGTCATCCAATATATCCTGGAAAGGCAGAACAAGGGCAGAACCGACCTTCCAAGACAGCAAGAAGGGAAAAAATTACATAAAGAGGCAAGGGGTGTCAATCTGATTGTCAAACTACATATCTTGGGCTGGCAGCTTGGTGACAGGCACCTTGGCAGTCAATACAGAGCAACTGGAATGTATTGAAGGATTCATTGACCTCAGAATTTCTACTGTTTCCATTCTTTTTTAGATGCACAGGTATCCTTTATAGCTTGGTGCTAATTATATTAACATTGTTTAGAGCTCCTTGCTTGTATTTCCCTGTGATCTCCATTCATGGCAGTCTCTCTCTCTCTATATATATATATTTCTCTGTTCAACTTTCTTCAACATCCCATGTTTTCTATGTATTGGTCTGTTTCCCCATGTCTACTTATCCTTCACATGACTGAGGTTAACAGGCAATGGGCAGACATAGCCTGTTAGATATAGTCCTGAGATTGCCAAAAATTCACTTTCTTATTCATGGATACATTTATTTCATTTATAATCATAGTTAATAACATTTTTCTATGCTACCATAATGTGGATTCAAAGTCAGCCTTGTTTGATACTAACAA
The DNA here is from genome assembly GCF_004785775.1 of Grammomys surdaster. NCBI lineage: Eukaryota > Metazoa > Chordata > Mammalia > Rodentia > Muridae > Grammomys > Grammomys surdaster. The sequence continues at coordinate 1,392,248 of NW_021604696.1, read as the reverse complement.
CATCAACAATCAATTGAAACTATTAGCAATTTGTAGGGAATCTTCCCTGAAGTAAACTCTATAGGGTACAATTTGAAGACATGCTACTGATGAGATTTATCTGTCTTCCTTTGTGTCACCAGAAAGCTGATCTAAAATGAAATCAATGGAAAATAAGTTGCAACCCGGGAGATTGGAACATGTCGTAAAGACATATTAAATGGAAGCAAATGATAGTGAGATGATAAGTGGTAACTGGGTTTTGTGAGGACCTGCAAGGAATTCTGGGGAAGAAACACTATTAACAGAAGCATATTGGTACTCTTCCAGTCACTGCCTACAAGTGGGAAGCCTTGATGGCGTTGGTGATAATGGAGCAGAATAAACATCAAGCATAGCAGACACTGGGGAATGACCACTATGTGTCAGATAATCGCAGGAATAAAAAAGGAAATCAGATGTGCTTCAGATGTGTAAAAGATCCTGCTGTGTGCAGGAGAAAAACATACAAAATTGCCATTGTTGGAATGACATCAGATACTGTCAAGAGCCAAACTTCATAATTGTCCTCTATTAATAAAAAAGAAATACCCAGTCATTGTTCTTGGAATTGTGCCTCAGGGCGATGAACATGAAGAATGGAACATATTTTGTTGGGTGATATGGGAACTGTGCTAGCCATTTTATATATTACCTTCCATTCTATAGTATCTTTCTCGATCTTTCTCCAGACCGTTAAAGATTCACCCATGTGAACCACATTGATTGGGCTTTCTTGATCTTTCTGTGAAGAGTTCCATAGACACATCAGAATGAACAGAAAGTGAAGTCAGGGTGTTGTTCTCTGGCCCTTTCTGCATTATTCAATTGAAAATTTCCGTTTACCCTCTTTACAACTCTTTTCTTCTGAGTCTGAAATTGCTTCCTCCCTACCTCCTTTTGGCTTTAGAATCATAATGGCTCTGCTCTTCCTAGTCCAGACATTTGTCTCATTCTTAATCTTTCTCCCTCACTCTAGTCCTATCTTTGTAAACAACCCTTTTGTTAAGTATCTTTGATTATACCGATGTTAGGGTAAACTTTTTTCTATTTCTATTTCCTCCATAGTTCAAATTATTGGATACTGAATCAAATGTATTCAATATCCAATAATTTGAACTATGGAGGGGGGCAGGATGTGGGCGGAGCTCTAAAGCAGGAAACAGAGGAGATAAGAAAGATAAGGGTGCCATGCCTCAAATCCTGAGTGGGCTCCTGAGTTTATTCCTGGTACTCAGTTTGGGAGCTCTTTGGGAAGAGAAACTTTTACAATCACTGTTTCAAAGCCTAAAAATAGACAAATGCATTGCTATAGATTCCTCAGGTTACAACTTAAGGCCAAGTCCCACTGAATGAACCCTAATTGTATTTTGATTGTTCCAAAGGGCATAGAGTAACCTAAGCCCTCATCTGTGTATTCCAAATTGTATATGCTTTAATAGATAAAATTTAAAAAGTCTTTGGAGGTTGTATATGTTTGTCATGTGTATATATGTGTGAAGGTTCATGAGTGTGAGTGCAAGTATATGTACCATATTGTGAGTTGTGTCTGTGTGTGCATTGGAAGACAGTTTTGACATTTCTACTTCTTTTGATATAAAGTCTGTTTGTTGTTTACTACTGTTCTCTCCAGAGTAGCTAGACAATGATGTGTAAGTGTTCTCTGTCTCTGCTTCTTATCTCAGTGTAAGAACACTGGGATCACAGATATATATCGTCATAGCTGTCTTTTACTTGAATTCTGGGGACTCAAATACCCTTGCAAAGCAAGCTCTTTGCCCATTGAACTACTTCCCTTTATTTATCAACTTTTAGATCCAGATGTAAGCAAAGAAGGCAGTATAAAGTCTCAGCTTGGATGGGTTAAGTTTATTTAATTTCCATTTTGGAGATTTCATCATTAATCTGTGTTGACAACTAATTACTGTAATGATTTTTATCAGATGAGCCTTTTGGTGAGAAAGGACTCAGTCAGAGACTCTGCTGCATGGGTATAAAATGTGGGAGAGAAATACTTTAGATTCTCTTTTGTTCTGCCTTTCTACTACATAAGGACACCTTGATAGTACTATCTTTAGAATTGCAAGAAATAAATTCCAGTTGTTATAAATCACCCAGTATATTTTGTTACAACACATATTAAAATACTCATTAACCCAACTATCCAGGCAGCTTTCTTGACCACAAAGGAACCAAAAAGACTCTCTTTCCCCCTCTTTTTTTCCACAATAATAGGGATTAATCTTGGATCCTTACATGTACCAGTTTTGCCAACTAAATTATATCTCCAGTACTAGAAATAATCTTATTTTAATTTGATGTGTTTGAATGTTTTGTCTGTATGTAAATCTGTGCACCATGTATGTACCTGATGCTTCTGGAGTCCAAAAGATAGTGTGAGATCCCTTGGAACTTGAGTTACAGATGCTTGGGAACTGTCATGTAGATCTTGGAAATTGATCCCTGATTGTGTGGAAGAGCAGCAAGTTTCTTCACTGTCGAGCCATCTCTCTAGCACCCAAAATGATTTTCTTAAATAAATTATCGAAAAAAGCTTAATATGCTAGCAACATTGGACTGTGACTTAAGTTTCTTGGTTGAATGAGGACATGAGACTGCAAGTCTTAGTTAGGGTTTTACTGCTGCGAACAGACACCATGACCAATGCAAGTCTTATAAAGGACAACATTTAATTGCGGCTGGCTTACAGGTTCAGAGATTCATTCCATTATCATCAAGGTGGGAGCATGCCAGTATCCAGGCAGGCATGGTTCAGGAGGACCTGAGAGTTCTACATCTTCATCTGACAGCTAGCAGAATACTGGCTTCCAGGCAGCTAGGACTCCATGGCCAGAGTGACACACCTACTTCAACAAGGCCACACCTCTTAATAGTGCCACTCCTGGGGCCAAGCATATACAAACTATCACACTGCATTATAACAAGTAAGTGACTGCACCATAATACCAATTTACCCCTTGAGCTTCTCATCAGGTTCAGGTGGTGCTGCCTGGCCAATCTGGATCACCTGTGATTTAACGTGCAGGTTGTCTCTATAATAGTACCTGAATGAATTGGGTACATAGAGTTCTTGCAAACATAGCAAGTGGGCTCAATAAGAGAAAGCATAATCGTGAAGCTGCCAGTTGGAGACAAGGTCCTGAGTTGGATGAGCAGTTTTACAAAAAGCTGGACAGCTCTGACTCTTGTTTCATCAAGGCCTCTATAGCTCGAGAATGAGCTAAGTGACAGGAATCAAAAGGCAAACACTGACACCGGAAGCTCAAAATGCTTAGTAAGAAACACATGCTAAAAGTCATTAAATAAGTTTGAAAAGGAATTCAAGCTGTGAGGACCAAGCTCTAAGATCTGAACAATAAGCTCCATGGATTGGAACAGAAGCTTTCTGAAAGAAATGTCTACAGTTTTGAAGAATTCTTTTCCCAGACAAGCTTCTTTGTGAGGGGATTTTTTCCTTTTTTTTCCTTCTTCTTTTTCTTTTCTCTCTTTTTTTTTTTTAACAAACATGCCTATTTTTGACTCAGCTTAGAAATGAAATATTTCAAAAGCTCTTTCAAGCCCAGCATTTCTAAAACTACTCCTTCAAAGTTGCACTTTAAGGGGGATACAGGGTAGAGATTGAGAGGAAAACCAACCTGGTGAAAATTTCACAGACAGGGTGACAACCCCCAAATCACTACCCGCATTAGTTCTTTTAGTATCTTAGATTAAAACAAACAACTAAAATACCCAAAATATTAAGAGGGACAGCAAATACTTTAACATTTAATTTTTTGTTATTAATTCTTTGAGAACTTTGTTCAATGTATTTTATTATATACGCCTTCATTCCCAATACCTCTCATATCCTTCCATGCCTCCCTACCCACCCAACTTTATATTCTTTCCCCCCCCCCCCCCCCTCCTCTGTCCCCCCCTCCCTCCCTTCTTTCCTCCCTCCATCCTTCCCTCTCTCTCTCCCTCCCTTTCTCCCTTTCTCCTTTGAGTCCAGTCTGTGTTGGCTGACTGGACATAGACCTGCCTTGGAGTGTGATCAGTATACCAAGTAGTGTCACGACATTGAAGAAAACTGGTTTTCTCCCATCAGCATTCAAATGCTATTAACTCTTCAGCTAGAGATGTAACGTTGTGTCTACCTCCCTTCATCAGTGATGGGACTTTGTCTGGCTTGAGCTTGTGAAGGTCTTATATATGTTGTCACAGTCTCAATGAGTTCATAAGTACATCTGCTTTGTTGTGTCTGGGAACCATTGTTTTCTTGAACTCATCAACCACCTCTGGGTCTTATAATCATGCCTTTTCTTCATCACATTGACCTCTGAGCCTTGAAGGGAGTGGTGTGGTACACACACACACACAGACACATGCACACACATATACAGTGTTAGATATACCCATTAGTTATACCCCATAGGCAGAGTTACTGTGTGATGGGGGTGGGGCAATACCACAAATAAATACCATTTACAACCAAATAAATCCTGAGTACCAGAAACAGGTTTCCTCTTTTTAAGTTGTTGGCCATTCGAGTCCCTCAGACTTCCCCCGTATTACAGACTATTGAGAATGTTATTGATTACCCACTGGAACTTGGTTGCTATTGCTGAAAACACTGAATGCTTGAATCATAGTTTATGGTATTCACTCATAGGTTCCATCCCTACTGGCTAACTTTTATAATGGTTAGGACATGCTACACATGTTACTAGAGGAAAAAAGTGATCATTGACATCACCCAGCTGAGAGTTTTGTGAATTACAGTAACACCTTGCTTGGGAAGCTATGTCCATTGATGCAATTAATAACATGCGAATAACCAACAACTGTTCAAATTGAATATAAGGCCCCATCCACAGGATGGAACCCATACTTTACACAGTCAGTGAGGCCAAGACCTGGTGTAATAGGTCATATGACGTACAAGGAAAATCAACCACTATTATTCTGCTACAAGAACAAATGAATAAAATGACTCCTAATGACTTATTGCTATTCTCATAGAATAGTATCCTACCCAGCCATTAGCAGAGAAACTTATTCTTGCAGTAGACAGCAATAAACACAGAAAGGCACAACTGGCCAATGTGCAGAGAATAAGAGGCTTTGGACTACTTACTCCTAAAAGGGATGTCTATGTCAACATTAAGTCTTAATTAAAGAAAGTATAAATATTACCCCTTTCTAGGTTTTAGAATTTTAAAAGAAATACTTCCACTAGTTTTTCTTTTCTTTCTTTTTTTTCTTTTTTTGCAAGTAATTCTACCAAGTGTAAAATTGTAGCCAACCTCAAGATGTACTCACTTTTTATTCTGTATAAAACAGAAAGACTAGAATCTCCAAATGTATGTTTTCAGGAGAAATGTTATCAAGCATGGAATTAACTTACTTGGGTAGCTATTTTTGTTTTTTTGCTGATATATCTGGAACTGAATTAGTGAAATCATAGAATTGGTTTGATTTTTTAAAAATTATTATTTTTTACATCCTGATGTTCCTTCTCCATTTCTGTTTAGAAAAGAGCAGGCCTCCCATAGCTATCAATCAACCAGAGTATATCAAGTTGCAGTAAGACTAGGCATCTCCTTTCATATTAAGGCTGGGAAAGGCAACATAGTACGAGAAAAACACTGGCCAAAGAGTCAGAGACATCCCCTCCCTGCTCCCATTGTTAGGAGTCCCACAAGAAGTCCAAGGTACAAAACTGTAACGGATATGCTGCGGGACTAAGTCGGCCACTTGTAGGCTCCCTGGTTTTCAGTTCAGTCTCTGTGAGCTCCTATGAGACCAGGTTAGTTGATTCTGTGGGTTTTCTTATAATGTCCTTGATTCCTCTAGATCTTATAATCTTTTCCCATCTTTCATGAGATTCCCTGAGTTCTTCCTGATGTTTGGCAGTAGGTCTCTGCATGTTTCTATCATTTGCTGGTTGAAGTGCTATCTATGAGTATAGCAGAATATCATTAGGAATCATTTCATTGATTTTTTTTTTTTTGGTCAGTCCTGTTTGGTTCTATCCTAGATAGCCTTTGGGTCTTGGGCCTCCAGACAGTGTCAGGGGTGGACTTTCACTCATGTTATGAAACTTAGGCTGGACTAGTAACTCCCACAATTTCTGCAACATCTTTACCCCAGTTCATCTTGAAAGCAGAACTAATTATAGGTCAATATAGGACTGTGAAAGGTAGCCTGGTTCCTGGTTGAGTTAAGGTTGGAAACCTCTGTGACCCTGAGGGACGATAGGTGTTTTGCTTGGTTCCAGGACACTAGGTTCCTGACTTGAGGCCACAGACCTCCATAGATTTGTGGCTAACAGTCATGTAATGGCAATGCCCCAAGCCCCTCCACAGGTAGAGGACGTGACCTGTGATCAGGTAGTCTCAAGACAGATCTCCATTTTAATGAAGTACCTAAAGGTCTGAATGGCTTAGCCAATTAAGCTTTCCTTCCCAGACACTCCTCTCTGCAAAAGGTATTTAATCTCAGGCATGCCCTGAGAAACTGGGATACAGTTTTTAGTCATCCACTTTCTGCCATGACAGTAAAAGCCTTAAAACCATGGACTATTTCTTTTCATCAGTATCTGCAGTGGGGAGCCATAGAGAAGGCCTTAGCCTACAAAGCCTCCCTCTAGTCTTCCGTACTAGGACTCTCTGTGCTCTCAGCCACGACCACCAAGCCAAGCAAAGCAAAGTCAGCCGCCTATGCACAAGCTAAGGACTATCCCTGAGAGACCCAGCCAGAGCTTCTCTCCCCTTTTCCCCTCAGCCCTGGGCCAGATCCAGCCTGTTGGGCGCCCACTCCATTCTCAGGGTGCCCGAGAGTCTGAGAACCAGACGACCTCTGGCATTCCCTGCAGGCCCAGGGACCCTCAGCCAGCTACAGCCTGTGCTTCCCCAACCCCAGAGCAGTGTCCCTTGGCTTCCCATAACCAGCATCTCGCCTCTCCAAGCAAGTGAACCGAGCCCTGTGGTGGAGCAGAAGTAGGACCCCATTTAACCCAAAAGGTCAAAGGTCATGTGGCCAGGTTGGTGTCTCAGTCCCTTCTCTGGAAGTCTTGCCTGCTATCAGGAGATTGCTAGTTCAGACTTTGTATCCCTTGTTGCTAGGAGTCTTAGCTAGGACCATCCTTGTAAATTCCTGGAAGTTTTTATTGTACCAGTACTTGGTTTGATTTTTAGCATGT